>NC_143556.1:149902000-150257500 GCF_054136105.1 Typopeltis vanoorti
TTATTTCGTAGCAAAATAAGTGAATCTGAAACTTAAAACAGTTTCAAAACTGACAAGGGAGCTGGTTTTTTTTTTTTTTTTTTTTTTTTTTTTTTTTTTTTTTTAAATATATATCTGACCCACACATCCCACACATTAAAGGTCAACAAGGCCACAGCATATCAGTGCCATGTGTGAGAACACAACCTTTAGAATCGGAATCACCTAGGTATTGCATTACTTAAAAGACAAACTTTGCCTAGCTCTCGTATTCACTTTTTATCGGTTCTTTTGATTAAGGTTTCACAAGTCTGACAGCACAGCTAAAACTGTTGGTTGTCATCAAAGACCAGGAACAAACCTTATGAGAACAAGAACTCTCTTTTTTGAACTATAACAATCCTATCAGAAAGGCAACTCCATTGCTGAAGCTTGTAATAAACTTAGTTTAATCCTTTAACCAAGTGTGAGCAAACAAAGTTTGCGCCTGAAAGTATCTTCAGGACTGGGGTAAGGTGGTACAACACAAGGACGACTCCTTGCAAAGGTGGAGCAAGCTACCAACACTCCTATCTCAGTATCTCCCATAATGCAAAACACATCTCCTTGTGGATATGTCTAATGTTATGCATTAAGGGAAGGGCAACTACCCAGACTAGTTTCGACCTTTATTGAGGTCTCTTCAGTGGGAGCCAGGCCCAAGTGGAGATACCAGCCAGAAGCATTAGCAAGGTCATCTCTACCTATAGGAGTTGCCAAAGAGATGACCTTGCTAATGCTTCTGGCTGGTATCTCCACTTGGGCCAGGCTCCCACTGAAGAGACCTCAATAAAGATCAAAACTAGTCTGAGTAGTGGCCCTTCCCTTAATGCATAACATCAGACATATCCGCAAGGAGATGTGTTTTGCATTATGGGAGATACTGAGATAGGAGTGTTGGTAACTTGCTCCACCTTTGCAAGGAGTCGCCCTGGTGTTGTACCACCTTATCCCAGTCCTGAAGATACTTTCAGGCACAAACTTTGTTTGCTCACACTTGGATAAAGGATTAAACTAAATTTATTATATTCTAACCAAGTGAAAAATAAACTTTCAACAGCTGAAGCTTGTATTCTCATAAGCCCCTTGGTCATTTGGATATTTTGATACTTAAGCTTCAAATTCAATTATTTGGCAAGGAAATAAAAATAGATTTTTAATATCCTTTATTTCTTTAATTTATTTTTACTATTTCTATATTAAATTGAAGGCTTTATGCTCATCCTCCAACTACCAACGTTTTTAAAATGACTCTGTTCTATTACTGCATCTGTAATCCTACTGTTGCCAAAACGGCTAGGTGGATGAGCGATAACAAAAAGAAATTAAACATATTTACGGTACTTCAACTGTATACCTTATTAATGAAATCCTCTAGGAGCTACATAGAAATTTTGAATATATATATTTTTATGGCTTTTCATAATATGTAAATGGTGTGTTGATCACAACCATGTTGTCACCTGAGTTTTGCTTTGAACATTATTAATGGACATGCATGGTGGTTGTGAGTTACAAGAACACTAGCTAGTGATGGAGACAAATAAAAAAGGAGAAAGGAAACAAAGCAGCTTGAATTCTATCATATTTCAGTGAAATCAACTATACCCAAAGAAACTGGAAGCAAGATATACAGTCTTAACAGAGCAAGAAGAAATCTCCAAAATTTCTCCACCAAGCATATACTTTGCATCCCATTGTTGCAAACCAAATTTCAGAATCTTATGCTTTGCAACAGTGAACTGATAGTTCCATACTGTCACCCACTCATACAATCTATTCAAGTTCCCCTGTAAGTCCACAACATTGATTCCTCATCACTCTCCCAAGTTTTGCATCATCTGCAAACAGGTGTAAGTCACCAATTAAATCTATTCCAATATCATTAATATACAAATTAAATAACAATAGTCATAAAACTGACCCCTGCAGCACACCACTAGTGACTTTCCTCTTTCGCAATAGTGCCCCAACCATATACAACTTGCTAATACCTATCTGATAGCTATTCACCTATCCAACTCACTAGTCTATCATCCAATCCAATCTGCTTCAGTTTAGTGACTAACTTGTAGTGTGCAAATCTATCAAAAGTCTTTGCAAAATCAAAGTATACCAGTGTATATGCAGCTTCTTGTCACTTTGTTATAGTACATAAGCAAGTTGGTAAAACACTACCTCCCTTTAATAAATCCATGCTGACAAACACAAAGAATGCCACTGTTATTAACCTACTTGTGTATCCTATCTCGCACCACCTTACAATACCTTAACTACAACCCCAGATATACAGATCGGATTATAATTCCTTAGCCTTATCACCGTCTTTTGAAGTGGAACAATTTTACCTTCCACTCCTTTGGGAACTTGTGCTGTTGCAAGACTCTTATTAATCAGGTAAGCCAAGACATTATGCTCAAGATATTACTTTCCACCTTTAGAACTGCTAACTCTATACAAATCCCAAATCTGCTCAATCATGGAATATTGCTCATATATTTGGAATGGTGCACTAAGATCCTCTGTAAGACTGTTCAATGCTCTTCAGACGAGGACAATCCAGTTAATTAATGATCCCTCTCTCTCATAGAACCACCTTAGTCCCTCTTCCATAGATGTTCCAAGTATCTGCCTTATGCTTGTAGATAAGGACTTTTATCCTGGTTACTTTTTTTCTTTAATAAAGAAAATTGTAATCCTATTGTTTCCAAAACTGCCATGTGGATGAGCGATAACAAAAAGAAATTACATATATTTAAGGTACTTCAACTGCATACCTTATTTATAAAATCCTCTAGGAGCTACATAGAAATTTTGAATATGTATATTTTTATGGCTTTTCATAATATGTAACTGGTGTGTTGATGTATTATGCCTGTTAATTGGTACTGGTATATTATGACTGTTAACTGCATATGTTCTTTTTGCCAGTGTGTCTGTTTTATAGGATAAAAAACCTGAATTTCTAGGAGGAAGACCAGTTAACTCCTTCAAGTGAAAAGTTCTTATAAAGGTTCTTCTCATCCTAGGTAGGATTTGGGTCACGTCTTTCGAACCTTGGTCATGTCAAACTTTTCGCAAGAAAGAGCTCACATCCTTCTCCCTAACTTTCAGCAATACTCTGATATATTTCCCTTCTTGGAGTGATCTACACTTCCAAATTTTCCTGGCACAAACACATTTAAACTACTTCTGCAGCCAGACATTACTCTTCTGCTCAAGACATTACTTCACACTTTTACAGCTGCTAACTATACAAATCTCAAATCTGCACAATCATGGAATATTATTATTATTATTATTATTATTATTCAAGCCTCCATGGAGTCAAAAGACTCATCGTGGGAGGTCCTTCCTAAGAGCATAAAGTCTGTCAAGACTCATCGAGGGGAGGTTTCCCATCCCTAAGAAACACAAAGTCTATCATACCACTCCTTAAACTCACTGACCGTTCTCGCCCTCACCACTCTATCAGGTAATGCATTCCACGGCTCAACCACCCTCCATGCAAAGAAACCACTCCTCACCCTCTTGCTCACAGTTTCCTTTCGTAACTTCCAGGGATGGCCTCTTGTCATCACTCCTTCCTGCTGTTCAACCAAGTGAAAGAACTCCCCAGTGTCGACCCTGTAACCACCTCTCAACAGTTTAAAAGTCTCAATCATATCACCTCTCCTTCTTCTATCTGCCAAACTCTGCAGTCCACATTCACTCAGCCGATTCTCATAACTATCCTTGTACAAATATTGCTCACATACTTGAAGTGGTGCACCAAAATCCTTGTAAGATTGTTCGATGATATCCAGAAGAAAATAATCCAGTTAATTAATGATCTCTCTCTCTCTCTCTCTCTCACACACACACACACACACACACACACACACACACACACACACACACACACACACACACACACACACACAGAGCTCCACTTCAGTACTTCTGCTATAGATGACCAGTATCTGCCTTATACCTGGAGATACTTTCACAGACAGTGCTCTGTTAAATTGTCATTTCTCCACTTTCCTCCAAAATCATAAGAGCAACACCTATTCATTCCAGATTGAAATTTGCAGAACCAACTTCTCTGCCTCCTCTTTCATTCCATCTACATCTGTTCTATGGAAGAGCATACCTCTCCCCACTCTGCCTTTCCTAAATACAACCTTTAGTTGTCCCAAAATTGAGGATCTTTCTTCTTGCCCACATATGGCACTGATATGCTTTAGATCTTGTGACCTTTTGTGTGTGGGTTAAAAGAAAAAGAGAGGGTAATATCATCAATACTAACTGAGCCTGCACAGCGATATCACTACTTCCTACTCTTCTTCTGATTATTTCTGACATTAGTAATTTTCATTTACAGATGACAAACATCCTACCTCATAAGTAACTCAAAAGTTTCATACTGCATTAAAACTGGGAATGACTCAAGGCCTCTACCCTGGATAAAATTACTGTTAAGTGTTCTTGTTAAATGCACCAAACACAAGTTGTTGTTTTTTTAAATCATCATTTTCTGGTGTATATATTACTGTTCAAGTACATAATTCAGTTATTCTGCACATTAACGTTTAGTTAATCTGCAGAATTTTAGTTAAAATATGAAATAAGAATTTTATCTCATACTTTAACTAGGTATTCTATGGAATAACCAAACAGTTCTGGTTAATTCATATTTATAAATTTAGGGACACAAAACACACGTGTTGAAAAGATTATTTTACTGATTAATAATAAAATAATAACTTTACGTTTCGACCCCTGTATTGAGATCTTGTGACCTTTTGTGTGTGGGTTAAAAGAAAAAGAGAGGGTAATATCATCAATACTAACTGAGCCTGCACAGCGATATCACTACTTCCTACTCTTCTTCTGATTATTTCTGACATTAGTAATTTTCATTTACAGATGACAAACATCCTACCTCATAAGTAACTCAAAAGTTTCATACTGCATTAAAACTGGGAATGACTCAAGGCCTCTACCCTGGATAAAATTACTGTTAAGTGTTCTTGTTAAATGCACCAAACACAAGTTGTTGTTTTTTTAAATCATAATTTTCTGGTGTATATATTACTGTTAAAGTACATAATTCAGTTATTCTGCACATTAACGTTTAGTTAATCTGCAGAATTTTAGTTAAAATATGAAATAAGAATTTTATCTCATACTTTAACTAGGTATTCTATGGAATAACCAAACAGTTCTGGTTAATTCATATTTATAAATTTAGGGACACAAAACACACGTGTTGAAAAGATTATTTTACTGATTAATAATAAAATAATAACTTTACGTTTCGACCCCTGTATTGAGGTCATCTTCAGAAGGATACATGTGTATAAGAACAAGCTACATGCTGTTGCACTCTATACAAGTAAATTACATCTACTTTGTTAACTTATCTTTTTTCTTAGCCTGCCCTCTAGTGAAAAAAAAATAAAAATTAATAAATAAATAAAATAAAATAAACAAAAATAAAATAAAAACTACAATAAACTCTTCTGAAGTCCACACATACTAGGATTCTTCTGGAATTATACAGTTTATATTGTTATATTGCGATTATCTTCTGGATTTGTACAGTGCAAGTTGCTACTGAATGTTCAGGAGTAAAAAAAAAAATTTCACCAAGAATTCTTGTATTGAGATTTTTCTTCGTGGTTGCTATGAAGGTTGTAGATGGTCCTCCACATTCTTGGAATTGTTAGACCATCATTTTTTATTCAGATTCGGATCATGTTTGAGCATTTCACATGCTTCCTTGAATTTCCGCTCAAACCAGGTTTTGGTGCAGTGTAGGGACTTGGCACCTTTCCAGTCAATTCTGTGGTATGTTTGGAGTGCGTGGTCAGAAAGGCTGGTTTTTCCAAAATGGAGGTATTTTATGTGATGTTTGTGTTCATCCTTTCTGATTGGAATGGATGTAATAGAGTGTTACATGTGCAATCTATTTTGTAAACCCCTGGGTGGGCTAAGTGTGGCAGCGGATCCTTGGAAGAACTGAGTAGGTGTCTTAATTTTGTCGGGGGTTTAAAGGTGGTTTTGATGTTGTATTTGTGTAGTGTTCTGTCTATTTTTTCTGAAATGCCTCTAACATATGGTATAGCAATAGCATTCTTGAAATCTTTTTTGTTATTAGTGGTATCTTTGTGGAGGATCTTGTGAATGGTTTTTATACTGTATCCATTTTTTATAAAGGTATGTTTGATGGTCTCATATTCATGGTTAAGAGCTTGTTCATTTGAACAAATGGTTTGAGCTCTGTGTTTAAGGGTGCTTATGAACCCTAGTTTTTGTGTCGGGTGGTGATAAGAAGTTTTGTGTATGTACTGGCCTGTGTGTTAGGTTTGCGGTAAACTGAGAAGGAGAGACAGCCTGAAGGAAGACGTGTGACAAGTGTGTCTAGGAATGGAAGAGAGTTGTTTTTTTCCATTTCAATGGTGAATTGGATGCGTTTGTGTTGTTTGTTCAGGTGGCTAAGGAATGTATCTAGTACTTGGCGGGCGTGAGGCCAAATGGCGAAAATATCGTCGACGTATCTGAGCCAAATTTTGGGCTTTAGGCATGCCGATTCTAGAGCTCGTTGCTCAAAATCTTCCATATAAAAGTTCGCTATTGGGAGGGAGAGTGGTGAGCCCATGGTGGTACCTTCTTTTTGAAGGTAAAAATTGTTTTGCCTTCTACAACCTTCATAGCAACCACGAAGAAAAATCTCGATACAAGAAGACTAGGTGAAGTTTTTTTTTTCTTTTTTTGTTTTCCTCCTGAACATTCAATAGCAACCTGTACTGTTCAAATCCAGAAGATAATTGTAATATAACAATACGTACGTGAGAACTTTAGCAGAGTTTATTGTAGTTTTCATTTTATTTTTGTTTATTTTATTTTATTTATTTATTTAATTTTTTTTTTTTTCACTAGAGGGCAGGCTAAGAAAAAAGATTAGTTAACAAAATAGATGTAATTTACTTGTATAGAGTGCAACAGCATGTAGCTTGTTCTTATACACATGTATCCTTCTGAAGATGACCTCAATACAGGGGTCGAAATGTAAAGTTATTATTTTATTATTAATCAGTAAAATAATCTTTTCAATACGTGTGTTTTGTGTCCCTAAATTCATAAATATGAATGCTGATCACCGTGTAACCTTAAAAGAAAGAGTCATCATAATCTATGGAGATGTGACCCACAAGCAGTGCAGCCTCTACGGTAAACTAAAGATACGTAGTTCCATGTTAATTAATCGACTGCCCTTTTTGAAACGATGTAGAGAAGCAACTTAATACCTAACTGCATTAAACTAAAGAAGAAATTTACATCAGCTAAAGCGCTCCATATCTATGACAGGCTAGAAAAAGCTTTGTTAAGAGAACAAATTCACGAGACATGAAAGAACTTAGCATCGACCCAAGCCAAAGTGTTACAACTGAAATTTCAGCTATCCAGTTACGTTAATCAGGAAATCTGGAATATTCTAGACAGGATCACAGACGACTTGGCCAAGCACCTATTACTCAAAAACAAAAAACAATTAATAACAAAGTTTCAAGCATTAAAACTACAGGAAAGCACAAGACAATTACGATGCCATAACGGAAGGAGCAGCCAATCACCCAACAACGCAGTTAGGAGCAACCAACCACCATCTAACCACTGTCTAGTTATCAACCAATCGGATTACAACCTCACGCAAGGTGAACTCTTGCTACTGGAGAAAGGTTTAAATTACGCCATTGCTCCGAGGTCAGTAAATAAACTACATATAATATATCATATCGAGAGAGGTTTAAGATCCCTTCCAGCCAATTTAACTGACAAAATACGGATGGAAACTGCCTGTTTACTAAATTCAACCAAAAAATTAAGCAGCAACCTAAACAAAGCAGATAAACTGCCCCTCAAATCCCTAAAAAATAACTGTGACATTATTATCACAAAAGCCGATAAAGGGAATGCCACTGTTGTTTTAAATCGGACAACCTACATTGAAAAAATGAACCATTTGGTATCGGACCACAACATCTACCAAATGGTAAATTACAACCCCATGCAACGTAACAAAAAGAAAACTACTGAACTACTTAAATCAGTTAGCATGTGGGTGGAAGAAACAATTAAAAAATTAATACCGCAGTAAGCCCGCGTGCCCAGAATTTATGGCCTGCCAAAAGTACACAAAATAGACACACCATTATGTCCAATTGTGGAAGGAATTGACAGTCCGAATTACTACTTAGCCAAAAAATTAGCGGCCACACTCAAGGAATTGGTTGGTCATTCCCCTTCCTACATAAAAAATACACAACAATTCATAAACAAAATTAAAAATATTACATTCAACGACCAAGATCTATTAGTCAGCTTTGACATAACTTCCCTTTACACCAATGTCCCAATCAATGATACTATCCTACTCTTACAGAACATATTTCCACACGACATCACGGCCCTCTTTGCCCACGTACCTCGCTCCGGCAGATATTTTGTGTGGCAAAACAATTTTTACCTTCAAAAATAGGGTACCGCCATGGGCTCTCCACTCTCTCCCCCCCAATAGCGAAGTTTTATATGGAAGATTTTGAACAACGAGCTCTAGAATCGGCATGCCTAAAGCCCAAAATTTGGCTCAGATACGTCGACGATATTTTAGCCATTTGGCCCCATCGCCACCAAGCACTAGATACATTCCTTAGCCACCTGAACAAACAACACAAATGCATCCAATTCACCACTGAAATGGAAAAAAACAACTCTCTTCCATTCCTAGACACACTTGTCACACGTCTTCCTTCAGGCTGTCTCTCCTTCTCAGTTTATCGCAAACCTACACACACAGGCCAGTACCTACACAAAACTTCTTATCACCACCCGACACAAAAACTAGGGTTCATACGCACCCTTAAACAAAGAGCTCAAACCATTTGTTCAAATGAACAAGCTCTTAAACATGAATATGAGACCATCAAACATACCTTTATAAAAAATGGATACAGTATAAAAACTATTCACAAGATCCTCCATAAAGATACCACTAATAACAAAAAAGATTTCAAGAATGCTATTGCTCACCATATGTTGGAGGCAGTTCAGAAAAAACACAGAACACTACACAAGTACAACATCAAAACCACCTTTAAACCCCCGACAAAATTAAGACACCTACTCAGTTCTTCCAAGGATCCCCTGCCACACTTAGCCCAACCAGGGGTTTACAAAATAGATTGCACATGTAACAATCTATTACATCCATTCCAATCAGAAAGGATTAACACAAACGTCATATAAAATACCTCCATTTTGGAAAAACCAGCCTTTCTGACCACGCACTCCAAACATACCACAGAATTGAAAGGTACCAAGTCCTTACAATGCACCAAAACCTGGTTTGAGCGGAAATTCAAGGAAGCATGTGAAATGCTCAAACACGATCAGAATCTGAATAAAAATAATGGTCTAACAATTCCAAAAATGTGGAGGACCCATCTACAACATTCATAGCAACCACGAAGAAAAATCTCAATACAAGAAGACTTGGTGAAGGTTTTTTTTTTCCCTCCTGAACATTCAATAGCAACCTGAACTGAACAAATCCAGAAGATAATCGTAATATAACAATATAAACTGTATAATTCCAGAAGAATCCTAGTACATGAGGACTTTAGCAGAATTTATTGTAGTTTTATTTTATTTATTTATTTAATTTTTTTTTCACTAGAGGGCAGGCTAAGAAAATAGATTAGTTAACAAAGTAGATGTAATTTACTTGTATAGAGTGCAACAGCATGTAGCTTGTTCTTATACACATGTATCCTTCTGAAGATGACCTCAATACAGGGGTCGAAACATAAAGTTATTATTTTATTATTAATCAGTAAAATAATCTTTTCAACACGTGTGTTTTATGTCCCTAAATTCATAAATATGAATGCTGATCACCGTGTAACCTTAAAAGAAAGAGTTATGGTTAATGTATATAAAAAATAATTATTGGTTGACAAAATGTTGCAATGGTCTATTATATATATATTTTTTTTAAATAATAATAATAAGATTTTCACTTTCATAAATTTATTTATTTACTCTCAGGGGGGGAGGATCCTATAACCCCTAGAGAGCACGTCCCCTGGGTGGTGGATAGGGGAGCCTACCATGTGTGCGTGTGTATATACTGTATATATATGGTGGGGTGGTCTGAATATACTGAATAAGAACTCGTGGGCCATAAGGGGCAATCATCTTGATTGTAAGGGAAGCGGCACTCCCACTGACCCCTAGCTGGACCTATTCTCTCCTTCTTCTACTTTGAGGAAGATCCACTTACTTTAATCTTTCCGATAAGGCCTTAGCCAACTCTTCTTATTTCATGACCCTTATGCTATTAGAGTACTTGAGGGCCATGGGGTCTTTTGATTTCTGGCCTTACAACTATGCCCTCTCCATAAACCTTACTATAATTCTTCTATAATCTACTCTTTCCCCCTTCAATATATCCTATTCCTCATATGGGTTTAAATTCGGAAGAAGGCTAGTTCAGAAGCCTTAAGGTAGCAGCCTTACCACTGAATTATTCCATCGTCAGGCTAGTCCCCTGACATGAAGAACATAATTCTACTTGGAAGCTGACATAAAAAGATAATCGGATTGAATCTATGGGAAACGACCCTGGAATGGAAAAGGTAAAACAAAAATGGAAACAACAAAATATAATACACATAGCAAACTGGAATGTAAGAGGAATAGCACATGAAGAATTAGAATTAAACCAATTATTAAATGAAAGAAATTTTAAAATAGCAGTAATCACTGAAACATAAAAGAAATTAAAAGGAACTATGAGAACCAAAAATTTTAATGTGATATACAGTGGAGTCGACAGAGACCAAAGAGCACAAGCATGAGTCATGATTTCGATTCACAGTTAAAACATTTTAAACACAGTTAAACACAGTTAAAACAGTTAAAACATTATAAATTATGGAATGAAAGAATAATAGAAGCTAGAATAAAAATAGATAGAGGCTATTTAACAATAATTGGATTATATGCCCCAGAAGAAGGAAGAGAACAGGATAATATTGATTTTTATAATCAGCTACAAAACATATATAATAAAATAAATAAAAATGATTACGTAATTTTAGCTGGAGACTTAAATGCAAGAATTGGAAACACGAAAATTAATAATAATATAGGAACATGGAGAACATACTCTAAACAGGAATGGTAAAAAATTGATTGACTTTGTAGTTTATAATAACCTAAAAATAATGAATTCCTTCGATAAACATAAAGACATACATAAATATACTTGGGAAGCAAGAGGATGGAAATCAATATTAGATTACTTTATATTAAATGAAAAGACATCAAAATTTTCACTAGATGTTAGAGTTCATAGAGGATATGAAATAAGCAGTGACCACTTTCTTGTTAAAATAAAATTAAGATTACCACCTAAATGGCTACAAGTAACAAGAACAGAAAGAAAATTTGAAACATTTGTTTATAAAACTAGACTACTGAATGACACAAATGTACAATGGCTATATGAACAAAGAATTAACCAATATCTAGATAAAATAAACAAAATGAAGAAATAGAAACAGAATGGCTTAATATAAAATCGATACTAAATGCAGCAGCAAATGAAAGCTTAGGAAAGACCAAAAAATTAATAAAAGGAAAAAAAATGAAGATCTGGGATGATATAATCAAAAAGAAAAAAGAAGCCTATAACAAATGGTTAAGCAGTAAATTATTAGAAGATGAAATAGAACATAAAAGAATAAGAGCCATAGCTAAAAGAGAAGTCAGAAAAAGACATAGAGATTCATGGAACAAATTTGTTTCTAATTTAGAACATGATTTATATAAAATAAGACCCAATGTATATAAGATTTTGAAACACTTAAATGCAGATACCAAAGAAAACATAAAATTAAACACCAAATTGAAATTAGAAGAATTTTTAAATTACTACACAGAATTGTGGACAGACAAATATTTAAAAAAAAAAAAACTGGCAAACAATTAAAGAAAATGAAAAGGAAATAACTAAAGAAGAATTAGAAATCAACCTGAAAGAAACAAGAAATGGAAAATCACCTGGAGAAGATAAGCTAAGTTCAGAACTACATAAATACGTAGGAACAAGATTCAAAGAAAGACTCTTATTATTTTTAAATAAAATTAATTCAACTGGTATCCTCCCCAATAGAATGGAAAAAAGCAATTGTGATTCCTATTTTTAAAAAAGGTAATAGAGATGACCCTAAAAACTATAGAGGTATCAGTATACTAAATTCCTGTTACAAAATATATAGCAAATCTTAAATAGCAAACTAATGAAATATTTCGAAAACTTTATTTTAAAAGTACAGAATGGATTTAGAAAAGGACTATCATGTACAGACCCAGCTTTTTTGCCTAAAATTAATAATAAAGTAAAGAAGAGAATACAATTTAGAAACACACATTGCATTTATTGACTGACTTTGAAAAAGCATTTGACAAAGTTAAAAGAAACATATTATTTAACATATTAAAAAAGAAAGACAAATACCAAATAATATCCTAAAAGCTATCACAAGTATATATGAAAATAATCAAATACAAATAAGATTAAATCCCGAGCTATCATATACGAGAGAGATAAACCAAGGGGTCCAACAGGGATGTCCCCTCTAAGCAACTCTTTTCAATATCTACTTAAATGAAATAATAATAAAATGGAATAAAAATTTACATCAAGGAATTAAACTTTCTCCTACAGTAAACTTAAACACTCTCCTCTTTGCCAACGACCTAATAATAATTACAAATTCTGAAGATAACTTGCAGAAAGCTATTTTAAATCTAAATAAGATAGCCAAAGATTATGGTATGATAATATCAACAGAAAAATCAAAAACTATGGCCTTTAAAGGACAAAATCCAGCAAGAACTAAAATAGTAATAGATAACAAGATCTTAGAACAGGTGAATTCATCTAACTACCTAGGATGCATGATCACATATGAAAATGAAAACGATATAAACGTAAAAATTGCAAAATATTTAAAAATAACAGGTGTAACTAACTCTATATTTAAACCAAACCTAGCTCAAAAACAAACCAGACTAAAAGTATACAACACATTAGCTTTACTAGTCTTAATGTATGGAAGCGAAATCTGGACAATAAAACAAAAAGACAAACAAAGATTAATAACAGCAGAAATGAATTATGTATATTATTTCTGGGAAAACTCCCATGTTACTCCTCTTAATAAACTATTATAATTACAGCTATTTTGCCTGCTTCAGTTTAGGAGTGCCCCTGTTTAAATGTCATTGGCTATTTACTCATGGATTCTTAGGGCATTGTGAGTGTAAATGTACCAAAAAGTATATGTAGCATAAGGAATAGAAATTTACACATACCTTTTTCTGGGTGTTGCAGCTTTTCCTGTCTTCTGCGATGTCGAAAAACTACTGAGTGTGTGTGGGGGGGGTTAGGCAATTTGGTAGAATTAAGTTAGAAAAACCCGGGGTTTTTTTTTCCGTAATATATATAAACATATATATTATATTATATAGGGTGGGGAAAAGGTGAAAGGGTTGATTTTTTAAAATAGGGATTCCCCTTCCCCCTCCAGAAAAAGTAGTTTCAAAAGACATCTACATGATCAACTGCTAGAAGTCAGGGATTTTGTGAAATGTGTAAGTAAGAAATGATGTCTGACTACAAAATGTTTGCAATTCAGATAACACTGTAGTTCATCATTTGCAAAAAAATAAACAAATTCCTTTTTTCACAGTGTTTCACAGATGAAAAAATAATAATAATGATAATTCATCACAAACACCCAATGAGATTAAAAAATCTATAAATCTAATTGACAACCACTAGAAAAAGACTTTTTCTGCTAGTTCATCACAAACACCCAATAGGATTAAAAAGTCCATTAAATCTAATTGACAACCACCAGAAAAAAGACATTTTATGCTGGAACAGGATTAAAAAAATCTGTTAAATCTACTTGACAACCACCGGAAAAGACTTTTTTCTGCCAACAGGAAAAAAAAAACACTTTTTTATGGTGGCACTTCTTCAGATATGAAAAATAAACGAACACCCAATGGGATTAAAAAATCTATTAAATCTACTTGACAATGACTATTAAGTTCAGCAAATAGCATTTGCTTCATATTTTACTTTTTTACTGACTTTTCTTTTTCTGCTCAGTTGCTTCAAAATAAGCAACACCTATTTAATTCCTTAATCCTTCTATCTCTGCCTCCATAATCACCTGATTATGATGTACTATAATATGTCAGTATCTGAATATTCCACTGGAACAGAAAAAGAGTTTTTCTACCATATCAGAGAAAAAGTTTTTCTGTTCCATTGGAACAGAGTTTTTCTGTCTCTTGAACCATGAGAATGTCATAACATTGTAGTAACTATAATCACGAAGAACTTCCTTTTCAGTACTTTCTAATTTTTTGTACTTCATTTATTTAATCTGAATATGTATTGCATATTTATACATCTAGACATTATCTATAATCAACAAGGCTCCACTACCATATCAGCGATGACATGTACAAAACTATGAAATTATAAGAGAATTAATTATACACAAGGTCACAATTAGGTAGACAAAAAACTTACTTTTCCTGAAGAAGGAAATGTCACAATAAAAAGTGTCTCTTCGAATGGAGTCTACAGCAATCAACTGATAGCGATCAGGGTTTTGTGAAATGTGTATATAAGCAAAGTGTCAGACTACAAAATGTTCGTACATGAAAGGAAATGCTTGTAGTTTGAAAATAATTATAGTTCATTATATGTAAATGTTGCTTTACACCCTATTTATATTAACATATTATTTTTACTATTACATTCTGATTTTTATTCATTGCACTTACTAATAAATTTATAGAAGTAAAAATCATATTTGTAAGTTTAAAAATATAATGGACCACTGCAGTATTCTGTCAATCAATAATTTTTTATACACTTTAACTAGAAATTGTCAGTTATTCTATAGGATAACAGAATTATATATTTGACAGTAACATGAGCATTCATAACATTTAGAAGGTATTATGACAGTATAACAAAATATTTCATGATTTTGTTTCTGATCAACTAACACCCTTCCCACACACTCAAACTGGTCTATTATTTGTAAAGTCTATGAACTAATCAGCTCTGACACTTCAATCTTCTAAATTATTGTTAAATCTATCAATCTACCTATTCTTGGGTCAACCTGGGGGGGGGGGGGGGGGGTTCCTAGCCATTTTTTCCAGTAAACACTTCTTTTGCTAATCTTCCCACTACCATTCTGTTCAAGTGGCCATGCCATCTAAGATTAGTTCTGATTATACATTTTTGAAATATGAACAATTTCCAACACATCTTTTCCCTCTTCTAATTCTCCTTACTGGAAATTCTCATACAACACCCCAACTCTTCAAACCACTTGTTAAAATTGGTTTAAACCAATTTTAACAAGTAACAAGTTTGAAATACAGTAATACAGTTTGAAATACAGTAATACAGTTTGAAAGCTTGTAATACAGTTTGAACAACAGTAAACAAGTTCCTGTGTACTGCTAGCTTGAACATTTAGCTGATTTCTCTCTTATGGAATAAGAGAGATTAAGTGAACAGCAATAATAAGTTATTACATCTAGTTTGATAATCAATTTCAAAGGATAATACAAAATTAATAAGTAAAGAAGCATCAAGCATCCAAAATATTAATCCAACATAGTGACAAAACAGTCACATCAAAATTATTTTCAAATAATTATAATAATTATTTGAAAGAGATGGAAGGAATGGCTATGGGAAGTCCACTTTCTCCTGCATTAGACAATTTCTATTTGGATCACCTTGAAGACTCTATATTCTCCTTAACACAACTACAATCTTCCTTTTTGGGCTATGTGGATGATGTGTTTGCCATCTGGCTTGAATCAGAAGCATCTCTGCATACCTTGCTAACCCAGATTAACAACCTGCACTCGTGTATCAACTGTATCAACTTCACAATGGAAAATTAGCATTCTTGGACATCCTCCTTTCCCATACTCATTCTAAGTAATTACATCTGTTCATCATAAAACTATATACGCAGGCTGTTACATACAACAAGATTCAGCCAGTCGTCCATTAAAAAAATGGGCATCATCAAATCCCTACTTAATAGAATATATTGTCTGCTCCAATCCCAAGGATCTCCAAACTAGAACTTAACAAGCATCATACTACAGAATGCTTCACCTCAAGGAAGATTAAATGCATCTGTGACACTTATATGCTGGTCCCTAGGAATCCTGAACCTGTATGACAAGTCCCAATTCCATGCATTATGGATATCTCTGAAGCAACTACAAAGATCCTGAAGAAGTAGTACCTAGTCCCTACTTTCTTCCCTGTTAACAAAAATCTCCTCATTACCCTCCATATATAGGTTTTTTTTCTCTCTCTCTCCCCCCTACTCGTTGGTGTTTACCAGGCTCAATGTGATTGCCTCTGTTTGTATTTGAGACAAGCAGGACATTTGGTCAAAAAAACATCTGCAGGAATTCCAGTCTTATATCATCCACAATAATCTAAAAAATTTGGACTCATACATATCTGTTAAATTGGTGTCAGTTTAAATAGAGTGCTAAAGTTAGTTGAATGATGGTTTATTGGCACAAAGAAAACAAATGTCATACTGTGCAATATCAAAGGTTACAGCAGTACACAAGGTATTGATAAATACTCATAAAGACATAAACTAGTGAATAATATGTATGTACAAAAAATCGATTCATACAATGTAGTATTTACACATAAACAGAATTTATAATCAAATGTGTTTGTGTAAATTACCATATTTTTCCGTGTATAAGACGATACCTTTTTCTAAAATTTTAGACCAAAAATTATGACATGGGGGGGGGGGGGTTGAGAAACCCGTTTTTTATTTCCAGACGTCTGAATATATGATCTGAATATAAAAAACGTGAACGGGCTTCCACCAATCACTAGCCTTTGTTAACTCTGTCGATTGATGTCATTAACAGCTGATTCTGAATAAACCAATCAAATCTCTGAAAGCATTCATACGTCTGCAACTCATTGGCAGGGTAAGTTAACGCATTAACAATATTTTGAGCACTAGCCCATAAAAATCTCTGAAATAAAAAACGATGAAGAAAATGATATGCCTGGAACTGAGAGTGATGCATAATTTCTTAGTATGTATCTTAAAAATATTACCTAATTACTAAATATACTTTGAATATTTAAAAAATATATCAAATGTGTTCTATGTTTAAAATATTGATTTCTTAATTTTGGGTTTGAAAAAGTAGGGTTTGTCTTATACATGGAAAAAGACAATAATTCTTTGTAAAAATTTTAAAAAAAAGTTTATTTGTCTGAGTCTGATAACAACTGCCCAAGTACATATGGCTCTGCCAGATAAGTAAAAATTTTATTTTTCTCTAGCATTTCACAAAAATATGATAAATAGTGAGACGGGATTACATTTTTTAGGTGAGTCATCGGCCCTCAGTATATAAGAATGTGTAAGATATGACTGTGACCTATGCAGAGCTTAGAAGAACAACAACTTTCTCTCTTCTGTTTCTACATTGACTAGACTGCCCCTGCTTCATTTCAGGCTTCACCTCATGCAATTTATTTGTTGGTGCTCCCACCATGATGGCTGCCATTGGGCAATTAGATTGCCCAATGGCGGCCATCAAGTCGCCGATGGCAGTCATCAAGTCGCCGATGGCAGCCAGCAATTAGATTGTACAATGGCTGTAGTCTGTATATGGTACTGTCAAACTGTACAATGAAAAAAAAGTATGAGCTGATCTAGCAGCTGCAGCCTCATTTCCCTAAATTCCAATGTGGCTGGGAATGCAATACAACCAAACATCAAAATTAAGGATCTTTATTTTGAACATTTGTAAAAGCTCACAAAGCAGTGGATGTGCATTACACACAAGGGAAGAGATAGCCTGTAAAGAACTTAAAGAGTATGTATAAATTACATTCTTTTGGTAGCAGTTTTCTTTTATATGTGAAAGTGCAAGATGAATGATATGCAACTCAGCTGTATAATTACTGCAATCAAGTGGGATCTGGTTGGAGATAGTAATGTCAGGAAATCTTGAGTATAGATACCATTAGTATAGATAGGCAAAATATCAGATGGGCTGCTCTGTGTGCATTAAACAATTGCGGGTAGACAGATGATGGAGTATGAATCTTCAGTAGTCGACAAAATGAGAGGTTGCAGAAGGGAGTGGAAACGTGCCACGGAGGAATGCTGTTATGTTTGGTGCAGGTAATGTTGCCAACATTCATGCCAACAGCTTCCATAATCTCTTTAATATGCATACCAAAAGGACATGGCAGTCGTGTAATCGCTTAGTAATGGATTCGGGGTTTTCAGCAGAAAAAAGTGTAATGTACATGTGTGTGATATTGAGCCTTCCAATGTAGAATAAACATACTAGTCCACATAGGATACTCTAGAAGAGACTTTAGTTTTAGGGCTTAGCTAAGAGACAACTGTTTCTGTCTAAGTGATAGAGCTGGTTCATTTTCTTCAACATAAAGACTTTAATGGGTGATGTGCCCACATCATGGGCTATTTTGCCTTGAAGAACCATACACTGAAGACTCTGATGAAGCTGAAGGTGTAAAGATCGATTCATACCCCATTCAATAGAATTAACAAATGTGTGTAAGCAATGTAAGTTTTCTGTCAAAAATGAGCCCCAAGAGCTTGGTTTCTGTTGCTACTGGAATAATAGTTTGTCCCATTCTTAACTTAAGACCTAAGTGAAGAGTGCATTTTCGGTAGAAATGTACATAGACACTTTTTTCCTGCTGAAAACCCAAACTCATCACTAAGAGCCCAAAGAGCGAGAGAGAGAGAGAGAGAGAGACATGATCAATTGCTCACTGAAGTCTTTCAATTACCCTCAGGTTACAAGAGTGAAGTCACCAACATATAGTGGGAGGAAGCTGTTCAGTGATTAAGTTAACTCCGACAACAAAGAATGTTACACTTAATTTCAATATTAAAAATTCAGGACGATATAAAGCTGTTGCTGAGATTCTGGCACAAATTTCTCCTCAAAATGTTATTTGATCACAGGTGGCTGACAACAAATTTATTAAAGAAGCTTTATTTTCAGAGAGTTGGAAATACAACATCTGGGTCTGGTATCCTTCATTTGAACACTACAACATTCCCTTTTAAAGAATCTCTTTTAAATAGGTGCCCATGCAATAATAATATCTGGAAAAGGCATATGGTAAGGTACCCAGGGTAAAGCTTTTCAAAATGCTACAGTTATATGGGATAAATGGAACATTATACAGGGCAATAAACAGTCTATATTTAAGTTGTAAGTCAGCAGTTAAAAATAAAGGCAATACAAAAATGGTTTGATGTAAAATCAGATGAAGACAAAGAATGCACATCATGGAAAAAACCGACATTAAACCTGATATTAGAATTATCACACTTAATTCTTTACTTTAAGCAGGTGGTGTTGTACTCCTAAACTCACATAGTGCAAGTCTCCAGGATTCTCTAACTAAATTGCATAACAGATGTAACAAGTTTGGCATGAAAATCAGCAATAAATAAATCAAAACTACAAAAATAGACAGAAACATGGACATCAACTGCATCTATAATAGAGAATCAATTGAACAGATGGCATCAATTGCAGAATCATATTAAAAATGAAGAAATTACGAAGGAACTTGACATTGTTTCCATTGAAGAATATGTGAGCAGAGTAATCTAAGGTGGTATATGGCACTTAAATAGAATGTGAGAGGAAAGGTTAGCAAACCTGGTGTTTGATGCCAAGATGGCAGGAAAAATACCTAGAAGAAGACTAAGGTCTAGGTGGATTGATTCAGTCAGAAGTGCCTTAACAGAACAAAATGTTAGATACGACGATAATGGAATGTGGACAAGTAATAGACTAATTTGGAGGAAAATTGTTGACAGCAGATTATTAATTGATATACATTTAATCATGTAGTGCTGTCCCAGTAGCCTGAACAACCCCTTGAGGGTACATATCAGGAAATTGATGATATCTTCTGTTGTCCTAAATTTTAGATCTTTATCCACCATCAAATCCAGATCCCTCCTCTTGTATTCTCAAATTCCTACTAGATATCCTCAACAACTGTATACTCTGCATCCCATATTTTCTTCCTGAATTTTAATAAAACAACTTTCATAGCTTACACATGTAACAAAAAGTATATAGAATTTTATTTAAAAAAAAAATAAAAATAAAAATAAAAATAAAAAATATATATATATATTTCATCCAACATTACATGGACATCATCAGGGAGACATACCATTAACTACATTTAAAAGATGAATTGCAAAAATGACTCATAAATCACGTATATATTACCTCATATATCAGTCACAGCTGAAGTATATGATATCACATTATTAGAGTTCAAAATCATTGTAGAAGTTGTGCAGACAAAAATTATTTCAAATAATTATTAAAAAAAAAAAAATTTATGAACAATTAATAGTGATCACTTCCCAAAACTTGGATATTGACTTGTAGTCTGATTAGTTCAGGTTCAGATAATTTTGTAGTGTTTCACATGAAAGCCAATAGCCAGACAACATTTTGAAAATATGTAGATTACAAAACAAAATCAGATTTCTCTTTCCTGAAACAACCACATCCAACAAATTATCATCCAATCCTGCTGAACCAACACATTTTCTTCTTGTTTCTTTCAATATGACTATGTTCTTTAAAACAGCTTGCCCCAGAGACCACAACATTCACCTGTTTAAGTAACACATCAACTTCCTTCCTACCTTATGGAATGGATATGCTATAGGTATTGCAATTTTTTGTGTAATGATGGAGGGGGGGGGGATATACCCACAACAGGCCAAGGTCAATCTTATCCAGTTGTTTATTTATTTTTTTTTTGCAATTAATTATGCTTTTCTTCATATACAAAGCAGCCATTTTCTATCTCGTTCTTTATAAAGATAGTTCAGGTCTTCCTCTATACCTTCATGGGGTTAATATACATATATATGATGTCCTCCATCCATTCATCTCCTATCCAGGAAATTGACTATCATTATGTGACTCTTGGCTGACTACAGGTAAAACAACATGTGCTGAGGACCTTATCTCTTCTACACATTGTCGTAAGTATTCATGGCTGTAATCCGTGTGTGTTTGCAGGGCCAGTTTGTCTGTTCTGAGGGGCAAAAAACCAGAGCTATAACAATTTGCTCTAAGTGAACAAGCTCTTAAACAAGAATTAAAAATTATCAGCAATACATTTATAAATAATGGCTATAGCAAAAATACTATTAATAAAGTTCTTCATAAAACTTCATAAAAAAATAATATAGATTACAGTAAAACCATAGCTATTCCATACATTAAAGGGTTATCAGAAACAAATAATAGAATCCTACACCATTATAATCTTAATGTCACTTTTAAACCACCTTTAAAATTAAAAAACATATTGTACTTGGCTAAGGATCCTTCCCCCCCCCATTAGTACACCTGGAGCTTATTGCATCTATTGCACCTGTAACTTACCTTACATTGGGGAAACTGGACGTACAATCCCTAACTGTAAAAATGAGCACAAGCAACACATTAAATTCAACAATTTTGGTGAAGCAGGCCTCTCAGATCATGCTCTTAACACTATACACCGAAATGATTGGAAAAGTACTTGTTCCTTACATTATACAAAAACTTGGTATGAACGAAAATTTAAAGAAGCCTGTGAAATTTTGATTAACTACCCTATTCTTAACAATAATGGTGGCATAAGAATCCCTAGAATTTGGAAGGCACACTTAGTTTCCCAGAAAACCCTGACTTTAGGACTCGAAGCAATTTTTTAGCTTTTATTGGCCACTATTCATACCAGTTTGTTGTCATTTATATGGATACTTATATAAGTATTTTTTTTTTATTATTTCTATTTTATTTTATTTTTATTTATTTTTTCTTGTGTGTGAACATGTTACTCCCCAGCTTAATTTAATTTTGTAACCTAATAGATAATAATAATAACAAAACTAGCTTTGATGTAGTAAAGTTTTTTTTTTTTTTTACCAGAGGTCAGGTCATTAGTTTTAATGATTGATCAGTAACTTTAGCATACCATGTAGATTGTAGTGCAGCTTGTTTCTTCATATATATATGTGTATGACACAGTAGTTGTTTCCATAATTTTCAGGATGTAGACCAGATAAATGTTCCTCACATCATGGATAGGAATCAAACCCAGGTCTTTCCAACTGAAGAACTTCATCTATACCAACTGAGCTACAGAGGCTCTACATGTTATATAGCAGTGGCATTTGTATTTTATTTTCATTCTGGACAAATAAAATTTCAAGTAAACAACATTTACCAGAAATGTAAAGACATAAATTGTGTGAGTGTGTATTTGTATATATATATAACAGCTGCATTTGTATTTCTATTTTCATTCTGAAAAAATAAAATTTTAAGTAATTCAATTTCAAGTAAAAATGATCAGAAGTGTACAGAAATAAATTGTGTGTGTGTGTATATATATATATATATATATAGTTTAAACATGAATTACCTTACCTGCCAAATTATCCAATAAAAATGACAGCAATTTTTGAGTTCCATTTGGTTCATTATAATAAGTTAGAAATTCTGATGATAAAGGATTACCTTTTAAGCCTAAAAATCATATAAAAAGACATGTTTGTTTATGAATAATCATATTATATTTACTTTATTCAAATTATTATTATTATTATAACCCCTATAGGGTCAACAGATTCTTTGGGGGGGGGGGGTTCACTCAGCAAGCAAGCAACATATATATTTAACCTTAAACGTTTATTCACAACACATTCTGGTAATGCATTCCATTCACTCACCACTCTCCATACAAAAATTTACTCACTCCCCTTTTCAATACACCTTTAAAAACTGCAAGGATTGGCATCCTGATTAAGGTTTCTATAGCTTGATATATCCATGCATGTAAATAGCTTTCCAGAATCTACATATTGCCAGTTACTTTTCTCCTGACCTCTCCAGTTTCCATAAAACAATGGAAACTTCTTCCTTTCACAGTATCAGCCATAATGGTATCTTTTGGCCTGACAATCTTTTTTTTTTTTTTTTTAATGTTGAGCTTATAAATGAGAGGTTGGTTAATTAATCTATAATACGTAAGTGCTGTGTAAGGGTAATGGATTTGGAAAAGGAGAAAGTTGTTTACATTTAAAAGCCTGTATATTGTATTCCTTGGGAAACACATCAGGGGAAAGGCTGTTCAACACTACAGCAAAAAAAAAGGGGTGAAAAGACACTTGGTCTGTGCGTTTCAAGGTGTACTGTGAAAGGATGTTAAAAAGCATCTGCATGTGTTCCAACAGACTTAGTAGAGTGGGAGAATTATTGATGTTATTTCAGATGAACATTTGCCATTGAAATATTTATGAAATACACATACTGCAGAAACCAAACGACTGTGCAAAAGTGGGAGGAGTGAGTTGGTAAGAGATGGGTTATTAATCAATCAAATTGTCCTCCTCTGTATTGAGTCAAGCATTTTGAGGGAGCTCTTAGGGGCCTCACTCTAAATATGAGAGCAGTGTTCAATAGCTGGGCAGACTTGTGATTTGTATAAGGTTAACAGCTGTTCAGAGGTGAAGTAGCGTCTTGAGCGAAAGAGAAATCCCAGTTTTTCAGAAGCTGAGAATGAAATAGTTGTGATGTGTATGCCAGGAGAGGCATGATGTCAGGTTGTTGACAAGAAGAGAAATCTCATCTTGTCTGGAAATTTGAGTGTTATCTAAAATAATACTGGGAAAAAAATGGTTCTTTTTTTTTTTTTTGTGAGATATGAGGATGAACTGAATTTTACTAGCAGTGAAATTGACAAGTTATCTGAATCCCATATCTTCAAAGATCTTCCATGATTTCTTTTTCCTTTTTGTTTTATATGGCAGATTTGTTTAATGGTACAATTCAAACACAGATTACAGGAAAACTTTGCTTAACGCAAATTCAATATGCACGTAATCAGTTAGTGTGATTGAGTGAAATGATACTATTTCCCACTTTACGCGAGTGATTAATCAGTTAACGCGATTTTTTTATGTTATGCGAAATTTTTTGTCACTAATCTGCAGCGAGCAGAAAAGCTGAAAGTCATTAAAAGACATGAAAGTTGTGCTAGTAATACAATTATTGTGCGAGACCCGGGATACAGCAAGTTTACAGTTTGTAGATTAAATAAGAGTAAAGAATACAGAGAACAAGGAAAAGTTGCTACTGCTTCTTTAAGCATGCAGATTATCTGAAATAGAAGCCATTTAATGATCGAGATGGAGTGTCTTCTATCACTCTGGATTGAGGATTGTAACCAAAAAAAGAATACCTCTTAGTATAGGGAATATTCAGGCAAAAGCTCTCAATATTTATACCTCATTGAAAGAGACCACATTTCAAGAGGAATGTGAAAACTTTACTGAAAGTTTAGAATGGCTTGACTGTTTTAAAAATCAAACTGGACTGCATAACGTAAGAATGACTGGGGAATCTGCTAGTGCTGATAAAGATTCTGTGGCAAAGTTTCCCGAAGAATTGCAAAGGATAATTCAGGAGAGCGATTATGATGATCGGCAAATATTCAGAGTCAACAAAATTAGTCTCTTTTGGAAGCGTATGCTCACAAAAACTTTCCTAGCTAAAACCGATGCATCTCAATCAGGATACAAAGTATCTAAAGATTGTCTTACGCTTTTATTAGGAGGCAATGCAGAAGGCAACTTTAAACTCAAGCCTATGTTACTTTATTGTGTGAAAAATCCAAGATCGAACATTATTGAAGAAATCAGCAAAATTGAAAAAGAACTTGGATTTAATGAACTGGATAATGAAGATCTGAGAAACTTGCTCGATTCCCATTCAGAACATTTAAGCAAGAATGATCTCCTTCAATTAGAAGAACAACATGCATATGAAGAAGATAAGGAGTGTGAACAAGAAGAGAATGTTACAACTTAGAAGCTAACTGCAAAAGAACTTGAGCTAATTTTCAATCACATTGATTATGCTGAGGAAATTTTGTTTGATGCTAATCCTGATATGGAAGGAAGTCAAAGTCTGCCAAAATCTTGATAAAGCGATTGCCAGCTATCAAAAATTGCATGACAAGATGAAAAGTCAAGCAAAATTCAAACTTTTTTACTTAATGTTTTTTGTAAAAAAGTAGCTCAATCAAATGTTTACACATTGATGATTTTATCCTCTAATATAGCTTATACTGTAATATTTTTTCAAATTTATGCTAACTGATGGATGAATTATAATTATTCCTATTGTTTATTGTATTCGCTTAATACGATTTCACTTAGCGAGCATTAATTAATTAGTCACGTTAAGTGAGGTTTTAATGTATACGATGAAAAAATAATTATTATTTATTTAACTTATTGCTGATATTTAGCTGTTATTATATCCAGCATCTTCAGAGCACAAACACAGATACATTGTCGAGGTACATAAAACAACAACAATTTGGTTTAAGAGTGGGACTATTTTAAAAAAAATGTAAACAGACAACACAAGGAACTCAAGTCCTAATTAGTACCATCTATTGTAAGAAAAAGTGAGAGAAAAAACAACTGTTAATTTGATCTGCAAATGACTGTCTCCCAGATTTTTGGCAAACTGATATAGCTATACGTGTTGGGTTCTGGAAAATGTTTTAAAAGCTGGTGCTGATTCCAAAAACAATCTCTCTCTCTCTCTCTCACTAATGACTTCTCTAGCACTTTTGTTTTCATCCATCTGATTCTGTGTGAAGGGACTATGTAAGGTACGGTCTGCTAGTCCCGACTTGCTACAATGATAGTGCCAAATGTAATTTTCATGTTCTCCAAGGCAGATGTCAAGAGTTCTTTCTGTCTGTCTGTCCATAGTAAACCAAGTCAGCACACTTTATACTCCAAGATGTGTTAAAGGAGAGAGTTTGTCCTTAGGTGAATGAATGGATGAAGATTGCCAATTTGACATATCATTTAAATGTGGTGCAGAGCAGATATTTATTAAGCACTAGATTTCTTTTTGAATGTGAATTGAATGCATGGGATGGTAACGATTTTGTTTTGTGTATTAAGCAATGGAGAAGATTTATGGGAAGCATTTAGTATTTTTTCTATTATCTGGGAATTATAGCCATTGGATAAAAAAGTGTGACGCAAGCAAGTTAGTTCAGTAGTACTGACTCTGTGAGTTAGTGTTTTTAGGTTACGATATTGTTGAGCTGGATGATGGCACGATTGTTTGTGCAAATATCTTGTAGTATGTGTAGGTTTTCTATAAACAGAAAAAGGTAATTATTATTATTATACAGGCATCTACGTGGAGTCCGAAGACACATCGTGGGAGACCCAAACTATTCACACAATCTATCATACCTCTTCTTGAACGTATTAACAGACAAAGCACTCACAACTGCCTCTAGCAACCCATTCCACTAATTCACAACTCTCCAAGCAAAACATCTAGTCCTCATATTCCTGCTAACTACACTTTCATTCAACTTCCAGGGATGACCCCTTGTTCTAGTCCCTCTAGCCAAATGCTGAAACATTTCCATAAAATCTTTTAAGCAACTTAATTGTTTCTACCATATCCTCTCTTTTTCTCCTATCAACCAACTTCTGTAATCCACACACACACACCCTCGATCTATCCTGATAGGGAACATTCCACAGACCACTCACCAACTTGGTCGTTCGCCTCTGAATCTTCTCAACCATTTCCTCATCCCCCAAGAAACCAGGAGACCAGACTTGAGCACAGTAATCCAGATGTGGATGTATCAGGGCCTTATAAAGAGGAAAAACTACTTCCATATCTCAACTTGTTAATGTGTTCTTCAATAGCCAAGTAATCTTATGGGCTACCTTAGCAATCTTAGCAATACATCCTCTAAACCTGAACTGTCTATCACCACAACTAAATATCTAGTTTCTTCTATTTCCTGGGGTACAATGCCATAAATGTGATAACACGGCTTGTAATCTATTTATTCCAAAATGCATAACTTGACATTTCTCCGTATATTAAACTTGACACCCATTATTTTTTGCCAATACTGAGAACCTATTTAAATCGTCCTGCAAGCTCTCAATATCACCTTCATCAAGTATTCTACCTAATTTTGCATCATTAGGCAACAACTCAATATTTCTTCTCAGGTTGTTTCCTGTATCATTTATCATCATCATCATCATCATCAAATTCCTGCCATGTACCCTCAAGGGGTGTACAGGATATGACAGTACTACATGAAAAAATTACATCATTACTAACTTCCTATCTACAATTTTCCTCCAAATCAGTCTGTTACTTGTCAAGACTCCAACATTATCAGATCTTATATTTCTATCATCTAAGGCACTTTGTACCGTATCAATCCACCTATATCTTGGTCTTCCTCTGGGTCGTTTTCCTGCCAACCTGGCAGAGAACACTTGTTTTGCTAATCTTTCCTCTTCCATTCTATTTAAGTGACCATACCATCTGAGATTAGCTCTGCTAACGCATTCCTGGATGCTGACAATGTCAAGTTCTTTCCTAATATCCTCATTTTTAATATAATATTGCCATTGATGCCATCTGTTCACGCCTCTAATCTTTCTCAGGACTCTCATATCTGATATCTCATATCTCATATCATGCGGTCTCCAGTCTTTGGTCAAGTGTTTTACTTCTGACCCAGCTCTCAGATCCATAAGTTAAAATTGGTTTGAACACAGTCTTGTATACAGCTAATTTAGTGTTCTGACTAATTTCTTTCTTATTCCATATGAATTTATTCAATTGACTTCCCACGATACCAGCTTTGCTGATTCTGTTGTCTATTTCTATATTTAGTTTACCATCTTCAGTAAAAATTGTGCCTAAGTAGCTGAAATGTTTTACTTGTTCCACAGGTTCTCCATTCACAACACAGTTGACATTTTCAATGATTCTGCCTATTTTCATTGTCTTTGTCTTTTTATTGCTGACCTTCATACCATATCTATTACAACAGCTATTCAATTTAGTCAGAGAATCTTGCAGACTTGTAGCGGATTTATTTAGAAGTATAACATCATCCGCATAAAGCAAAGAGCTAACATTAACATCTCCAATTTTGATATCAGGTTTATATACCACATTCCTTCATAATGTGATCCATATAGATAATGAATAACAGAGGGGATAATGTACATCCTTGTCTCACGCCAGATTTAACATTAAACCATCTTCCTGTACTTCCTTCAATTCTAACTGCTGACTCACAACTCAAATAAAGACTAAGTATTGCTTGATATAATGCCCCATTGACACCATATAACTGCAGCGTATTGAATAGCTTCTCTCTTGGCACCTTGTCATATGCCTTTTCCAAATCGACAAAACTTAAATACAGATCTTTGTTATATTCCCATGCTTTCTCGACTATTTGTCGTAAAGTGAAGATCTGATCCTGACAGCCTCTATTTGGCGTGAATCCAGCTTGTTCTTCACCAAGCTTTTCTTCCACAATTCTTCTCAACCGTTTCTCAAGTATACTTGCATAGATCTTGCCAGGAACACTCAATAGGGAAATACCTCTGTAATTCTCACATTCAGTTTTATTTCCCTTTTTATATATGGGTACTATGAGAGCTCTACTCCAATCATCGGGAATTCGTCCCTCTGTCCAGGCTTTCTGAACTATGCAGTGCAGCCACTGTAAGACTCTTATACCACCATACTTCAGCATTTCTGGTCGAATATCATCTACTCCTGCTGCCTTTCCACATTTCAAGCCTTTGATGGCTTTTTCTACTTCAAGTATGGATATGTATTCCTGACTGCATGTCTGATCAGTGTTTTTTATCACTGTGCTGTCATCACTGCTTGTTTCATTTAGCAGTTTTTCAAAGTAATTACTCCATACTTCAAGGATATCTTTTTCTCCTGTTTTCATTTCACCTTTATCATCTCTAATTCCTTTTACAGCACTCTTTCCTCCATTCCTAAGCTTCTTCAACAACCTCCAGAATATTTTGCCACCTTCTTGATATTTATTTTCTATATTCTTGCCAAAGTCCTCCCATGACTTTTGTTTAGCTAGTTTTACACACTGTTTAGCTTTCTTACATTTGTCTCTGTATTCTGTAAGAGTAAAAGCTGACTTATTTGCCAGGAACTTTTGATATGCTTTCTTCTTTTCCTTCACTGCCTCTTTAACTTCCTGTGTCCACCAGGGAGTTCTGATTTTTTTATCTTTGCACACAACCTCACCACATGCCTCTCTGGCAGAATCAATCAATGTTTCCTTCAGAGTTTGCCACTGAATCTCCAAGGTTTGATTCCTGTTCTCAAACTCTTTCATTTTCTTTTCAATAATATTTCTGTATTTTAGTCTACAGTTTACATCTGAGAGCTGCTCAACTTTTATTCGCTTTAAAACTTTCTTACATGTTATTCTTTTCAATATGAAATTCAATTTTATCCTGCTCAAGACTAAATAGTGATCGCTTCCAATTTCAAATCCTCTGTACACTCTGGTGTCCTGCACCAGGGAGAAAACATCACTTTCAACAATAACATAGTCAATGAGACTTTTCTTATTCCTAGCCTCTTCTCTCCATGTGAATTTGTGCACATTTTTATGTTGGAACATGGTGTTAGTAATAACCAGTCCATGTCCTGAGCAGAAATCCAACAGATATTTGCCATTATTATTAGCTTTGCTCTTTTCTCCAAATTTTCCCAAAATATTTTTGTATGTCTCACAATCATTTCCTACTCTACTATTTAGATCCCCAACAAGGACCAACTTTTCCTTTTTCATTGTGTCAGTTGCTTTTTCTAAAGCCTCAAAAAATTCCTCCACTTCTACCTTAGTAGAACCTTCTGTGGGACCATAGGCACAAATAAGTCTCATTGTCCAGTTCCCCATTCTCATATTTGCCCACATTACTCTACTTGAGACTGACTGCCATTCAAGAAGATTAGCCTCGTATTTTGTGTTGAATACTATGGCTACTCCTTCTTTTCCTTGATTGTTATTGCCTGAATATAACATTTTGTATTTATTGCTCAGAAAGATCTCACCAGTTTTGGTCTTTTTTGTTTCAGTCACCCCTATTATGTCGATCTGGTACTTATCTAATTCCTCAGCTAGCTCCATTTCTTTGCCATTCAGGCTTCTTACGTTGATAGTACCGATCTTTAACTCTGGTGATGTTGAGTTGGGGTTTGTTTTCAGATTTGTTCCAGTAGCTGACTTTTCGCTGTTCGCCCTGGTTCCCTGGCGAAAACAACGGGGGCCTTGTTTAACCGGGCGACGCCCCAGCCGGGCATGAAATTTTGTCATGTTGTACCATCATTTTTTATTTTGGTTTAACCAATAAGAATACAATTTGGTCGGCTAAATCCCAAATTGCCAGCCCATCCTCGTTCGTTCAGTATCAAAGTAGATACCCAACAGGGTGCACCACGAGAAGGTGAGGATTGGACATTAGGTCAGAAGCCCTGGTCGGTTCTCCGCATTCCTTTAAAGGCTATGTGGAGGTCTCCTCTCAGTTATACAGCTTTGACCCTTAAGCACCCCCGTATCATTTATGTACAAATTAAACAGCAATGGTCCCAGCACTAAACCTTGTGGCACACACTAGTCACCTGTTTTTGCCTCGATTCTGCCCCTCCATACAACGCTTTTTGATATCTGTCTAACAGCCACCCTCCTGTCCATTAAACTAGTATCATGTCCATGCTCAAACATTCTAATTTGCATAACCAAGTTCTATCAAATGCCTTTGCAAAATCCAGCAAAATCATTATCCAACTCAGCTGTTACTCTATTATAAGAAGTTAGTAAATTACTAAGACATGACCTACCTTTCACAAAGCCATGTTGCCCCTCACACATTATCATATTTTTATTCACCTATTTTTGAATTCTCTTTTTGACCAATTTTTCCAGTACTTTGACCACCATACCTACGATAGTGATTGACCTATAATATGCTACTGAAGTATTAGAAAATCCCTTATACAAAGGAATTATTTTGTTTTATATTATTATTATTATTTCACACCTCCAGGGAGTCCAAAGACTCATCGAGGGAGGGCATCTGCTCTACAGCTGTCCATCTACACATCACTCAATCCACCAACTCACCACAACTACACCAACGCCATCTACTGCCGACCACCACCATCACTAGTTTTTCCACAGACAATCACAAACATCTATGCCCATGGCGGGATTCGAACCAGCAGCCTTTTGGCTGGAGAGCAGGTACGCTAACCACTCGGCCAACCAGGCTGGCTATAAATATATAAATGATAAATGTCATTTTGGATTAATGATATTACTCATCCATCTAACTTCTACCTGATTAACCCTCCTTACCTTAGGTATGCAATTTAATCCTGCTTCCTCTAGGTGACTTAACTATCTCTCATGCACTACTAACACCAGAGTTTTATGCCATGACACAGCTTTAAGCTTCTTCCTAAGCTGGTCATAATCACTTGTCTTGTAGGTTCCACATATACCCTTTCTTCACAGAATATTCCTCATGTTGTATAATCTCCCAAGTCAGTACAGTGTGGTTACTTTCATCAATCGTAAGCAATGTGGTCACCTTGGTTATGGATAGCTCTTCATGATGCCTGAAGTATGAGGGTGGTATGAAAAGTTCTCGGCCTAACAATGAAAAAATAAATTTATAATTTCAAAATTACTTATATTTTTCAACATAATCTCCCTTAAGATTAATACATTTATTCCAGCGATGCTCCAGAGCCATTATCTCATCCCAGTAGTAGTTCTCAGTAAGATCTGCAAAATAATCCTCTACAGTTGCAATCACCTCTTGATGCGAAGAAAAACACTGACCAGTGAGGAAGATTTTTAGTTTTGGGAAGAGATAGAAGTCAGAGGGAGCCAAATCTGGGGAATAGGGTGGATGTTCCAACAATTCATAGTGCAGATCTCTTCATTTTCCCATTGCCAAAACACCTTTGTGGGCAGGTGCATTGTTCTGATTAAAGATGATTTTTTTTTTCTTCTGCAACTGGGTCTTTTTTCACGAATTTTTTTGTCTAGCCTGGTTTAAAGATTACAATAATATTCCCTGGTTATTGTTTTACCCTTTTCAAGATAATTATTAAACAAAATGCCTTTAGCATCTCAAAACAACGATTGAATGACCTTTCCATCTGATGGAACTGACTTTATCTTCTTCGGCACTGAACAACCAGTTTCTGCCCACTGTTTTGAATGCTGTTTGGATTCTGGTGTATAATGGTGACTCCAAGTCTCATCCATAGTAATAAATCAACACACAAAATCAGTTTTATTCTTGTTAAAACGCTCCAAGCTGTCCAGAGATTTCATGTGAGTATGTTTTTGATCTGCTGTGAGCAAATGTGGCACCTATCTTGCACAAAGCTTTTTCATTTGCAATTCTTAATGCAAAATATATCCTACACATTCTTTTGAAATGCCTATAGTTTCAACAATTTCACGCACTTTGACTGGCTGGTCATCCAATACCATATCGTGCACTTGATCAATGATTTCTAGTGTTGTTACGCTTATTGGACGTCCTTCACATGGATCATCTTCAAGGCTGGTATGGCCATGTTTAAACTGGCAGCAAATTTCTTAACTGTCAAAAACGAAGGAGAAGAGTGCCCATAAACTTTTATGAACTTCAAATGAATTTCTTTTGCCATTAAACCTTCTTTTACAAAGAATTTTATAACCATACGATACTCAATTTTATCCATTTCAAGGGATACAGACAACACTTTTGCTTCAGACAGCTGTATAAACAAACTACTTGATAGAATGACTTGCAATTTCACATGGATGCTTATGACAGATGTACCAACTTAGAAAAAAAAAAACAATCTTGCCGATAGTGTTGCCATCTATGGTCGAGGCTAAGGGCCTGGTTGGCCAAGTGGTCAGCGTATCTGCTCTCCAGCACAAAAGGCTGCGGGATCGAATCCTGCCGTGGGCACGGTTGTTTGTGATTGTCTGTGAAAGTACTAGTGGTGGTAGCCGGCAGTAGATGGCGTTGGTGTTAGATGATGAAGGTTGGTGGAGTAGTGAGACGAAGAGTTGTAGAGTAGATGCCCTCCCTCGATGAGTCTTTGGACTCCCCGAAGGTGTGATGTAATAATAATAATAATAAGTATCTCTCAGCAGGTGTATAAATCCCATTTCCTTCCTGCCATGTGATATTTCTTGCTTCCAGTCTACCCCCATAATAATCACTTGACTAATTTGGCATCCAGGTCATCAATGGAACTAGCTGGCCTATAGCAACAACTGATGGTATATATTGTCTTACTTGGATTAATCTAACACCAGACTGCTTCAAATGATCAGTCACCCTCCCACCTATTTCCTATTCTTTTTGGCTGCAGTTCTGCTACCATCAGCAGTACTCCTTCCCCGCATCCTATCTTTTCTATCTTCCTTAAAAATACTAAACCCTTCTAAGCATTCTATTCCTATAACTACATCAGCTGCTGTTAGCCAAGTCTCACTAATGCTTATAACTTTCAGTGAGGTTGCACTAACCAATGCCAAAAATTCCTCTCTCTTGTTCCTGATACTTCTGGCATTAGTACAAAGAAACTGCAGCATCTCTTTAGGTCCCTACCCACTTTTACTTCCTGAATTGACTACCCTATTCAATATATTTGCTTGAGAGACTAGATTTCAGACTTGGTCATTCTCACACTCACTCGCCTCATGGGTGCCTTCACACAAACTCACCTGCTTCCACCATAATTGCTTAAGTTTAGACACTTGACACCTAACACAGACCACAGCATTCTTACACCATTCTGTCTCATCTTCAAATCATTTGTGCCAACCAAGACAATCAGTTCCTTCGCATTAACTTTTTTGCATCAGGATGGCATGAGTAATATTGTGAATTTTTGCACCAGGGAAACACAATTTTGTCACACTTTCATTAAATACTCCCCTGATCATTGAGTCTCCATACATAATTTTCTCCTTAACTTGTTTTTTTTTGTTTGTTTGCTCAGTCTTTATTATTACTTCGGATCACCCTGCTTCTTTTTCTTTTCAGCTCTGCTAATCTCTTGCCACTTTTGCAATTTTTAAATTTCACACCTTGTCCTATGAAGGAAAAATTATGAGCTATCAGGAAAGTTATGAATCATTATTGTGTGACTAGTGTATCTCAAAAGGGCAGTCATTCATGTCCTGTTCCACTGTGGAGTGGGTTTTAGCGTGTTGGCTATTTAAATATACGACAAATGTGCCTGGATCATGTTGTCAAATATCTAGCATATCATCAACATACTGCATCCAAACCAATAGTTTGAGAGTAGCTGTATTCATAGCCAGGTTTGGTAAGTGTTATATGTAGTAATTAGCTAAAGTGGGAGAAACAACACATGTTGCCAATTAGTACTTTAGTTCCTTGTGTTGTCGTTAAATTTTTTTTAATTTAAACTAGTCCTACTGTTAAACCAAATTGTTGCTGTTTAATGTACTGTGACAAACTGTGTTTATGCTCTGAAGATGCTGGATATAATACCAGCAAAATATTAGCAATAAGTTAAATAAATAATTAAGCAAAATTACATGATAATCACAGTAATAAACTTTAATAAAAGTACACATATTTCTTACTGAAAATAACAAAACATCATCAGTATGTATGACGGTGATCTGAAAAGTTCTCGACCTCGACAACACATGGCAACTCTATAGGCAAGAACTGTGTTTGTGCTCTGAAGATGCTGGATATAATACCAGCAAAATATTAGCAATAAGTTAAATAAATAATTAAGCAAAATTACATGATAATCACAGTAATAAACTTTAATAAAAGTACACATATTTCTTACTGAAAATAACAAAACATCATCAGTATGTACGACGGTGATCTGAAAAGTTCTCGACCTCGACAACAGATGGCAACTCTATAGGCAAGATTTTTTTTTACCAAGCTGGTACATCTGTCATAACCATCCATGTTTTACATGGATGGTTATGATCTGCACTATGAATTGTTGGAACATCCACCCTATTCTCCAGATTTGGCTCCCTCAGACTTCTATCTCTTCCCAAAACTAAAAATCTTCCTCGCTGGTCAGCATTTTTCTTCAAATCAAGAGTTAATTGCAGCTGCAGAGGAGTGTTTTGCAGATCTTACTGAGAACTACTACCGGGATGGGTTAATGGCTCTGGAGCATTGCTGGAATAAATGTATTAGTCTTAAGGGAGATTATGTTGAAAAATAAAAATAATTTTGAAATTATAAATTCGTTTTTTCATTGTTAGGCCGAGAACTTTTCAGACCACCCTCGTAGAAACAACAAACAAATCAAAGAACAGGAATACAAGGTACACACAACAACTGGATTACCAAAAAATGGTTGCTGAATGCTAGAAATTAATATTTATAAGCAATATTGATACTATTTTTGATGTTTATGTAAAATGAGAATATCCCAAACTTTTGAGAGAGGGAGATAATCATTCCGCTTCAGGATAGGCTGATGTAATAGGGCTTCCCGACTTTCTTTGAAAAGGCGTTCGATTAAAATTGCTTCTATGGAGAAGACCAGTTTCATCCCACAAGACAATATGTTTAGTGTCAGTACCATGCTGTGCCAGACCAGACTTTTGGGACTTCATATATTCAATGTAGTATCAATGTTCATTAATTCTTTTTTTTCCCCACTAAATTACCAGTCTGCCAAAAGTATGTCAAATTAAATTCACTAGGATCAAATAAACACCAGCTAAAGATAGAGGTGACAATTTATGTTTGTCTTCTGTAGATGGTAACAGATGAGAAATTTTGTTGATAAGAAAATAACTGGGTGGTCTCTGGGTTACAGACGACCCAACTTATGATGTTCTGTACTTACAAACTGGCTCCCAAGGCTCCCCATAAGGATAATTAATAAGTAAATAATTAAATTAATAAATTGGGAATTAGTTTCTTCCGTGCATGTAATCAACCAGCATGGTATAAGTGGTTCATTGGTGCAGAATCTTTATACAAGTAGCTAGTCTCATTGTTTATACAGTTGCTTACATACAGTATCACTTTTGTTTTAACTTTTTTATTGGATTTTGTGAGTCTGTCATTACCCTTATGCCCATGTCTCCAAAGCGAAAGTCCACCGCAAGTCCAGCTGACCTGCAGCAAAGAGAAAGGTAATTACAATGGAAACAAAATTAGAAATAATAAAGCGTTCAGAGAGAGGCCAGATGCCATCATTCATTGGGAAAGCATTCCGATAGTCGCTTGACTATCGGAACAATTATAAAGGATAAAGTGAGAATAATGGAACATGCGAAAGGCAGTGCTCCAATGAAAACATATGCTCTGTTTGTTTGAATTAAAAGAAAGAGCACAACAGTTTCTGTAACTTATTATTACAGTACACAGGTATTATTATTATTGTTATTATTATTATTCTTATTACAGTATTACACTGTAGAACGTTTTTTACCTTGGATTTATTATACGTTAAAGAGACTAAGAAATTTTATACTTGGTTTTAACCCTTTTCCCAAGGAAGCAAAACAATTTTTTGCATGTGAGCCTTTGCTTGTGAAACTTAGCCTCTACTTGTATATAGAGGGTAAGTTTGCATTATGGGATACATACTAAGGCAAGTGATATGAAGTGATGATATACCTCTATATACAAGTAGCTCAGGCATGAATATATTTCATGTGCAAAACATTGTTTTGCTTCCTTGGGAAAAGGATTAAGTATAAAACTTCTTGGTATCTTTAAAGTATTACACTATTATTATTGCCATATATGAGTCATTATAATATTATTATTATTATCATTACAGTATATATGTGCTGTTCATCAGGGATCTGAGTTACAAATTCGACATAAAGGCATTCTCAGGAATGTATCCATCTGTAACCTTGGGACTGCCTGTACTTCTTTAAAATTCTACTAACAGGTTCAGAGATACCAGAAATATAAGGAATTGGAACCCTGCAGTCTGTCAAAGAATCCTTATGTGCTGGAATATAGGAAATAATTATTATTACCACTCATCTTATGTTACCTCCATAATGCCTTCTTTCACTGTATTGCATGCATAATCTCTTCATACATCCATTTCACCAGCTATCAGCTAACGCCTTTTTATTCCCGTATACGGGAGTAGGCGAGGCCATTTAGCCCTATCTAACTTTCAGAGACTGAGTGGGCAGTTCAATCTCCACTGGTACCAATCAGAGATAGATGGCCCAAGGCTATCACTAATTAAGCGGTACACAGTGAAGAGAGACGGCTCAAATGTGCCGCCATCTTGTGGTCCCTTACCTATCTTATTTAACCTTCTGACCCTTGGCATACATTTAGATATTGCTTAATCAATTGGGCAGTGTCTGAGGATAGCTCCTGACCAGATAAGTGATATTTTGAGTAAAACTTGATAAATTTGCATAGTATTTACATAGTATTGTTTACTTTTAGTATTTTAACGTGTCTGGGTGATTTTTGTGTGTTTTCCGAGTATTTTAATAGTAAATTGATAGATACGATTTTCTGTGCACATGGCTCCCATAAAGAGAAATACAAAGATGGTGTCCAGGTAGCCATATTTGTCTGAAAATCTTAACTTAAAAGACTTGATTCAGTGTACCGTTTGCGAAATGTATGCATTGAGGATAGCGGTTGAAGTCTGGTTAAACAACGATAGTGGAGTGAATGTGTGCAAAAAGTGTAAAGAATGTGAGGATTTAAAGAGTGTTTCAGGTCATGTGAGTGATATCGTTGTCGAAAGTGAGAATCTAGATAATAGCGATATTCGAGGTATGAATGATGATATTTGTGAGATAGTACCTGATAGCTGTGAGAGTGGAGTTGAAAGAGAGAATGAAGTTAAGCATACAGAAAGATTCAATGAATCATCCGAGAATAAAAATGATGACACTGACGCAATGAGTGAAATAGCACTATTACGCAAAGCGATACATAGGGTAAATCAGCAGCTGGAGCATTGGCAAACATCTTTAACAAGCGTACTGACTAATAATCGGCAAAAGTATGATAGAAAAAATAAGGTTATGAAAGTGAGTGTAAACAAAATGAAAGAGCGTGTGTTGTATGGGGATTCCTCAGTAAGAGGTGTGTTAGTTAAGAGTTTAACAAAATCGTACCAACGCGGTGCAAAAGTAAAGAATGAAAGCGAGTCAATTAGAATGCAAAAACAGTGGGTGAAGGAATTGATAGTGGTAGCAGGTACAAATGATTTGAAAGGAAACAAAAAGGCTATCAATGAGGATGTGAAGGAATTGCTTGAGGTGGCAAAAGAAAAGAGTGAGAGAGTTATGATGGTGAGTCTGTTGCTGCGGTATGACAGTGAAGACTATAGAAGGAGGGCCATAATTGCTAATGACTTTATGCGTGAATTATGTTTGATGAGTGGTGTGGAATTTGTGGATGTGTGGAATGAGTTCGATGGGAGAAAGGAGTTATATAAAATGGATGGTTTACATTTGAATGGATTTGGTGTCCAGAGACTTGAAAAGGTGTTGTCGAATGTAGTCGAAGTGAATGTACAGAACCAGGGAAACTAGAGTTATTGGGGGGTGGATGGGGGGGGGAGTAGATATGCAGATTTTAGGGAGACAGTTGAGTGTGTGAATGTGTGTAATATGTCCAAGCGAGTAGGAAAGATCACGAATCAGAATGGGATAGTTAGTATAAGGTATCAAAATAGGGATGGGACAAATCGGCTTCTGCAATTCATGTATACAAATGCCAGAAGTATTAGGAACAAGAGGGAAGAATTTTTGGCCTTGGTTGGCACTTGGCATTAGTGAAACATGGCTGACAGAAGATGACACAGCTAGTGGGATTGAATGTGAGGGGTATGGTATGTTCAGGAGAGACAGGGAGAATAAAATGGGAGAAGGTGTGTTGCTGATGATAGCAGATGAGCTACAGCCAAAGAAATTAGAAGTGGAATGCAGGATAGAGAAAAGAGCATATTTGAGGCTATTTGGTATGAGATTGAAACAAGCAGAACAAAATATACAGTTGGGTGCTGCATTAGACCAGGTGATGGAATAGATGGTGGAGATAGTATGCATAAGCAAATAGAAGAAATGAGTGGAAGGAGGGTAATTATTACGGGAGATTTCAACTATGGTCGCATTGATTGGAGTGAGGTGAGGACACACGGGAGGAAGGAATTGGATTTTATGCGGTTATTAAGGGACAACTATCTGCAGCAGCATGTAGTGGAAAATACCAGGGGGCAGAGAGTGCTTGACCTAGTGATTGCAACTGAGAATGTGGCTGTAACGAACATGACCATGTTGCCACCAATTGGTGAGAGTGACCATAAGGTCATGACTTGGGAGGTGGAATTTACAATTAAGACAGGATACACGTGGAATTATCAGGCTGGTAAGTATGACAAGCTTAGGAGATTGATTGGTGCAGTGCCATGGCACATACAACTGCAAGGGCTAGAAGTTGACAGTGCATGAGAGGCGGTTAAAAAGTGTTTGCATGAAGCAATGGCTGACTGTATACCTAGAGTCCGAATAATAAACCAAGTAGGAGTTAAATGGATGAATAACACCATTAAGCATGAGCTGCAAAAAAAAAGAAACAACTATGGAGGGAATTTAAGGAGAAAGGTGACTGGCAGGCACATGAACGGTATAAAGCCCAGGCCAGAAGGGTAACGAGTGTGGTAAGAAAAGCAAAAAAGGATTACGAAAGAACATTGGCCATGCAGGCTAAAGAGAATCCTAAACAGTTTTTTCGATATGTTGCAAGTAAAAGAAAAAATGTATATGGCAGAATGATTTTAAAGAATGCTGACGGTAGGGAGGTAACCAAATCAGTAGATATAGTTGAATTACTGAGCGAGCACTTTGCAAGAGTATATCATCCAGGTGGTGACATTGCAGAAATGAATGAACCAAAAGCTTATATGGGAATTGTGGTGAATGAGGTGTAGGTGAGTAGTCTATTGCAAACCCTCAATGTCAATACATCTGTGGGATTGGATGGAATACCAGCTCGTGTCATACGTGAAGCGGCTAAAGAATTGTCAGTACCCTTGATCATTTTGTTTAATCTGAGTCTTGGGTCTGGGTTAGTCCTGAGGGGGTGGAAAGAGGGGAAAATAGTTCCACTGCATAAAGGAGGTTCCAAGACTACTGTTGTAAATTACCGACCAATTAGCATATCAGGAATCATTGTCAAGATCTTGGAGAAACTAGTCAAGAGAAGAATACAGGATTGGAGAGATGAAAATGGATACTGTATGGGGGGGCAACATGGTTTTGTGAAAGGTAGATCATGCCTCAGTAACTTCCTCACATTTTATAACACAGTGACGGCTGAACTGGATAAGGGTAATGGGTTTACAGTGATTCTACTGGACCTTGCCAAGGCCTTTGACAGGATACCACATGGAACTCTAATCAGTAAACTGGAGCAGATGGGGATGGATATAGGGTTGGTGAGATGGATAGGAGGGTGGTTGATGGAGAGATACCAGAGAGTGGTTTATTCAGGAGTGGAGTCCAAAAGACGGCTTGTGACTAGTGGTGTGCCGCAGGGTTCTGTTCTTGGACCACTACTTTTCAATTTGTTCATTAACGATATAGGAAAGTATCTGAGAGGAAGTGTTTACTTGTTTGCTGATGATGCAAAGTTGGGTAGAGCAATTGTGAGTGCACAGGATGTCAAAATTTTGCAGGATGATTTGGATAGTTTGGAGGACTGGTCTAGGGAAAATGGATGTCAATTTAATGCGGCAAAGTGTAAGGTTATGCATTTTGGAGTGAAAAGATTAGCAGCAGTATATCACATTGGTGGAAATGTACTCCAGGAGATTGATGAGGCCAGGGATTTGGGCATGTTGGTGGATAGGGAGTTGAAGTTTAGGGGGCACTTTGCAAAAGTGGCTAAATCAGCTCATCAAACTCTATAAACTGCATCTTCTCTATCTTTTTTATACTCAACATTACAGAGACCAGAAACTACCTTAGTCAATCACCTCTGGATCCTTTACAATATCTCATTCATTTGAAAACAAGGTGACCTGATCTGTCCATACTCAGTCTTATCAATGCAGTATACAATGGAACCAGAATCTCTTCACTTCTACAAGTTAGTGTCCTCTGCATCATTGCCAGAATTCGTTGTGTCATCCTCACAATTTTGGTAATGTGTCCTCTAAATTTTAAATCCTTTTCCACCATCACCCGAAGATTTCTTATTTCTCCACCTCTAACAATATATTCCCAAAAAGTGTAAACTCTACATCCCATTTTTGTTTTCCAAATTTTAAAACCTTACATTGTGCAAAATTGAACTGCATTCCCACTCCCATGTCCATTCAAGACTTCTTGTAAGGCCACAACATCTGCTCTACTCCTCATAGTTCATCCCAGCGTTGCAACATCGGCAAACAACTGAATATTCACATTCAAATCTTCCCTATTATCATTAATATACAGGTTTAAACAGCGATGTCCCTAAAATAGACCTCTGAGGTACACCACTAATGACTTTCCTCTTCTAGGATACTGCTCCTCCACACAATTTGCTGACATCTATCAGACAGCCAGTCTCCAATCCAATGTACTAGTCTAATATCCAATTCCATCTGCTCTAGTTTGACTATCAACTTATTATGTAGTACTCTATCAAAAGCCTTTGCAAACTCTAAGTATACTACTGTATATCCATTTCCCTCACTCAATGCAGCTGTAACCTGACTGTAATAACTAGGTAGATTACCAAAATGTGACCATCCTTTAGCAAAAATCTGTGTTGTAGATCAAAGATAATACTTGCCAACCAAATTCTGAACCCTCATTCTCACTAACCTCTCAACACTTTAACCACAACACCTGACACACAAATCAGCCTATAATTAGATGCTGAAGTTTTGTCATCTCCCATATGAAGCAGTACAATCTTGCCTTCCTTCCAATACTTTGGAATTTGACCTAATGTAAGACTTATATTAAACAAATATGTCAAGGCATATGTCAACTACCTAGCACATTCCTTCAAAATACATGGTGATATATCATTAAGTCCCATAGCCTTATTAACATCAAGTTTGCCCAATTTCCACATATATCTTTTGTCACTCACAGTCAGTCTCTCCTTCTTATCATGATCCATTGCTCTCAAACTCTCCATGATGTCATATTCACAATGGTGAAAGACTTTTATAAACTACTCATCAAACGTCTCAACTATATCCTCCACAGCAGTTATCTTTATACTATTCTCTCGAATCATGTTGGAGGCTTATGGAATGTATACAGCACTCGGAAAGGATTAAAACCGATTTTAATACTTCCAATATTTCATCTCATCACTGAGACATCTTCAGGGATTACAAAAAACTAAATGTAACATACACTCAAATACCACACAATACTAAGCTAACCACATTGGTGATTCTAAAGTCCTATCTAGGTGGTGTGCCCTCTATGGACAATTGTAGGTGTCCTAGAATGTAAGGTGGGATCTCTGATGATTAATGTTTCGCAAATATTCATTAATTTAATGCAACCGTATTTATTTAGATTTGGTTGATTTCTGAGAGCTGCTGCAGATTCTAAAAATAGTCTTTCTTTTTTGAATTTACTGTGGTGAAGCATGATGGTTTTTTCCCAAGAGATCCTGTGGGATGTATCCAAAACATGGTCTGCTAGGCCTGACTGACCATAGTCGTGGTTGCACATGTATGACTTGTGTTCTTCTAAGTGGATGGTTGTTGATCTACCGGTCTGTCCAAAGTATGCCACTTTGCAGGAACAGGGTACTTTATAAACTCCAGACACTGAGAAAGGAGGGAGCTAATCTTTGCTAGAACGAATAAAGGTAGAAAGTTTGCGGTGGGGCTTAAATGCTGTGTGTACTTTTCTAAACGTCAAGTCTGATGTTATTGGCTATCTCCAGCATTAAGCGACAGATTTCACGTGTTATACATTACATCTAGCATCGGCACAGAAGTGCTGTGCTAGATGTAATTTATTGTCTGGCCAATGCACTGCTCTCAGAAAATTACGGAAAGACAAAAGTATTGTCATCACCAGAGCAGATAAGGATAATGCCACAGTCGTCCTTAATGTCGTTAGTGCCCTAAGCCTCTGCCACAATTTCAGCATCGCACCGAAATTGTGGCAGATTCCGCATCGAATGCAAAATCTGTCACTTAGTGGCGGAGATAGCCAATAACATCAGACTTGACATCGCCAACATCCTCACCCAGTCGTCGCCTCCAAAAAGTAATTTATCATCTGCCCAACACACTGCTTTCAGAAAATTACGGAAAGACAAAAATGTATTGTCATCATCAGAGCAAATATGGGTAATGCCACAGAATATAATCGAAAAATGGAGATTATTCTCCAAAATCACTCTACCTACATCCCGCTAGAACACGATCCCACAAAAACACAATTTAAAAAATTTAAAAAATTACTTGAAAAAGTATCTTGTTGGCCTCCAAACATTACAAAAAAGATCAAACCTTTCTGTTCCCATCTCCCACCCCTGAATATACGGTTTAACAAAAACCCACAAACACCTATAATAGATGCCACTAACACACCTTGCTACAAACTGTCAAAGCAGCTGGCTAACTCTCTAACCCCCCCCCTCACTGGACTTATCACATCCTATATAAAACACTCTATCCATTTTAAAACCCTAATAGAAAATCTAACTTTAAATAATACAGACATATTGGTAAGCTTTGACATCACCTCACTGTTTACCAATATTCCCTTAACTGATACCTTAACACTCTCAGAAGACATTTTTTTCTTCTAACATCTTAGATCTCTTTTCCTTTGCCATCAATTCTGGTTATTTTTCTTGGAAGAACAAAATTTACAAACACATAGAGGGAACCATCATGGGTTCCCCCACCCCTCTGGCCAATTTTTATATGGAAAAATTTTAAAAAACGAGCCACAGACTCACCCAATAGACTCTCAAACCTGGCTAAGATATGTAGATGATGTGTTCTCTATTTGGCCTCATGGCCCACACACATTAGACTCCTTCCTCAGTCACCTCAACAGCCAACATCCCAGAATTCAGTTTATGATGGAAAACAAAAATAACAATAGTTTACCTTTCCTGTACATTTCAGTTACATGCTTTCCTAATGGTACACTTTCCTTCACTGTATATAGAAAATCTACGCACACAGGCAGATACATTCATAAACTCTCCCACCACCACCCTGCTCAACAATATGGCATTATTAAAACTCTAACCAAGAAAGCCCACAATCTTTGTTCCATTGGAACTGCTCTTCCAACTGAACTCAGCCACATACACAACACCTTCCTCTCCAATGGCTACAGTAATTCTAGTATTAAAAAAATAATCAGTTCCTCCCCCATTCACCGGCCATCACTTCAGAAGGAGTTCAGAAATGCCATCACTCCCATACCCTCCATCCATGGCACATCAGGAAAAATAGCCAAGACTTTAAAAAAGTACAACCATCGCACAGCATTTAAGCCCCACTGCAAACTTGCTAACCTTATCCGTTCTACCAAAGATCAGCTCCCTCCTTTCCCAGTGCCTGGAGTTTATAAAGTACCCTGTTCCTGTAAATTGGCATACTTTGGACAGCCTGGTAGATCAGCAACCATCCGCTTCGAAGAACACAAGTATACATCTGCAACCACCACTATCGTCAGTCAGGCCTGGCAGACCATGCTTTGGATACAACCCACAGGATCTCTTGGAAAAAAAACACCATACTCCACCACAGTAAATCCAAAAAAGAAAGACTATTTTTAGAATCTGCAACAGCTCTCAGAAATCAACCAAATCTAAATAAATATGGTTGCATTAAACTACTGAAAATTTGCGAAACATTAATCATCAGAGATCCCACCTTACATTCTAGCCCTATAATCATCCATAGATGGCACACCACCTAGATAGGACTTTAGAGTCACCCATGTGGTTAGCTTGGTATTGTGTGGTATTTGAGTGTATGTTACATTACCTTTTTTTTGTAATACCTGAAGATGTCTCAGTGATGAGATGAAATATTGGAAGTATTAAAATCGGTTTTAATCCTTTCCGAGTGCTGTATACATTCCATTAAGCCTCCAACATGATGTCTTCACAACACTTAAGCCTCAACACATGGATTCTCTCCAATCAATACCATCCTACCAAAATCATTCAATTTTTTCCCCCCACTGGCAGCCATATACTGAAAGAACTCCCTAGGTTTTTTTTTTTTTTTTGCTTCATTAGCTAACTACTACTCATTATGCACTTTTATTACTTTTATCAACCTAGTCGCCCTCCTCACCTGTTCTTTGTATCCCTCATGGAAATGATTATTACCACTTATCATATGTTACCTCCATAATGCCTTCTTTCTCTGTATTACATGCATAATCTCTCCATACATCCATTTCACACCTACCTTATTTAACCTTCTGACCCTTGGAATACATTTAGACATTGCTTCTACTAGCTAGTTCTTGAATATCACTTAAGCAGCACAGATCTGCTTTTCACCCAACTCCTCATTCCATGCTACACCTGTCAAGCTGTCTCAAAAACTCAGAAAATTCATTTTGTTTATTTCTGGTTGCTATCTTGTCATCTCAATATATATTTCCATAATTAAAATCACACAAAATGATCACCCTTTTCCTATTTACTTGGCTAATCGGTTTATACATTTTGTGGTCACTACCTTCCACTTACCAGGTCTATAGCAACATCCAACTAACTATTTCATTCTATTCACTTCTGTCTCACAAGTTACATGCAAGATAGATCTTGTATGTAACTATCATCGCCACTGATCATGGGCTGTAATGTTTAGGGTAAAATATATGGCTTTAAATAAATAAATATTATTACTTAATACTTTGTGTTTTTCCTGTTAACGAAAGAAACTGCTTATGGCAGTGCTTCCCAAACTTCTAGATGTCAGGGCCCCCTTTGCAAAAATTAAAATATTTCACGGCCCCCCTCGAAAAAAAATCGTAATAGAGACATATATTATTATAATATTTATTGTATTTATATTCAATACAAAACATACACAGCGAATATTGCAAAAATTAAATGCATATATTACATTTTTTGCCTCTTACCGTTTGGTTCTGCAGCACTGCGGGCTGTTCTGGTAAAATATGAAATACAGCCCTTTTTTTTTTTTTTGAATCTGTTTCTGCTTCTTCTGATTGTTTGCGGGATTTTTTTTTTATTTTTTATCAGCCACTTATCCATCTCAGGGTTAAATTTTTTAACGTACAATAGATCAAATAATATCACCACTTACCGATACTGGCACACCACAGACTGATAACATGAAATTAGTGAATATTACCTGAATAAGGGAATCCCCAGACCAGGAACATTTTTCTCTTTTGTGACTTTTCTCCCTTTACGGTAATTAAGCCTAACGCAAAACAGACGCCAAAGGCAGGATATTAAGATGTGCATGTGATTGGTGCGGTATTAACAAAAGATCGCGCAACCGAAAGATAAAAGCATAGCTGACAATTGAGTTGAAATGCTAACTCTCTTTAACCGAATTCCATATGTGAAACTGCCATAACATTCATTATATATATATATATATTACTTAGTTTTAACACTTTTACGAATTTTAACACGTTCGGTTGAATTTTATTGCTGCCTTGGGAAATCGAACTCACACACATCTAATTAATAACAATAGTTTTTAGTTATATACCGTGTTTGCCCATGCAACATTATGGTTTTGTTTCAGTCTATAGAGCATAGTTTCTGTATGAGGGGACATGCGATTCATTAATTAGTGTGTTTTTATCCCAGTTGTCTCTAATTGCACTATTTGTTGAGAAATATATTACACAGACTCCTCATACCTTATTCACTGGCATAATAAAAGTACTTGTTTTTATTGCCTCTGCAGTATAGTGGCTGTTAGGGAAGGCGTGTTGTTTACCACTGCAAGGGAGTCTATCTCCCCACATGAACTTGTTTAAGCTTTTTTTCATGTGTGAGGTATATGCGAAACTTTTATTGGTAACAGATGACAGTGATAATATAAAACGAGTTTTGATATGTATATAAAGTCAATATCAACAGTTCCTGATTACGAACGCGTGATGAAAGGGACAGGAAGATTTGGAGCTTCCCTGGAGAGCATTCGAAGTAAATACAATTAACCACTGCTTTGAAATAAAACATATGAATAAACAATATTTACTAATATTCATTAAGCGCCGAAATACGCAGGAAGCAAAGTTTGTGAACCAACACCGATGTGTGAATTTTTGCATTAAAATATAAAAAATAACAAAAAAGAAATAATAAATAATAAAAGTTAAATACGTTTCTTTTAAAATAAAAAAAAATCTACTTAGTCTTAAAACATTTTAAATTTGTTTTCATTATTTCACGGCCCCCCTCAACAAAACCTATAGCCCCCAAGGGGGCCGCGGCCCACAGTTTGGGAAGCGCTGGCTTATGGCACAAGTATCTCTTAAAAAAGAATTATTTTATCGATTCCAAAATCAGTATTTTCTGCAATATCTCATGCCATACTAAATAGAAGGCATTCCGGACATCTATAAAATTATGACATAGTATTTTATTATGTTCAATATATTTTGCTCCGATGAGATATATTGTAAACAAACAATTTATTGTACTCTTGTTTTTAAGGAATCCTGCTTGGTGCTCTGAACGTGTACTTTCTATTTTCATCTCAATCCTAGAGAGTAAGATTTTTAGTAAAATTTTGATAGGTGAATGATAAAGCTGTTAGCTAGATAATTGCTCATTTCATACTTTTTTTTTCCTTTTTTTAGGAATAGAAAAATAGAGATGCACCATTCGTTAGGATATGATTCATAGTCCTTGACAAATTTTGAACAGTGAATCTATAACAGGTTATCTCCCTGCTTTCAGTAGTTCTGAACTCATTCCATCTATGACTGGTGCTTCTCTCATCTTCAAAGAATTAAATGCTGCTTCTATCTCTTTTCTTAAACTATAACTGTACTATGTTATTAAGTTTACACTATTCTCAAATCAACAACTTTCCTCCAAATTCATCTATAACTTGTCAGCAGCACTCAAATATTATCGAATCCAACATTTCGGTCTTCTAAAGCACTTCTGACTGAATCAATCCACATAGATAATGGTCTTCCTCTTGGGCATTTATTATTATTATTATCCCAAGACCTCATGGAGTCCTTTTATCACACACACATCTCATCATACCGTGTCTTAAACACACTCAAACTCCTTGCAGACACCATCAGGCAAGGCATTCCAATCATTCACAACTCTACATGAAAAAAACTTGCCTCTCATTCCCCTACTCACACCCTCTTTATACAATTTCCAGGGATGACCTCTGGTTCTCCCCTGATCTCCCACAATTCTCTGTAGAACTTCTCCACCATTGATCTTATAACAACCCTTTACCAACTTGTAGCTCTCTATCATATCTCCCCTCTTCCTCCTCTCCAGACTCTGCAAATTACAACTTCTCAATCTTTCCTCATACTCAACATTCCAGAGACCTGCCACGTTGGCATAAAACACTTGTTTGACTAACCTCTCCTCTCCCATTTTGTTTAAGTGATCATACCATCTTAGATCAGCTCTGCTGTTACATCTTTCAATCGTATCAATGTCAAGTTCCTTTCTAATACCCTCATTTTTAACATGATGCCAGTGATGTAATCAGATTAAGCCCTAATTTTTTTCAGAACTCTCAAGGTCTCTAATCTTTGATAAAGTGCTTTATTTCTAACCAACTGCTCACATCCACAACTTAAAATTGGTTTGAACACTCTCATGCATGCCACTAACGTCAAGTGTTTGGGCCAATTTCTTTCTCTCATTACATATCAATTAATTCAACTGGCTCCCTCCACACACATACTAGCTTTTCTTATTCTGTTGTCTCTTTCCATATTTAATTTGCCATCTTCACTAAAAACTATACACCTAATTATCTGAAATGTTTTACTTGATCTATAGGTTCTCCATTGTGAATGCAGACAATGTTTTCTATGCTTGGATCTATATTCATACTTTTCATCTTTTTATTGCCACTTGCCATGCCAAATTTGTTACAGATGTTATTTAATTTAGTTATAGAATCCTGGAGACTTGCACTGGATGAGTTTAGGGGTACACATCATCTACATAAAACAAAGAGCCAAGTTTAATATTTCCAACGTAATTGAGGGTGTCGAGGCTAGCTGGTGAAAAGACGTACTGTCAGAGAGCTCCTGAAAGATTTGTGATTTTTATTAATTTATTAAATATTTTGTTAGATTGAATTGTGTAATTTTAGTATATTATTGAAGTTTTATTAGTGTAGTTAGTGTACTAAAGTGTTTTATAACATAATCTATGTCGGGAAGTCGCTGCTAGAGGGATTCGTAGTGTGTAGTGTTCGTGAAAGCTCCTGATCAGATAAGCGTTATTTTCAGTTATCGTTGATAAATTTACTTTAATATTACATAGTTTTGTTTGCCTTGATTATCTTAGTGCATCTGTTTGAGTGTTTTTGGTGTTTATAATTTATAATTTGATAAAATATGTTACTAGTAAGTATGGCTCCAGTACGAAGGAAAATGGCGGCCAGTAATGATGGTTCGCCATCTTCCTTCAAGAACGGTAATGTAAAGGAGATCATTCAGTGTACTATCTGCGAAATGTACACTTCGCGGAGTGCGGTCAGATGATAATAAAGGAGTGAATGTGTAGAAAATGAAGGGAGAATGAGAAATTGAAGTGTATTTCGGATCGTGAGTGTGATATTTTTGTCAAACTTCAGAATGAAGAAAATAGGGATATGACAAGAAACGGCAAGGTTGTACCAGAGAATTGTGAGAGTGTGAATGTAGAAAGAGTGAATGATAGTATTAATGGTTTTACAGATTTGCGCTGTTGAATGGTGCGATACAAAGGGCAAAACAGCAGCTAGAGCGTATGAGCAACAGTCAACTGAATGAACCAGCCAATAATAAAAAGTATGACAGGAAAAATAGGCGTATGAGTGTGAACATGAACAAAATGAAGGATAGAGTGCTGTATGGAGACTCGTTAGTACGAAGTGTGTTAGTAGAGGATTTGACAAAATTGTACCAACCTGGTGCGACTATAAAGGATGTAACTGAGTCTATTAGAGAGCAAAAGGAAAGGGTGAAAGAAATGATTGTTGTGGCAGATACGAATAATTTGAAAGGAGATAAAATGGAAATGATAGAAGACCTGAATGAATTGTTTGAGATGGCAAAAGAAAAGAGTGAGAGAGTTAGAATGATTAGTCTTTTGCCACGGTATGACAATGAAATGTTTAAAAGGAGGGCCATTATTGCGAATGACTTTATGCGTGGGTTATGTATGATGAGTGGTGTGGAATTTGTGGATGTGTGGAGTGAGTTTGATGGACGAAAGGATCTATATAAGATGGATGGCTTGCATTTGAATGGTTACGGTGTAAAAGGAGACTTGAGAAAGTGTTGCTGAATGCAGTGGATGTGCAAATTCAGGGAAACTAGATTTATTAAAGGGGGGGGGGTAGATATACAGTCCTTAGGGAGGCAGTTGAATGTATGAATGAATATAATATGCCCGAGCGAATAAGGACAACAAATCAGAGTGGGATAGTTAATATAAGGCATCAAGGTAGGGTCGGGGTTAATGGGGGTCTTAAATTCATGTACACTAATGCTAGGAGTATTAGGAACAAGAAGGAAGAGTTTTTGGCCATGGTTGGCACTTCCAGACCACAGGTTATTGGTATTAGTGAATCATGCTGACTGTAGATGATATAGCTAGTGGGATTGAATGTGATGGGTATAGTGTGTTCAGGAATAACAGGGAGAATAAAATGGGGGAGGAGTATTGTTGATGATAGCTGATGAGCTACAGCCAAGGAGAATAGAAGTTGAATTGCAGGATAGAGAAAAGCACACATTTGAGGCCATTTGGTGTGAGATTGTGGCTAGCAGAACTAAATATACAATTGGGTGCCGCTATAGACCAGGTAATGGAAAAGATGGTGGTGACAGTATGCACAAGCAAATAGAAGAAATGAGTGGAAAGAGGGTAATTATTATGGGAGATTTCAACTATGGTCGCATTGATTGGAGTGAGGAGAGGACACACGGGAGGAAGGAACTGGATTTTATGCGGTTATTAAGGGATAACTATCTGCGACAGCATGTAATGGAAAATACTAGGGGTCAGAGAGTGCTTGACCTAGTAATTACATCTGAGGATTTGGCTGTAACAATTATGACCACATTACCACCAATTGGTGAGAGTGATCATAGGGTCTTGACTTGGGAAGTGGCTAAAGGTGTGGAATTTTCAATTAAGACAGGGTACATGTGGAATTATCGGGCTGGAAAGTATGGCAAGCTTAGGAGTTTGATTGGTTCAGTGCCATGGCATGTACAACTGCAAGGACTAGAAGTTGATAGTGCATGGGAGGCAACTAAGAAGTGTTTGCATGAAGCAATGGCTGACTGTATACCTAGAGATCGAATAATAAATCAAGTAGGGGTTAAATGGATGAATAACACCATTAAGCTTGAGCTGCAAAAAAAGAAACAACTATGGAGGGAATTTAAGGAGAAAGGTGACCGGCAGGCACATGAACGGTATAAAGCGCAGGCAGGAAGGGTAACGAGTGTGGTAAGAAAAGCAAAAAAGGATTACGAAAGAACATTGGCCATGCAGGCTAAAGAGAATCCTAAACAGTTTTTTAGATATGTAGCAAGTAAAAGGAAAAAAGTATATGGCAGAATGATTTTAAAGAATGCCGATGGAAGGCAGGTAATTGAATCAGTTGATATAGTTGAGTTACTGAGTGAGCACTTTGCAAGTATATATCATCCAGGTGGTGACATTGCAGAAACGAATGTACCAGTAGATTATACTGGAATTGTGGTGAATGAAGTGGAGGTGAGTAGTCTATTCATAACCTCAATGTCAATACATGTGGGATTAGATGGTATACCAGCTCATGTCATACGAGAAGCAGCTAAAGAATTGTCAGTACCCTTGACCATTTTGTTTAATTTGAGTCTCGGGTCTGGGTAAGTCCCGAGGGGGTGGAAAGAGGGGGAAATAGTTCCACTGCATAAAGGTGGTTAAAAGACTGCTGTTGTAAATTACCGACCGATTAGCATATCAGGAATCATTGTCAAAGTCTTAGAGAAATTAGTCAAGAAAAGAATACAGGACTGGATAGATGAAAATAGGATATTGTATGGGGGACAACATGGTTTTGTGAAGGGTAGATCATGCCTCAGTAACTTGCTCATGTTTTATAACACAGTGATGGCTGAACTGGATAGGGATAATGGGTTTACAGTGATTCTACTGGACCTTGCCAAGGCCTTTGACAGGATACCACATGGAACCCTAATCAATAAACTGGAGCAGATTGGGAAAGATATAGGGTTGGTGAGATGGATAAGAGGGTGGTTGAATGAGAGATACCAGAGAGTGGTTTATTCAGGAGTGGAGTCTAAAAAACGGCTTATGACTGGTGGTGTGCCGCAGGGCTCTGTTCTTGGACCACTGCTTTTCAATTTGTTCATCAATGATATAGGAAAGTATTTGAGAGGAAGTGTTCACTTTTTTGCTGATGATGCAAAATTGGGTAGAGCAATTGTGAGTGTACAGGATGTCAAAATTTTACAGGATGATTTGGATAGTTTGGAGGACTGGGCTAGGAAAAATGGATGTCAATTTAATGTGGCAAAGTGTAAGGTTATGCACTTTGGGGTGAAAAGAATAGCAGCAGTATATCGCATTGGTGGAACCGTACTCCAGGAGATTGATGAGGCCAGGGATTTGGGAGTGTTGGTGGATAGGGAATTGAAGTTTAGGGAGCACATTGCAAAAGTGACTAAATCAGCTCATCAAATCACTTGGCTTCTGAAAAATAACTTAACATGCAGAGACAAACAAGTTGTTGTTCCTCTGTATCGAGCCTTGATAAGACACCATCTGGACTACTGTGCCCAGTTATGGGCACCAGGGTTTCTTCGTGATTGGGAGGAAGTGGAGAGGATCCAGAGACGAGGTGACCAAGATGATAGCAGGTCTGTGGAATGAACCTTATGAGAATAAGTTGAAGATTTGTGGGTGGCAGAGATTGGACGATAGGCGAAGGAGGGGTGATATGATTGAGACATTCAAATTACTGAAGGGTTTCTATAAGATTGATCCAGAAGATATTTTTGAAAATATGACTGGTGGTGGGAGGACTAGGGACCATGCATGGAAGATGGGCAAGAGTGTGGTTGACAAGGGTGTTAGAGCTAGGTTTTTTACTTGGAGAGTGGTGAATGAGTGGAATAAGCTTCCAGAGTCTGTTGTGGGTGCTACAACCGTGAATGAATTCAAAGCAAGGTATGATAGATACTGTGTGAATGTCGAATAGTTGTTCTTGACATGATGTTAGGGCCTCCCTCGATGAGTCTGTCGACTCCTTGGAGTTGCCCGGAACAACAATAATAATAATAATAATAATAATTATTATAATAATAGTGTTTAAGAGGAGTAACATGGGATTTTTCCCAGAGACTATACTTAATTTCCAACTCTAATATCAGGTTTAACGCTACTTTCTTTTATAATGCAATCCACACAGATGATGAGTAGAGATAGTGTGCACTGTTGTCTTAACTCTGATTTCACATCAAACCATCTTCCTGTATTTCCTTCAATTCTAACAGCTGACTTGCAACTTAAATATGGATCATGTACTGCTCTGTATAATGTTCCAATTATCCCATATAACTGTAGCGTTTGAAAAGCTTTTCTCTGGGCATCTTGTTGTATGCCTTTTCCAGATCTACAAAACATAAGTACTGATCCTTGTCATATTCCCATAATTTCTCAACTATTTGTTGTACAGTGAAAATCTGTCTTGATAACTTCTATTTGGCCTGAATCCAGCTTACTCTTCTTCAAGTTTCTCTTCCACAATCTTTCTCAACCTCTTTTCAAGTATAATAAATCTTGCCTGGAACACTTAGTAAAGAAATTCCTCTGTAATTCTCACATTCAACATTATTCCTCTTTTTTTTTATAGACAGAAATTATGAGAGCTCTACTCCAGTCATCTGAAATTTGACCATATGCTTCAGTTGGAGCATATGTTCATTTGTTCCAGCTGTTGTTCCATGTTAGCATATCCACCTTCCAACCAAATGTACACATCAAAATGGAGTGCAGGTTCAAATCCTACAATGGATGTCTATGATTATCTTTGGGTAGGAGATCAATTCTATTCATGGATGTTAGTCCACTGTACCACTTACTGGAAGCAAATTGAAAAAATTTGACATTTGGTCTGAGCAGGGTTTCAAGATGATGTAAGAAATAAAATTACATACACACTCACTCACAGATATAGGAGGGTAGTCGGAAAAGTTCTCGGCCTAATAATGAAAAAACAAATTTATAATTTCAAAATTATTTTTATTTTTCAACATAATCTCCCTTAAGACTAATACATTTATTCCAGCGATGCTCCAGAGCCATTATCTCGTCCCTGTAGTGGTTCTCAGTAAGATCTGCAAATACTCCTCTACAGTTGCAATCACCTCTTGATTCGAAGAAAAATACTGACCAGCGAGGAAGATTTTTAGTTTTGGGAAGAGATAGAAGTTAGAGGGAGCCAAATCTAGGGAATAGGGTGGATATTCCAACAATTCATAGTACAGATCCCTTATTTTCCCATTGCCAAAACACCTTTGCGGCAGGTGCAGTGTCCTGATGAAAGATGATTTTTTCTTCTGCAAACCAGGTCTTTTCTCGCAAATTTTTTCTTCTAGTCTGATTTAAAGATTGAAATAACATTCCCTGGTTATTGTTTTAACCTTTTCAAGATATATAATAAACCAAATGCCTTTAGCATCCCAAAATACCGATGCCATGACCTTGTCTTCTTTGGTGCTGAACAACCGGCTTCTGTCCACTGTTTTGATTGCTGTTTGGATTCTGGCGTGTACTGGTGACCCCAAGTCTCATCCATAGTAATAAATCGATGCACAAAATCAGTTTTATTCTTATTAAAATGCTCCAAGCACTGTTCAGAGATTTTCATGCGAGTGCATTTTTGATCAGCACAGCACCCATCTTGAGCAAAGCTTTTTCTCATTTCCAATTCTTCATGCAAAATATATCCTACATGTTCTTTTGAAATGCCTAGTCTCAGAAATTTCACGCACTTCGATTTGCTGGTCATCCAATACCACATAGTGCACTGATCAATGATTTCTCGTGTTGTTACACTTTTTGGATGTCCTTCACGTGGATCATCTTCAAGGCTGGTACGGCCACGTTTAAATTTGGCAGCCCATTTCTTAATTGTCGAAAATGAAGGAGAAGAGTGTCTATAAACTTTTATGAAACTTTGAATGAATTTCTTTTGGCATTAAACCTTCTTTTACAAAGAATTTTACCATATGATACTCAATTTTATCCATTTCAAGGGATACAGACAACACTTTTGCATCAGACAACTGTATAAAAAAAACTACTTGATAGAATGACTTACAATTTCACATAGATGCTTATGACAGATGTACCAACTTAGAAAAAAAAAAAAAAAATTGCCAATAGTGTTTGGTGTTTACGGTCGAAGCCGAGAACTTTTCAGACCACCCACGTACATATATATGTATGTGTGTGTAATTACTGCATATATAAATACACTGTATACACTTTATCATGCAAAACAATCAGCAAATGTATCGAGGAAGAAATAAGAAAATTAAATTGTAAACTTGTACAACAAACAATTTAACACAACCGTAGCCTCAAAAAAATCAAACAACAGTTGATAAACAGCAATAAACGGATTGTCACAGTCAAACTACAAGATGGAACATAACCAAAGATATATATGCTATAGCAAAAATGAACTGAAGAATTTTACTCAAATTATTTCAGGATGACGAAGTAAATAAAGAAGGATGCAACTTAGAATAATGGAAGTGCCACAAATTATACCAGAAGAAGTTGTGTGGAGCAAGCAAAATGGAAAAGCTGCAGGTAAAGGTGGAACCTACAGAACCTTGGCATAATGTTTTATCCCTAATTTTTAAAAGGCTACCCTTATTCTGATACACAAAAAACCTGAAATAGTAGACTGTTGGTTTAATAGTTCTTCATGTCTTCTACTTCAAGCAAAAATAAGCAAAAATACTACTACTAAGCAAAAATAAATATTTAAAAAATTACAAAAAATATATAAAATTAATAAAAAGTGGGGTGGAAAAAAAATCTTAACCAACCCACAGTATTACAGGTTTACTAATAACCTTTTATGGATGGAAATCACATAATAATAAGCTCAGAGTAGTGGCATGGCACTGGAAGTTCCCATTCAAGTACTATCTCCTAACTACGAGATTGACTACCGCAATGTGACTCATGGTTAACTACAGGTGTTATTACAAGTAGTGAGGACCCTATCTCTTCCATATATTGTCGTATGTATTCATGGTAGTAAATCCATGTGTGTTCATGGAGCTGGTTTGTCTGTGCTGAGGGATGAAAAATCCGAGTTTCCGGGTGGGGGGAAACCCTACTTCCATATGAGACCAGATAAATGTTCCTCATGTCATGGACAGGAATCGAACTTAAGGCTTTCTGACCAAAAGGCTTTGTCTGTACCAACTTCCTTCTTATGGAGGCTCCCATAAGAAGCTACAAGGAGAGAATATCAGTAGTATATGGAAAGTGGTCATGAACTGTTTGAAGGAAACAATATAAGACTGTAAATATTGGGTCAAGAGAATAATCCAAGTGACAGTTAAATGAGTAGCAATATAAAGCAAGAGTTGCAAAAAAAGAAAACATTATGGAGCGGCTTTATAGAAAAAAGCAATCATCATGATTATGAGCAACAGGCAAAGGTGTCGTTCTATGTTAAGGAGGGCTAAATCAGATTATGAGAGAAAATGAGCTAAGCAGGCCGAAGGAAATCTTAAAGAATTTTTTGCTATGTAGGTAAGTAAGAAGAAAAATTATTAAAGAAGAATAACTTTAATCGATGCTGACAGTAAAAAAGGCAGAAGCAGAAGAAATAAATGAGTTACTAAGTAATCTCCTTGAAAAGGTTCAATAAATGTGGAGATATTGATAGTGAAGAATTTATGGAGACACAACACACGTGTTACAATAATTACTTAACATTAGGAAAGTAACATTCTAAGTTTTGACCTCTATATTGAGGTCATCATCAGGAAAAAGTCAAAAGGCAGGAATTGTTAAAACACTGATTCATCGGGCCCACTCCTTTTGTTCTTCAGATGAACTATTACAGAAAGAATTGCAATATATTAATTCCTCTTTTTTATCTAAATGGATATAAGAATTCTTCATCAAAAGAGCTCTGAGTAGTTTTGATATATCTTCCTCTTCAAATACAGAAGAAATAACACATATTCCTATCTTTTATGTGCAAGGCATTAGTGAATGCATAGCAAAAGTTTTAAAACAACTAAATATTTTGTTGCCTTTCGACCAATCAGAAAAATCTTCACCTGTCTCACTTCTCCAAAGGACAAGCTTCCACATCTCAGTTATCCAGGTGTCTACCAGATTCCTTGCTCTTGTGAGTTATCTTATTTCGGACAAACAGAAAGATCTGCTTTTATTCGGCTAGAAGAACCCTAATCACAAATTTAATACTTTGAACCTGAACAGTCTGGACTTGCAGAGCATGCCATCAACACTAGACATAGATGTCATTAGAACAAGACAAGAGTCCTTGACAAAAGTCGGTTCCTCATGGAACGGCTTCATAAAGAAATGTGAAACTTTACTTCACTCTTCTAACTTAAACAGATCCGATGGTCTACGTCTATCCCTCTTGTGGGAGATAGTACTTTATAAATCAGCTAATCTTTCCTAACTTTTTGAATTGTATGTGTGTGTGTGTGTGTGTGTGTATATATATATATAATTTATTTATTTATTTATCTGCATTTTTTTTTTAAATAAGTTAGGAAATTCATTGACCTTTTTTAGTTATCTTTCATTAACTACTTAGGTAGTGCCTTTTGAAATTGTCAGTTATTGTTTAATTAGCTTTATACATATACTGAAAATGCCTGTGATACTCAGGCGAAAATTCTACTAATAAATAATATTTTACGTGAGTTAATTCCATTATTATAATTTTAATTAATATGTCTACTCACGGTATTTCCTTACTGAAACATATAACAACTACATCTTGCGAAGTTATCACCAAATCAAAAACATTAAAGCCTCTAGTTGCTTCAATCATGTGCTGCTTAACATACTTATCTCTCAGAAATTCCACAAACTTGCTCTCCCTGTTCCCATACACTATCTCCTCCTTCCAATCTATATTCCTGTAATTAAAGTCTCCCATCAGGATCACCTTCTTTTTACATGCCCAGCTAATTTGCATAAACATTTAACAATCAGCATTCTCTGCATTCCCTATAACAGCATCCTATCAGATATACAAACCTGTTTATTCCAACTTCGCACCACAGAGATTCAAAATCTGTGCATGCACCATCAACTTCCACACGTTGCAGACACAACTCCTCTGCAATCATTAACAGCACTCCCCCCTCATCTTTTCACATCCCTATCCTTCCGGAAAATTATATATCGTTCTAATTCTATTCCCGACATCACATCCTCCTCAGACAACCAAGTTTCGCCTATTCCAATTACTTTTGGGCATACCGTCTCAATATGGAAGTGAAATATTGACCACAAGGAACGAAAGATGAAAAATAAATTCAAACAGCAGATATAATATTACTCAGAAAAACAACTGGAAATATCAAGTGGGACCAAACAAATAAAGAAATGTTACAATCCCTGAATATAAAACTAATGAACCATTATATAAGCAAATATAAATAAAAATGGATAGAACATTTAAATCAAACAGACAATAGCAGGTTGCCAAAAATAGTATACAGATATAAAATAATACAAAAAAAAAAAAAAAACTGGAAGACCAACATAGCAATTGCATGAGACCAGAACAGGTCACTTCATCAAAAGTCCATGATAGCAATAAAAATGCATAGAATGGTGAGAAATCTGATTTTGTATAGGAAATAATTCTTTGGCTAGTGTCAACTAAGTGTTCTTAATTACTAGATGATCATAGAAGAGTAAGGAGAATGTAAAAGCTTCTCACATGAGAAGAATGCAAGTGTGTTAAGTAGGTTTTAAACAGTGACAAGTGCAAAAGCAAAAACTCTGCCCTGTTTAGAATTATTTGCAAAATTAGTGAAAAAGGCATTCAGCACTAAATGTTTTTCAAGAGCAATCAGCAGCTATTTTTATAACCAGAATAAAGTGAAAAGGAAATAACCAGGATCACTGTTTACATAGTAAATTGATTAAAATGTTTGCAATTTTTATAACAACATAAAAGATCTAGAGAGCTTGCTCATATGTTTTTTCCAATGATTAAGAAGTCATAAATAATACTTCAATTCCAGTTGTGGAAAGTTTCTCTACTTAGTTATAATATATAATACACTTCACAAGAAATTATATTCTTGTTTCAATCCTTACCTAAGCAGGCAAAGTTGAAATACCTTCAAAAATCTACTTGTATATAGAGGCTGTTGAGTTCACATCAGTTGCTTTAGTATCCCATTGTTGGGGGGGGGGGGGGGTATTTTTTTTTTTTTTTTACTTTCTTTCTTGTTCATGTAATCCTGTCAAGTGCATCATCAGTAAATTACTCAGTAACTTGGACAGGTTTAAATCTTAACTTCAAAATAAGTAAAAACTGAAATTAAACTCAAAATCAAACTTGCACACAGATTTGTATCCCAGGATGTCACTGTCACATGTATAACATGTCTTCTTAGATTAACCTATAAGCCATTTTATTCATTAACAGAATCTTCAGAACACCTTTAAAACAAAAAAAATTAATTTATGAAAAAAGTATGTAATGTCAATGTAATGTTGAGAGAGATTCCAGGAACAGTTTCTAGGATATAAGAAGGAGGTCTCCCTACAATGAATATAATAATCCGTATCCATGGCATGGTCTGCTAATCCAAAATGGCTGTAGTTGGTAATAGATATTCTTCCTGTGTTCTTTCAGGTAGATGTTAACTGTTCTTCCTGTTGACATATATGTTTAAAGTAGGACAGTTTGAAGGGACAAGAGACACAGTAGACCTCTGGATGGTCTAGATCAGGCATGGCCAACTTCATTCTATACGAGGGCCAATATATGATGAGTAGTAGTGTCACGGGCCACACACTTTTGGACAGAACTTAAATAAAAATAAAGTCTGCATTTTTGTATTGAATTAATATATTTGTTAAATCATTTTGCTACTGGGAGAACAATATAAAATACTTGATTTATTTAAATAAGTTGTTAAATTAAATTTAATTACATATTTCTATATATATATATCTATAATATATATATATATAAAGCAATTTTGATTCTGTGAGAATATAAATTGTTACCATCATCAGAAATAATGAATATAACTAGTATATCAATCAGAAAAACTGTGGTCAAAACTAATAGCTAAATTGATAATACATATAATTTAATATAGTTTTTATCCTGCCGCGGGCTGCACAAAATCATGGTATGGGTGGCCTGCGGTTGGCCACCTATGGTCTAGATCAGGCGTGGCCAACTTCATTCTATATGAGGGCCAACATATGATGAGTGGTAGCATCTCAGGCTGCACACTTTTAGACAGAACTTAAATAAAAATAAACTATGCATTTTTCCAAGGCAATACTTATATGTATTGAATTACTATATTTGTTAAATCATTTTACTACTGGGAGAACAATATAAAATACTTGATTGGTTTAAATATAAGTTGTTAAATTAAATTTAATTACATATTTCTGGTTTTTTTACATGTAACACAACTTAATGAGAACACTGTGGGTGTTCATGTGCTGCAACAAGTTCATCAAAGTCGATTTTCAACGATGATGATGATATTTGTAACAAATCCTGAAGGTGGTCATCAGTCAGTTGGCTTCTTTGTGACAATTTAACCACCCTCATAGTTGAGAAAGTGCATTCACAAATTGAGTAATCTTTTTAATGCAATTTTGATTCTGTGTTGAGAATAAAATTGTTTCCATCATCAGAAATAATGAGTATAACTAGCATATCAATCAGAAAATTTGTGGTCGAAACTAATAGCTAAATTGATAATACCTTTAATTTAATATAGTTTTTATCGTGCCGCAGGATGCACAAAATCACGTTACAGGCCATATGCAGCATGTGGGTCTGCTGTTGGCCACCTATGGTCTAGATAATGATGGAGAGGATCTTTTGGTAAGCAGATATAATTTTTAGAATCTGCCTCAGCATTACAACATATGCCAAATCTTAACAAATTCAGCTGCCTCACTATGCCATAGATCTGAGAAACTGTCATTGCAAGATCTTCAGCAAGTTTCCATAATCGCACCCATAGAGAACATCAGTTAGGCTGGTGATTATGACAAGTTTAGGAGACAGCTTGGAGCTATAACGTGGAACAAGGAGTTGAGCAGTAAGAAAATAAATGCTGCATGCGAACTGACAAAGAAATACATAACAGCATCAATGTGTGAATGTATTCAGAAGGTCAAAAGGCTGAATAAGGTAGGTGTAAAATGAATGAATGTGGAGCTTAAGCATGAAATCTGAAAAAAGAAAGTATTTTGGAGGACACACAAGATGAATAATGGTAATAATCAGTCACATGAAGACTATAAAGAACAAGCCAGGAGAGTGACTCAGTTAGTAAGGAAAACAAACGTAGAATATGAACAGAAACTGACAAATCAGGCAAAGAAAAACCCTAGAGAATTTTTTAGATATGTGGCAAGTAGAAGGAAGAATGATCATGGTAAGATAAAGTTAAGGGATGAAAGTGGTAGAATGGTAACTGCTGAAGAAGACATTGTTGAGTATTCAGTGATCAATGTATAAAGGTGTTTCATCCTGATCAGGGTGGAATTATGAAGAAATTAAGTGTAGAGGACATAGGAGGGAATGGCTTAAATGTGAGTGAGCAGAAGGTGTTTGAGGAAATAAATAATCTTGATGTCAATAAGGTCATTGACATCAAGGTCATCAAATCCTATTAACTTATGGCAATAGGATTTGATGACATATCACCATGCATCTTAAGAGAATCTTCCAGGGAATTGGCAGTGACATTGGCATGCCTATTTAACAAGAGTCTTACAACAGCACAGGTTCCAAGGGAGTGGAAGGAGAGTAAAATTGTTCCACTGCATAAAGGTGGTGATAAGGCTGTAACTTCAAATTATAGGCCAGTCTGTATATCTGCAGTTGTGGTGAAGGTGCTGGAGAGATTGGTGAGAAGTAGGATACAGAAATGGGTTGTTAACAGCAATATTCTCTGTGGTTATCAGCATGCATTTGTTAAGGAGAGATCATGTTTCACTAAGTTAGTGAAACATGATTTCCCCTCAACAAACGCATGCTGATAACCACAGAGAATACTGCTGTTAAAAGCCTTTGCAAAATCTAAGTACACCACTATATATGCATCTCCCTTGTCCAATTTACTTATGTACTATAACAAGGTGACAAAGAGCTTGGAAAGGGGGAGATACATATACAGTGGTGTACCTAGATTTTGCAAAGGCTTTTGATAGACTGCCACACATGACAAGCTCTTAAATAAATTGAAACAGATGGGATTGGATAACAGACTTCTGAGTTGGATTAGTGAATGGCTATCGGATAGATATTAGAAAGTTGTATATGGGGGGGTCGGTATCCCGAAAGGTCACTAGCAGTGTGCCACAGGGATTAGTTTTGGGACCACTGCTGTTAAATTTGTATGTTAATGATATTGGGTTGGATTTAATTAGTGATATCCAGCTGTTTGCAGATGATGCAAAACTGGGGAGAGCATCAAGCGGATGTTACTGCCTTACAAGCGATAAGGCAATATAAGGCAAGTGATCAGAACTTATACCACCTTTGCCATGAGTTGCCCCAGTCCTGAAAATATTTCAGACGCAAACTTTGTTTGCTTACACTTGGATAAAGCATTAAACCAAATATGTAATTGGTAGCATCTTCTTCTCTCTTCCATCATCTATGTGGATGATGATGAGGCCGAATGAATTCTTTCCACTTCTGTCTGTCCCGGGAGAGTCCAAACAATTCTATCCAGTATGGTGTTGCTTGTTGTGATTTGGTTTTCAGGTCCTTTTTTATTTTGTCTATCCATCTAATTCTGGGCTGTCCTTTGGATCTTTTGTCTTCCATCGTTGTATTCAGGGCTTTAGATGGTAGTCTTTCTGTTCCCATTCTAGTCACATGGCATAGCCAAGTGAAAAAACTTCCATCAACTATCTCTAATCCAGAGAATTTTAATAATAAGGTGTTGACACCTTTTTGCAACTGGTATATGGTGATATGACTTTTGCATTACTTCCACCTTGGTATCACCAACTCTGGGTCTAGCTCCCACTGATGAGACCTCAATAAAGGTCAAAACCGGTCTAGGTAGTGATCATTTCCATAATGCATAGCATTATGGAAATGATCACTATATATACATACCCATAAGGATATGTGCTTTGTATTATGGGATACTAAGGCAAGTGATCAGAACTTATGCCACCTTTACCATGAATTGCCCCAGTCCTGAAAATATTTCAGGTGCAAACTTTGTTGCTTATACTTGGCTAAAGGATTAAACCAAATATGCAATTGGTAGCATAGCCAAGTGAAAAAACTTCCATCACACTTGCCCACAATCGTACATACGTGCTCAACCAGACCTAACATTTGCAAAGAGGGAACAAGGATGTCATCTTCGAAGAGAACTTGAAGAAAAACGTCAAAATAGAGACACCAGTTAGATCATCGACTACAAGCAAGTTATTTGGTGCAAAAATCAAGTGACACCACTAGTAGCCACCATGGAAACCACATGCAGGCACTGCATATGAAATATGCAAGACCCTTGCAGTCAAATATATGCTACACAGAACTTTGCATATCCACTTCACCAACCTCCATGACTGAACTCCAACCTTAATAGTGTCCACTACCACCTTCAGTCTACCAAACCCCACCTACTCTTTCTGGCAGAAACTCAAATCTCAACCTTCCAAATTACACACTCTTTAACTCCTTTCAACCCAAGGGTGGTATCTGCACATACATCCGCTCTTGCCAGAAAGCACCCAACCTAGAATCGCCCAACTTTGATCTTCTTTGGTTGAAAATATCCCTTCCTCACTCACTCAGTCAAATTCATTTGTTGTCTCTATTGCTCCACCAATGCAACCAACCACTCTGAACTCTTTAATTACCTCTCCTTAAAAATCATCCTCCTAGGAGATTTTAATGTCCACAACACCAACTAACTTTCCTCCTCCACTTGTACAAATCTTGCAAGCAGAGATGATGAAACATTTGCCATCACTAACAACCTTACTTAACTTGTTCGGATACCAACTAGAATACCAGATAACCTGAATCACTTCCCAAATACCCTAGCTCTCTTCCTCACTAAAGAGCCTTCTAAATACACAGTGAATGTAGTGCCCCCCTCCCCTAGGTAATTCTGACCACAATCTAGTGCTCATATCTTCCTCCCCATGCAACAACATTTACACAACCACTCCCATACAAGAGCAGTTTGGCATTATAACAGTGCCAAGTGGGACAGCCTCCGCAACTTCTGTGCCACATTCCAATGGTTGGACTATTGCTTCCAGCCTTCCAACGCAAACATAAGAACTGAACTTATCACCAAAGTAATCCTCACTGGCATGGAAACATACATTCCCCATGCTACTCTGAACTGCCATTCACAAACTAAACCCTGGTTCTCCAAAAGATGTGCCAAGGCTATACAAATGAAAAACCAAACATACCATAAATGGCTCAAATTAAGAACTCCATCCTCCCTTAGAGCATACAATGAAGCCCGAAATAGATGCAAAAAAATAATGAATGCTTCCAAAACAGAGTTTCAAAGAGTAAAAAGCAGGAAACCAGCAGCCTAAATTTTTGACAGCAGCCTGTCCAAATGGCAGCCAAGCCTTTTGATCTCTCGCCAAAGCAACTGGCTGAAACTTCAGCCCAACACTATTCCCAATTTCTGCCCAACATACCCAGATGGCTCTATTTGATCATCACCCACAGAAAAAGCCAATCTTCTGGCTTCACACTTTGCTTTGAATGCATGCATAACTGACAATGGTAAATGCCCCCAACCATTCCAGAAGCCCAACATACAATATTCCCTATATCATTTTGCCAGAAAGAGATCAGAAAACTATTGTTCAAATTAGACATAAAAAAAGGTCCCTGGTCTTGACATTTCTCCAATTGTCCTGAAAGTTTGTGCACCAGAACTGACTCCTATTCTATGCTGCCTATATATACTCTTTTACTCCAATGGTATCTATCCCACAATCTGGAAATTGTCCTATATTCAACCCACTCCCAAGAAGGGCGACAGGTCACTGCTGTCCGACTATCAATCTATTTCGCTCACCTCAGTCCTGTCTTAAGTAATGAAAAAAAAACATGAATTTCCAACTCCTACACTACCTTGAAGGCACCCACCTAATAAACGACCACCAATATGGATTCCGTCACTGGTGATCAAATCAACAGGAGATCTGCACACATATGTCACCCATCTCTAGACAAATACCATGGAGAAGTCTGGTGAATCTCAAGTAGTTGCACTTGATATCTGCAAAGCTTTGTGTCAGACCACTGGGCCTGACACAAAGGCTTACTAAGCAAATTACCATAATTTGGTCTGTCTCAAGACTTCTATAGTTGTATTTCCAGCTTTCTGTCTGGACACACAGTGTGTGTGATGGTGGATGGTTCCTTATCGCCTCACCATTCAACTAATGCCAGGGTTCCACAAAATTCTGTCCTCTCACAAAACCTCTTCCTGCTATATATCAATGAGCTACTTCAGTTGACCTCCAACTCAATACACAGTTTTGCAAATGACAGCATATTGTCCTCCTCCCTTTTATTTGATAAACCTTACCCTACACAATTCACCTTAACCTTCAGAACATCGACACACCTCCCTCAATTCTGATCTCCAAGCCATTCTCCAATGGGGTTCAGATTACCTCACTATTTCTCATAAAAAAAGAAATCTTTTTCGGTATTATTTTTGATGATACCCAAATTTCTAGATAATTTGAGATTTCTCTTCTTGGAATTACCATGACATCAAACCTTTCCTGGAATAAACACATCACAACCATTACATCCTCAGCTTCAAAAAAACTAGGATTTCTCTTTCGCTTAAGACGTTACTTCACTAATGAACAGCTGTTAACATTATACAAATCTGCCCAGCTATTGAATACTACTCTCACATATGAGGTGGGGCCCCTAAAAGCTCCCTCAAAATGATTGGCTCAATACAGAGAAGAGCAATTAGACTTATTAATGACCTATCTCTTACCAACTCACTCTCACTACTTTCACACAGACATTTGGTTTCTGCAATATGTATATTCTACAAATATTTCCATGGGAAATGTTCATCTGAAATAACATCCCCCACTTAGTACTAAGCTCATTGGAACACGTGCAACTGCTACTCAACATCCCTTCAGTGCACCTTGAAAAAAACAGAACATGTTTCTTTTCCTCTTCCTTTATCCCTTCAACTGCTGTATTGTGTAACAATCTTTTCCCATATACAGTATAAATGCACTATAGGTTGATCAACCAACCCAACCTCTCATATATGGGTTTGACATAAAAAATAAATAAATAAAAAATAAAAATTTTAAAAAAGAAAGACAGCATCAATGGCAGAATCATATCAAAAATGTAGCTATTAGGAGGAACTTAACATTATTAGCATTCAGAAATGTGTGAACAGAGATAATCTAATCTCAGGTGGTAAAGTCACTTAAATAAAATTTGAAAGTAAAGTTTATCAAAACAAGAGTCTGATGGCAGGAAAAGACTTGAAGAATACTAAGATCTGGATAGATCAATGCAAGTAGAAGTGCATTAGAAGACCAAAATATATGATCTAACAATATTGGAGTTCTGAATATTATTTATAATTAGGAAAATAATTAGGAAAACTGAATGAACCAAACAACTAACAGTCATGAGGGTCTGAACAGTTTGAATATCTTCCTACTCTAGAAGTGTTGGTCTTGAGCAAAAACTGCTGTTTCATGCCACTGAGTGCCAATTCTGTTAGATCTTCTTTAATATTGCCTCACTCCATCTCATCCGGGGCTTATTTCTTTACCTAACACTTTCTGGATCATTCAACATAATGTTGATGACCAACTGAATTCCCTGCATTCTGATAACATGGTCGAACCATCATAGCCTTTCCTTATAGTGCCATGAAGTGACCGACCATTCCTCTAATGTATCTCATTCTTTGTGACATCAAGCCATCTTATTCCTAAAATATTTCTTAAACACCTTCAGCTGAACTTCTTTCAATTCTAAACTGCTAAACTGAAAACTCAAATAAAGAATATGTATTGCTTGATAGAATGTCCCAATTACACCATATAACTATAGCATTCTGAACAGCTATTCTCTTGGAACCTTGTTATATACCTTTTCCAGATCTACAAAACTTAAATACAGATCATTGTGATGTTCCCATGACTTCTCCGTTACTTGTCTTAAAGTGAAAATTTGTTCCTGACAAGCTTTATTTGGCCCGAATTCAGCTTGTTCTTATCAGGGTTTCCTTTCCACAATATTTCTTAGCCATTTCTAGAGTATTTTTGCATAAATCTTACCAGGAACACACAGTAGAAAAATTCCTCTGTACTCCAATCATCTTATATTCAACGTTCTAACAAGGGCCTCTGAAATATGCAGTGTAGCCACTGTAAAACTTTTATATATATCCACATTTGAGCATTTCTGAATGAATATCATCTACTCCAGCTAGCTTTCTACATTTTAGATTTTTGATAGCTTTTTCTATAACTTCAAGTATGAATATGTATTCCTGACTGCATTCCTTTTTCTATAGTTTTTTACCAACGTGTTGACACTACTTGTTTCATTAGCAATCTTTCAGAATAATTACTCCACACACCTAGAATATGTTTATCTTCAGTTTTCATGTCACCTTTATCATTTCTGATTCCTTTTACATCACTCCTTCCTTCATTGTTAAACTATTTCGACAGCCTCCTGAGCATTTCGCCACCTTCCTGATATTTATTTTCTATGTTCTTACCAAACTCTTCCCTAGCTAAACTTTTGTTTAGCTAGGTTTATACAGTGCTTAGCTTTCTAGCATTTTTCTCTGTGTTCTCTAAGATCCCGTCCTAACTTACTGAATTTTCAATATGCTTCGTTCTTTTCCTTGAACGACCTCTTTAACTTCATATAATTCTGACTTTTCTGCCTTTGCAGACAACCTTACCACATGCCTTTCTAGCTGAATCAATGAATGTTTTCTGTAGGGTTTACCAATGAATCTCAAAGTTTTGATTCTCGTTTTCGATCTCTTTCAATTTTTCTTGAATATTATTTCTGTATTTGAGTTTACAGTTCATCTGTAATAGCTGCTCAACCTTGACTCATTTAAAACTTTCTTATACACCTTTCTTTTCAATATGAAATTTAATTTTCATGACTAAATGATGATCACTTTCAATTTCAAATCCTCTGTACACTCACGTCCAGAACCGGTATGAAAACATCACTATCAACAATAACATAGTCAATGAGACTTTTCTTATTTCTTACATATTCTCTCCATGTGAATTTGTGCAGAATTTTATGTTGGCGCATGGTGTTAGTAATAACAAGTTCATGTCATGAATAGAAATTCAGCAGACACTAACAATTATTATTAACTTTCTTCTTTTCTCAAAATTTTCCTAGAATATTTCTACATGTTGGATATTCATTTCCTACTCTGCTATTTAGATCTCCAACAAGGACCGACTTTTTTCTTTTTCATTGTGTTAGTTGCCTTCTCAATGCCTTGAAAAATTCTTCGGCTTGTTCTTCCTTACTAGAACTATTTTGTTGAAATAGGCACAAACAAGTCTCACTCTTCAGTTTTCCATTCTGATATTTGTCCACATCACTCTACTTGATTTTGCTTGCCACTGAAGATTATTTTCATATTTAGTGTTGAATACTATAGTTACTCCTTTTTTTTGCAGACTGATATTGTATAAAAATATTCTGTATACTTGTTGCTTTAGAAATATCTCACCTGTTTTTTTTTTGTTGTTGTTGTTGTTTGTTTGTTTGTTTCTGTTTCAGTAGCACATATTATGTTGATCTGGTATTCATCCAGTTCTTCCACTAGTTCCATTTCTTTTCCATTGATGCTTCTTATATTGATCGTGCCAATCTTAAACTCTTTCAATGCTGAGCTGGAATTTGTTCCAATAGCTGACTTTACCCTGTTTGCTCTGGTTTCCTGACAAAAAAACAACAGGGGTTTTGTTTACTCAGGTGACACCCCAGCTGGCATGAAATTCTGTTGTACCATCATTTTGCAAATTCATGTTTTAAATCAATAAGAAAAAAATTTGTCAGCTAAATCCCAAATTGCCAACCCAAACTTGTTCATTTAATATTCTGGTAGATTCAGGCCTAACAGGGTCCAGTATTCAGGTGCACTGCAAGAAGGGGAAGAGTGGCTAGAAGGAAACATCGATTATCCACATTCCTTAAAAGCTACATGGAGGTCCCTCCAATTTATCCAACTTTCACTCCTACGCACTCCATTGCAGAGTATTAAAAGATTCTACTCTTTTAGCTTTGTAGCACTGAAAATCCGCAAGTAAAATTTGTTACCTTTTAATATATTATATAGTATTAAAAGATTATAAAATATTCTTTTGGAAATAACATTGCTACTACTACCTATGTGGTATTTTGTTACTCTTCTATTTTACTTTACATGACCACTTTATTTCTCCTTACTGTAAACAACTAAGGCTCATTTCTGAATTATTTTGTTATGGGGTCACTTCAGATTTCTGCATGACAACTACAACTGCAAGGCAACTTCAGGAAATTTTCAGAAATAATCCAGTCTAAAGTTTACATATAAACTTTAGACTCAACTATAAACATTACTAAAGAAGAAAAAAAAACAGTTCAAAAACAAGAATATCCAACTTTGGAGTCTCAGTGGAAAACTCTGAAGAAAACATTGACTCATTCAGATGTGGAGAAATGTGGTTAAATTGTCTGGAAGGACAGAAAAATAAGACCATGATGGTGGACAAAAGAAGTTACAAAGCAGTCCTTGAAATGATGAAAGCAAACGTTCCTAGCAAATAAGTCAGGATATGCCCTAAAACAATACAGAGAAAAATGAAAAACAGCTAATCTATGTGTAAAAGTAGTTAAACAAAAGTCATGGAAAGACTTTGGTAAGAATATAGATGGCAAATATCAAGAAGGTGGCAATTTCTAGAAGCTATTGAAAAAGCTTAGAAATGGAGAAAGAGTACTAGAGTACTATAAAAAGAATCAAAGATAATAAAGGTTACATGAAAATTGAAGATAAGGATATCCTACATGTCTGGAGTAATTACTTTGAAAGATTGTTAAATGAAACAAGCAGTGACAGAAAAGTAATAGAAAATTTTCAAGAGGAATACAAACAGCAATACAGATCCATACATGAGGTAGAAAAAGCTATTAAATGTCTGATATGCAGAAAAGTAGCTGAAATAGATGACACTCGACCAGAAATGCTTAAATATACAGGTATAACAGTTTTGCAGTGGCTACACTGCATAATTCAGAAGGCATGGTGAGAAGATTGAATTTCTAAAGACTAGAGTAGAGTTCTTGTAGAGTTTCCATTCTATAAAAAAAGGGAATAATGCTGACTGCGTGAATTATAGAGAAATTCATCTACAAAGTGTTCCAGTATGATTTATGCAAGCATATTTGAAAAGAGACTAAGGAAAATTGTAAAAGAGAAACTTGAAAAGGAACATGACAGTTTATTTATTAGTATTATTCACAACACAGAATATAAGAAAATAACATTCTTTATTTAACTTATTTACTAATATTTTGTAAATATTACATCCAGTATTCAGGCGTAATAAATTGGGGATCTATTCAGGTGTAATAAATATATCTATTTATTACATTAATAAATAGGTATGGGGTGCTTAAGGGTCAAAGCTGTATAACTGAGAGGAGACCTCCACATAGCCTTTAAAGGAATGCGGAGAACCGACCAGGGCTTCTAACCTAATGTCCAATCCTAACCTTCTCGTGGTGCACCCTGTTGGGTATCTACTTGGATACTGAACGGACGAGGATGGGCTGGCAATTTGGGATTTAGCCGACCAAATTGTATTCTTGTTGGTTAAACCAAAATATAGAATGATGGTACAACATGACAAAATTTCATGTCGGCTGGGGCGTCGTCCGGTTAAACAAGGCCCCCGTTGTTTTCGCCAGGGAACCAGGGCGAACAGCGAAAAGTCAGCTACTGGAACAAATCTGAAAATAAAACCCAACTCAACATCACCAGAGTTAAAGATTGGTACTATCAACGTAAGAAGCCTGAATGGCAATGAAATGGAGCTAGCTGAGGAATTAGATAAGTACCAGATCGACATAATAGGGGTGACTGAAACAGAAAAGACCAAAACTGGCGAGATCTTTTTGAGCAATAAATACAAAATGTTATATTCAGGCAATGATGATCAAGGAAAAGAAGGAGTAGCCATAGTATTCAACACAAAATACGAGGCTAATCTTCTTGAATGGCAGTCAGTCTCAAGTAGAGTAATGTGGGCAAATATGAGAATGGGGAACTGGACAATGAGACTTATTTGTGCCTATGGTCCCACAGAAGGTTCTACTAAGTTAGAAGTGGAGGAATTTTTTGAGGCTTTAGAAAAAGCAACTGACACAATGAAAAATGAAAAGTTGGTCCTTGTTGGGGATCTAAATAGCAGAGTAGGAAATGATTGTGAGACATACAAAAATATTTTGGGAAAATTTGGAGAAAAGAGCAAAGCTAATAATAATGGCAAATATCTGTTGGATTTCTGCTCAGGACATGGACTGGTTATTACTAACACCATGTTCCAACATAAAAATGTGCACAAATTCACATGGAGAGAAAAGGCTAGGAATAAGAAAAGTCTCATTGATTATGTTATTGTTGATAGTGATGTTTTCTCCCTGGTGCAGGACACCAGAGTGTACAGAGGATTTGAAATTGGAAGTGATCACTATTTAGTCTTGAGCAGGATAAAATTGAATTTCATATTGAAAAGAATAACATGTAAGAAAGTTTTAAAGCGAATAAAAGTTGAGCAGCTCTCAGATGTGAACTGTAGGCTAAAATACACAAAGATTATTGAAGAAAAAATGAAAGAGTTTGAGAACAGGAATCAAACCTTGGAGATTCAGTGGCAAACTCTGAAGAAAACATTGATTGATTCTGCCAGAGAGGCATGTGGTGAGGTTATCTGTAAGGATAAAAAAATCAGAACTCCCTGGTGGACACAGGAAGTTAAAGAGGCAGTGAAGGAAAAGAAGAAAGCATACCAAAAGTTCCTGTCAAATAAGTCAGCTTGTGCTCTTAGAGAATATAGAGACAAATGCAAGAATGCTAAACACTGTGTAAAACTAGCTAAACAAAAGTCATGGGAGGCCTTTGGCAAGAATATAGAAAATAAATATCAAGAAGGTGGCAAAATATTTTGGAGGTTGTTGAAGAAGCTTAGGAATGGAGGAAAGAGTGCTGTAAAAGGAGTTAGAGATGATAAAGGTGACATGAAAACAGGAGAAAAAGATATTTTTGAAGTATGGAGTAATTACTTTGAAAAACTGCTAAATGAAACAAGCAGTGATGACAGCACAGTGATAAAAAACACTGACCAGGCATGCAGTCAGGAATACATATCCATACTTGAAGCAGAAAAAGCCATCAAAGGCTTGAAATGTGGAAAGGCAGCAGGAGTAGAGGATATTCGACCAGAAATGCTGAAGTATGGTGGTATAACAGTCTTACAGTGGCTGCACTGCATAGTTCAGAAAGCCTGGACAGAGGGACGAATTCCCGATGATTGGAGTAGAGCTCTCATAGTACCCATATATCAAAAGGGAAATAAAGCTGCATGTGAAAATTACAGAGGTATTTCCCTACTGAGTGTTCCTGGCAAGATCTATGCAAGTATACTTGAGAAACGGTTGAGAAGAATTGTGGAAGAAAAGCTTGGTGAAGAACAAGCTGGATTCAGGCCAAATAGAGGCTGTCAGGATCAGATCTTCACTTTACGACAAATAGTCGAGAAAGCATGGGAATATAACAAAGATCTGTATTTAAGTTTTGTCGATCTGGAAAAGGCATATGACAAGGTGCCAAGAGAGAAGCTATTCAATACGCTGCAGTTATATGGTGTCAATGGGGCATTATATCAAGCAATACTTAGTCTTTATTTGAGTTGTAAGTCAGCAGTTAGAATTGAAGGAAGTACAGGAAGATGGTTTAATGTTAAATCTGGTGTGAGACATGGATGTACATTATCCCCTCTGTTATTCATTATCTATATGGATCACATTATGAAGGAAAGTGGTATTAAACATGATATCAAAATTGGAGATGTTAATGTCAGCTCTTTGCTTTATGCAGATGATGTTATACTTCTAAATAAATCCGCTACAAGTCTGCAAGATTCTCTGACTAAATTGAATAGCTGTTGTAATAGATATGGTATGAAGGTCAGCAATAAAAAGACAAAGACGATGAAAATAGGCAGAATCATTGAAAATGTCAACTGTGTTGTGAATGGAGAACCTGTGGAACAAGTAAAACATTTCAGCTATTTAGGCACGATTTTTACTGAAGATGGTAAATTAAATATAGGAATAGACAACAGAACCAGCAAAGCTGGTATGGTGGGAAGTCAATTGAATAAATTCATATGGAATAAGAGAGAAATTAGTCGGAACACTAAATTAGCTGTATATAAGACAGTGTTCAAACCAGTTTTAACTTATGGATCTGAGAGCTGGGTCAGAAGTAAAACACTTGACCAAAGACTAGAGACCACAGATATGAGAGTCCTGAGAAAGATTATAGGCATGAACAGATGGCATCAATGGCAATATCATATTAAAAACGAGGATATTAGGAAAGAACTTGACATTGTCAGCATTCAGGAATGCGTTAGCAGAGCTAATCTCAGGTGGTATGGTCACTTAAACAGAATGGGCGAGGAAAGATTAGCAAAACGACCCAGAGGAAGACCAAGAAATAGGTGGATTGATACGGTTCAAAGTGCTTTAGACGATAGAAATATAAGATCTGATAATGTTGGAGTCTTGACATGTAACAGGCTGATTTGAAGGAAAATTGTAGATAGGAAATTAATGATGATGTAATTTTTTTCATGTAGTACTATCATATCCTGTACACCCCTTGAGGGTACATGGCAGGAATTTGATGATGATGATGATAAATAGGTATTACATCCATCAGCACAAAAACAGTTTGTCACAGTACATAAAACAGAAACAATCTCTTTCTGTTCTGAAACAACAGAAGGAAGATCCTAATTGGTGACCTCTACTGTTGGATAAAGAGAAAGAAAAAAAAAAGAAGAAAAAAAAAAAATATATATATATATATATATATATAAATTTGATCTTAAAATGGCTGCCTCCCAGATTTTTGATAAATCGATACAGCCATACTTGAGGTTTGGAGAATGTTTTAAGCTACTACTGATTCCAAAAACAATCTCTCTGACTAATGACGTCTGTCTAGCATTTCTGTTTTCTTCCCCCGATCCTTTATGAAGGGATATCCAAGGAATGATCTGTTAGCCCTGATTTGTCACAATAATAGTGCCAAATGTATTTTTTTTTATGTTCTCCAAAGTAGATGTCAACAGTTCTTCATGTGATAAAGGAGAGAGTTTATCCTTAGGTGAACAGATGAGCATTGCCAATTTGACATATGGTTTAAATGTGGTGCAGAGCTAATATTTATTAAGCACTCTAGATATCTTTTTGAATGTGCCTGAATGTATGGGATGGTAACAGTTTTGCTGTAGTCTTGTACACAAAATGCCAAGGGCACATCAGAAAAGATATCTAGAGTGCTTTGTAAATATCAGCTCCTCACCACATTAAAACTATATGTCAAACTGACAACTGTCATCCATTCATCTAAGGATGCTGAATATAATATAATACCAGCGAAATATTAGCAAATAAGTTAAATAAATAATAATTATTTTTGCCGGCCTGGTTGGCCGAGTGGTTAGCATATCTGCTCTCCAGCCAACGGCTGTGGATTCGAATCCCACCATGAGCATGGATGTCTGTGATTGTCTGTGAAAATACCAGTGGTGGTAGGCAGCAGATGGCACTAGTGTAGATGATGATGGAGACAGATAGTAGATGATGACGGAGATGAAGAGATGTAGGGTAGGGACCCTCCCTCGATGAGTCTTAGGACTCCCTGGAGGTGTCGTGTAATAATAATAATAATTATTATTATTTTCTTATATTATGTATTGTGAATTAATACCATTAAATAAACTGTCATATACTGCTAGCACATAAGCCTTTATACTCACTTAAGATTTCTTCATGGAGATGATATTGTACACAAGGTATGGCAATTCGATAAGTGGAAGTTAAAACTGGCATGGCAGCTAAACAGGGTAACCTTCTTATGGAAAGGCAGAAACACTAATACAATACCAAACTTGCTTTTCAAAATGAAAAGCAAGTTTCATGCAGTCAAGGTGCATATTTACAAATATGCTAGTTTAGCTCATGTTAGAGGTTTAATGGAATATTAACAGCACTGAGAAAGGATTAAAACTAATTTTAATACTTCCAATACTTCGTCTCCATTGCTTCCACCTTAGTATAAGGTGGAAGCAATGGAGAAGTCATATTTACCTATAGGTAAATTTATATTGCTTCCACCTTAGTATCACCACCTCTGGTGATACTAAGAGGTAGTGATACTAAAGTGGAAGCAATGGAGAAGTCATATTTACCTATAGGTAAATTTCCATTGCTTCCACCTTAGTATCACCACCTCTGGGTCTGGCTCCCACTGATGAGATCTCAATAAAGGTGGAAACCAGTCTGGGTATATTGGTCCTTCCCTTAATGAAAAGCATTATACGTGTCCGCAAGGAGATATGCTTTGCATTATGGGAGATACTAAGACAAGTAGTGATGAGAGCTTGGTCCACCTTTACCACGAGTTGCCTTAGTCCTGAAGATATTTCAGGTGCAAACTTTGTTTGCTTACACATGGATAAAGGATTAAACTAAATTAATTATAGTGCAGATAATAGTTTTACCTGATTTAATGTCAAACCATCTTACTGTACTTCCTTCAATTCTGACTGCTAACTTACAGCTCAGATATAGACTATGTTTTGCTTGAGATATAATGTCCCATTTACACAATATAACTATAGTGTTCTGAAAAGCTATTCTCTTGGCATCTTGCCATATGCTTTTTTTTATATCTATGAAAGTTAAGTACAGATCTTTGTTATATTCTTTTAATTTCTGAGTTATTTGTTGTAAAGTGAAATCTGATCTCGACTACCTCTATTTGTCCTGAACCTGGCTGGTTCTTTTCCAAATGAGGAGAAAGGCTTATGTGTTGGCAATATATGACAGTTTATTTATCAGTATTAATTCACAAAACAGAATATAAGAAAATAATATTATTTATTTAACTTATTTGCTAATAGGTTGTTTGTGTTATATCCATCATCCTCAGAGCACAAATACAGTTTGTCACAGTACACAGCAACAATTTGGTTTAAGTGGGACTAGCTTAACAAAATTTAACAGACAACACAAGAAACTAAGGTCCAAATTAGCACCATCTATTACTGGATAGAGAGAGAGAGAGAGAGAGAGGGGGGGGGTTGATTTGATCTTAAAATGACTGCCTCCCAGATTTTTGGTAAATTGATATATCTATACGTGTTGAGATTTAGAGAATGTTTTAAAGCTGCTGCTGATTCTAAAAATAATGTTTCTGACTTATAATGACTTCTGCCTAGCACTTTTGTTTTCTTCTATCTGATCCTGTGTGAAGGTGTATCCAAGGCATGGTCTGTTAGTCCTGATTTGCCACAATGATAATGCCAAATGTATTTTTTATGTTCTCCAAAGTGGATGGCAAGAGTTCTGCCTGTCTGTCCATAGTAAGCCAAGTCAGGATACTTCATATACTCCTGATGTGATCAAGAGGAAAGTTTATCCTTAGGTGAATGGATGAGCATTGCCAATTTGACATCTGGTTTAAATAGAGGTGCAGAGCTCATCTTTTCGGATGTTCCTTGAATGTATAGGATGATAACAGTTTTGCTGTAGTCTTGTGTATTAGGCAATGGAAGGCCTTTAGTATTTATTCTATTCTTTGAGTAGATTATAACCATTGGCTAAAAAGTGTGATGCAAGTATGTGAGTTCAGTAGTAAGAGCATTGTCAGTAGAATGGATAGCTCTGGCCCTCCTGGTTAGTGTTTTTGGGATACTATATTGTTGATCTGGCTGATGGTGTGATTGTTTGTGCAAATATCTCCCTGTACGTGTAGGTTTTCTATAAACAGAAAAAGGTAATATACCATGAGGAAGCCATGTGACTAGTGTAACTAAGAAGGGAAGACAGTCATTAGCTTCCTGTTCCATTGTAGAGTGGATTTTAGGGTGTTGGATTTTTAAATGAACTAAAAATGTGTCAAATATGTATGGACCACGTGGCCAAATATCAAACATATCATCAACATAACATAGCCACTGTTATGAATATAGCCACTCTCAGACCACTAGTTTAAGATTGGCTGTATTCAGAGCTAGATTTTCAAAGTGTTCTGTGTGTAGAAATTAGCTGAAGGGGGAGCCCATTGCTCTCCCAGTTGATTGTATATCTTCCCTATCCATGCAAAAAATAACCTGAATGTGCTGCAAATTTAAATAATTCAAATATATCTGGGGAAGTCAGTCTGGTTGGACGAGTGGTTAGCATATCCGCTCTCCAGCCAAAAGGCTTTGAGTTTGAATCCTACCAATGGCATAAATTTTTGTGATTGTCTTTCGCCTTCATACAACTATATATACAGATGGAATGGATCACCATGGAGAAGTAGACCCAACCCTCCCATAAGGGAAGAGGAGGCCTTTACCCAGCAGTGGGTTAGATATAGGCAGAATCCCAATCACCTATCCAGGGAGAAATGTAACTTGAGCCAATCCAGGGTTTCAGTTAATGGTACATTGGTAAATAGTGACGTATCGAAACTAATCATTATGTCAGAATTTTTTTAAGATATGGTTTTTTTAATATACTTTTTTAGGTGAACAGAATTTTTAACAAAGGAGAAAGAATTATTTGTGAGGACCTAGTAATTTAACTAAATGTTTAGCAAGTTTGTATGAGGGACTGTTTATACTATCCACAGTTGGGTATAGGGGTGTATCTTACCTATGAATTTTAGGTGCTCCATATATTCTGGGTGTTTTTACATGGAAAAAGCTTGAGTCTGTTAACCGTTTCTTTTGGCCAGTTAGTGACTTCCTTCAGTAATTTACAAACTTTGTTGTTTTCAGAGTTAGTAGGATCTACGAGAATCAGAGTTAGTAGGATCATGATTTATGATTTGTTATGTAGACTGATCTTGTAAAAGTATGTGCATTTTGTTTTCATATTCATAAAACAAATTTTCACATTCATTCACATTCTAGATTCATAGCCACAGTTGCATTGCCTTTGCCCGCATTAGTTATTATAATATTGTTATTATTGTATAGGCCTTTTAAAGTGCTGATTTCTTTTTTTTTTTGGCATGTTGTTTTTGGGAGGTTTGGATGGGATTCGGATGTTAGGCTGCAACCAAACGAATGTTATTGACTAAAACCGGAGGTAGGTTGTATATTCACTTTTGGAACTTGCCTGGGTGTAATGGCAAAGTTACCTCCTCGACTTAATGTGCTGACAGCATTCATTAGGATTACTATGATAAATTGACAACTATGTGATCTTGTAATTGTGGCTGTTCCATAACATTACAGTGTTGGAGGATTTTGAATTTTTTTCTGGTGTTAGCTTTTGACTTTACTGAATTCTTTATCTGCCATTGTACTGGAGATGCTGAGAAGGATAGCTCACAGTAACAGGTTTAAAATATCACACAGCTTGTCATAGAGCATTGATAGCTGCATTTTTGATAGCTTCACATGAGTAGCACTAATCTGTTTTAGTGCTAAACTAGCATACGTGTGTTGAGGCTTAAGTGCTGTGAAGAATTCATGTTAGAGGTTTAATGGAATATTAACTGCACTGAGAAAGGATTAAAACTAATTTTAATACTTCCAATATTTTGTCTCCATCACAGAGACATCTTTGGGGATTACAAAAACTTTTTGTAACAACACACACACACACACATAAATACAATACAAAGTGAAACTAAAGTCCTATCTAGGTGGTGTGCCCTCTATGGGCATTTGCAGGTGGCCTGGGATGTAAAGAGGGATCTCTGATAATTAATGTTTCCCAAATTTTGGGAAGTTTAATGCAACTGTATTTGTTTAAATTAGGTTGATTACTGAGTGAAGATGCAGATTCAAAGAATAGTCTTTCTTTTTTGAATTTACTATGGTGGAGCATGGTAGTTTTTTTCCAGGAGATCCTGTGGGATGTATCCAAAACAAGGTCTGCAAGGCCAGACTGACCATAATCGTGTGTGCAGGTGTAAGAACTGTGTTCTTCTAACGGGATGAATGCTGACCTGCCTGTTTGTCTGAAGTAGGCAAGTTTACAGGAACAAGGTACTCTATATACACCAGACACTGAAAGAGGAGGGAGCTGGTCTTTAGTGGAGTGGATAAGGGTAGGAAGTTTACAGTGGGGCTTAAACCGTAAACTTGCTATCCAAGATAGTAGGACTATGACCTAGAAGAAGACCAAGGTCTAAGTGGATTGATTCAATTAGAAGTACCTTAAAAGAATGAAATGTTAGATATAACAAGATTGAAATGCTGACAAGTTCTAGACTGATTTGGAGGAAAATTGTTGATAGAGATTTTTAATAATGTAGACGTAAAAATGTAGTGATGTCATAGTAGCCTGAACACCCCTTAAGGGAACATATTAGGAAAATTATGATGGTGGTGGTGTTGATAAATATATAAAAAAAAGTAAAAAAAGACATAAAAACCTCAAAAAGTGTCTTCAGAATAGATATTTAAAAAGCTCTAATTTATGGGATTAACACCAATTACCTCTAATAAATTAGAAGTGAATGACTTAATTAGTATAAAATATTATAGATGAATATGAATATCTCATAAAATATTATGAGATGAATTAAGATGTTATTTGTTCAAAATTAAATGAAGAAAGGATGTGATGCCTAGCATATTTCCCTTTAATCATGCGGAGGTTTCTGTGGTTATAAAGTGTTGTATAGATCTGTTATTCAGTTTTTTAAACAAACTTTTTTGATGTTCATAATACCAATAAATGAACTAGTTTTTTTTTAATTTCTTATAGTTTGTGCTTTAAACTGTTAGTTATCTTTACCCCTGAAGATGTTAGTCTGACAACTAACGAAACCTGTTGGGTTTGTTTTTTAATACTTGTTTAGTTTTAAAAAACAGTCTTTTTTAATAAAAATGTGGTCACAAAACAGGAATGATTTGATATTTCCCATTGCTTCACCAGAACTATACATAACAAAATGGCAATAAGTTGCATGGCACTTTTTTAATATGACTATGTTCATATATTCAGTCATCCCTCGACTTACGTTAAGGTTCCGTTCCATCTGTCAGGACATAAGTCGATACATTAAATCAACAGAATTATAGGGGTTAGGGACTTAACCGTAATAGTATACTGTCATTTTAATTTTTAAACCTTATTATAAAACTATACTGTGCATTACTGCTACAACAAAACAGGAGAATAATCACCTAAATCTTCTTCCACAATCACATCTTCATTATTATTATTATGATGATTAAACAAGACCTCGTGGAGTCAAAGACTCATCTAGAAGGTCCTTTTATCTCACACACATCTCATCATACCACGTCTTAAACACATTCAAACTCCTTGCAGACACCACACTCTCACGCAAGGCATTCCAATCACTCACAACTCTGCACGAAAAAAACCTGCCTCTCACTCCCCTACTCACACCCTCTTTATACAGTTTCCAGGGCTGACCTCTGGTTCTCCCCTGATCTCCCAATATTCTCTGTAGAACTTCTCCACCACTGATCCTATAACAACCCCTTACCAACTTGTAGGTCTCTATCATATCTCCCCTCTTCCTTCTCTCCACTAGACTCTGTAAATTACATCTTTTCAATCTTTCCTCATACTCGACATTCCAGAGGTCAGAAACTACCTTAGTCAGTTGCCTTTGGACCCTTTCCAACATCTCTTCATCCTTCTGAAAACTAGGTAACCAAATCTGGGCACAATAGTCCATGTGTGGCCTAATCAAAGCCTTATACAATGGAACAAGAATCTCCCTACTTCTACACGTCAGTGTCCTCCGCATCATTCCCAGAAGTCTTTGTGTTGTCTTCACAATTTTGGCGATGTGTCCCCTAAATTTTAGATCCTTATCCACTATCACCCCCAGATCTCTTATTTCCTCTACTTCCAACAATATATTCTCACCAAGCATAAATTCTGCATCCCATCTTTGTTTTCCAAATTTTAAAACCTTACATTTTGCAACGTTGAACTCACATCCCCATTTGCTTGCCCAATCACTCAATTTATTCAAGTCTTCTTGCAAGCCCACAACATCTTCACTACTCTTTATGGTTCGTCCCAACTTTGCATCATCTGCAAACAACTGAATATCTCCATCCAAATCTTCGCCAATATCATTAATATACAAGTTAAATAGTAATGTCCCTAAAACAGATCCCTGAGGCACTCCACTAGTGACTTTCCTTTTCCTAGATATTGCACCCCCATACACAACTTGTTGATACCTATCAGATAGCCAGTCTCCAATCCAATGCACTAATCTAATATCCAACCCCATCTGCTCTAGTTTGACTGTCAACTTATCATGAGGTACTCTATCAAATGCTTTTGCGAAATCCAAGTATATTACTGTGTATCCTTCTCCTCTGTCCAAGGAAGCAGTCACTTTATTGTAATAAATAAGTAGATTACTAAAACACGACCTCTCTTTAGCAAATCCATGCTGTCCATCAAAGATTATACCATTGTTGTCAACCCAACTCTGGATCCTAGTTCTCACAAGCTTCTCCAACAACTTAACCACCACACCTGACACAGAGATAGGCCTATAGTTTGATGTTTGAGTTTGATCACCTCCTTTATGAAGTGGCACAATCTTGCCCTCCTTCCACTCTTTAGGGACTTGACCAAGTGCAAGACTCGTATTAAAAAAATATGTCAAGGCAGGTGTCAACTCTCTGGCACATTCCTTCAGAATACGCGGTGATATATTATCAAATCCCACAGCCTTATTTACATCTAGTTTACTCAGCTCCCCAAACACCTCTTGCTCACTTACAGTCAGTCTCTCCTCCCCATCATCAACTGCTCTTAATCTCTCCATGAAGTCACATTCACAAGATTGAAAGACCTTTATGAACTGCTCATTAAGTATCTCCACCACACATTCTGCAACAGCTGTCTTTATACCATTTCCTCCAATCAATGTCATCCTTCCATAATCATTCTTTCTTTTGCTGGCTACATACTGAAAGAACTCCCTAGGATTCTTTTTAGCTTCAATAGCTAACTGCTGTTCATACCTCTCTTTAGCTACCCTCACCAACCAAGTCACCCTCCTTGCTTGGTCTTTGTAGACCTCATGAAATTGGTTACTTCCACTTCTCTTATGCTGCCTCCACAATGCCCTTTTTCTCTGTATTGCATGCTTAATCTTTTTATTCATCCATCTCACACCTACCTTATTTAACCTTCTCACCCATGGTATAAATTTAGACATTGCATCTACTAAATATTTTTTGAAAATCCCCCAAGCTGCATTGATCTCTTTTCCAGCTAACTCCTCATTCCATGCTACACCTGCAAGCTGTCTCCTGAGCTCTTCATAATCACCCCCCTTGTAGTTCCACATATACCCTTTTTTCACAGGGGTCCTTGCACTGCTGGCAACCACCCAAGTAATCACTTCATGGTCACTTTCACCAATTGGGGGATGATTTGATACCTCATTGATAATTACATCCTCCGATGAGGATGAGGATTACCTTCCCTATGTGAAGGACCGAGCTGCAGCTCTTCTGGTGTAACCTTTGTTTTTTTTTTGATGAAAATGTCTGATGTGATTTGCTTATTCCTCTTCTTCTTTTCATCATAAATTTCTTTATAGCAAACAAACGCATCGTGTACTTTTGTTTTTACTAATAAGTAGCGTTCAACATTGGGCTCCATGTCTTCAGCCATTTTGATAACATCGCTAACTGCAGAGAACACTTCTGCAAGACCCTTCACTGTAAATTGTTTAACTATCTTTTTTTGCTTCTCTTTTCCCTCTTCCTTTTCTCATTCTTCCTCTTCTGCACATTGTTCCTCCAGTTCGACCATTTCTTTGTTGGTCAACTCTTCAGGGATACTGTTAAGTTGGAAGACTTAACATTATTATCACTCATATAGGAAAAATAATAATTTACCAGAAATAAGAGAACTTGTATAAAATAGTAATTTAGTGTTATATAATTTTATTTAGTATTGTGAAATTTCATTGTTTAAAATTTAGTAGTTGCTTAGTCAGGATTAGTATGTGAACAACTAACCATTTGTTGGACAAAAGTAAAGCAAAGTACTAAGCTAAATGTGAAACGGCCAACTTCGGTATATCTGTTATGTAGCATGGTGCTTTTCCCCTCCTTTCCACAGTAAAGTTACGAGAGTTTCGGTAGGTTTCTGCAAGTGGCGCTATGTGCAGCGAGACGTAAGGAACATATGACGCATGCGCAGATGACGACAGAGAGAAACGGCATGTGGTTTAAAAGCAGAGGTATCGCTACGAACCAGGGCTTTTGAGACGTTTTCCTGCTGCTGATTCCTGTGCCATGGAAGTCTGACTGATATGGAGTCTCCATGTGGGTTTCCTTTCTTAGTGGAGGATATGACCGAGTGACAAAGAGAAACTACCAGTCGGAGACAAAAAGCCCAGCAGAACCAAATGGTGGAAAACGAGTGAAGAATTCCATTCGAAGTACAAAAGGAAATCTAGCAAGAGTCCTATGGAAGTGAAGAAATAAGACCATTCAAGGTGATAGTCTGATGTAAGATCTGAAGTGGCCTAAAGAGAAAATGCTGCAAACCGGTAAGGTGAACTTTATGTCTACTACTTAGAGAGTTAATTGAGAAGATTTGAATTGTGTGCTGAGAGACATTCCTTGAACTGTAGCAGCTGATTATAGTTGAAAGAGAATATGTTAATGACCCATAAGAAGTGTTTGAAAGAAAATTAATTAAGTTTTGTTCAGGTTTAGGAAAGAGATAAATGTGTTAATTGGATAGGACTGTTAAGGGGAAATCTTGAAAGGAATCTTATGTGTAATTAAGAGAGAGATGAGACTAAGTGACTAAACCTAATGATTTAGTATTCTGTGATATGTAATTTGAAGAGTGTTTATCTAACTATGTGTAGGAGAGTGTGATGATTTATGTAAGATTTTAATTGAATAATTGACTAAGTTTTTCTAAATATATTGTATGATTTATCAGTGAAATTAAATTGTTTTGTTTATTATGAATTTTATCTTGCCTATATCTAGAACTACTGCACTTGCTCATAAGGTACAACGAACCACACAAAGGCGGGAAACAGCTTAAGTTAAGGTCACGATTGCAAGTCATAAAATTTTGCTGAGAAGAGTGAATGCTGACTAGTTTCTAACTCCCTGGTCATATTTTTCAGTATATCCTAGGATTCAGAGTGAAGCAGCTCACACAAATAAATTTCTCTGAGTTTGAAGAGGGAGATAGAACCAGAGCTGAGACAAAGAAGTTGGCATCTGCCATTTGCAATTCTTTGTCTCACAAGACCTCAGTTTCATTCTTATCAGAGATACGGCCAGAGGTGTATTGAGAGATAAGAAAGGTATTTGAAAGAAAAGTCGACACGACAATACTTTCTGTGAGTTGAACTATGTCATCATCATTCACTTCAAGATTCAGACTGCTTGCTAGACCCACTATTTCTTCACTCAATTTACAAAGGTTTACATTTTTTTCAAAATCTTCCAAAATCATGCACAAACACCTTTTTAATGTCTTTTTCCATATGCTACTCATACATCGAGGCGATAGTAACTCGCTCCACTACCCGTGGTTAACAACACACCCTCCCCAACAGCCATTATAATGCAGATGCAAGAAAAACAAGTAGTTTTATTGTATCCCTGAATAAGGTACAGAGCCTTTTGCAGTCTGTGTAATATATTTCTCAACAGATAGTGTAATTACAGACAGCTGGAATAAAAACGGCGCTAACTAATGAATCACATGTTCCCTCTCACAGAAACTATGCTGTATAGACTCAAGTAAAACCATATGTTGCACAGGAAACACAGTATCTAACTAAAAATTATTGTCCCATTTTTCAATTACATGACCGGCAGGCTCAACTCACACAAATTTTTGAAACTGGTAATGAGAAGTTCCGTCGGAATGATAAAAGACACCCGTCGTGAATGTGTTAAAACTAAGAAATATATAGTGAATGTTGTTATGACAGTTTCAGATGTTAGAGAATTCCTTTGAAGAGAATTAGCATTTCAACTCAACAATTGTCAGTTGCCTTTGTCTTTGGGGTCATGTGATCTTTTGTTAATACTGCACCAGTCATATGCGTGTCTTCATAGCTGCTCTCTCGTGTAAAACAAAATTTAACTTGTATGTATTGTAACAATTTAAAAAAAAAAGGTTGAATAATTTATAAGTGTATAAAAGGCATAATGACAATTACCCCATGGACAATCCCCCCACACACACACAATAACCCATTTAAAAAAATGTGTTAAAAAAAAAAACTTGGGCATTAACATCCTGTATAAAAATAAAAACTCTTTAAATAAAATTTCCTTAAAAAACAAGATACAAAAAATTATTTGAAAAATAAATCTTTTAAAATAAATTTGACAAAATAAAAATTTTAACAAAAATTTATTTGACAACAAAATATGGATAAAAATTTTAAATTATACTAACACCTAATTATGCACATTTTAGGATACAGACAGAGAGAAAAATAAATTCCTTTAAATATTGAATCTTTTACAGGAAATGTAGTTTAATATTATTAATTCTGCATTAATACTTAGAAAGGTTGTTTCCATCCCACCATTTGGAAACTATCTACATGGGGTAGCACAAGCTGTCCCATAGATAGTCCATAATGCTGCAATCATGGTAGCTGCGAACTATGGTAAGAATTCGTGCATTTGAATCAGCATACTTCTTTCTCAGAGTTTGTGATGGATGACCGGCGAACATTTGAGTGCAGTCAACTTGTTGTAATGCTTGTTCTCTTTGGAGAAATCCAATAAATTTCCAAATGGTGGGATGGAAACTTCTGTGCCATCCTTTTACTAATTATTTGTTTTTGGTAACTCATCTTCAGATCGTTGATATATATTCCACATACTAATGGGATAAGTTGGTTGCCGTCATCCATGCCGTTGTAGTCTTCCAATGTAAGAATCTTTGAAATAATCTGCAACTGGTAAGCTTTCTGGAGCTAGAAATTCATGCAATTTTTCAAAAGCACCGACAAATTCATCTGTCGGAACAAATGCAAGAGCCGGCATCATTCTTAATTTCAGTGCAAAGTCGGAATCTTCTTGGTAATGTTTGTTGCAAACCATTCTCTTGAATTTTCCAGTAGAAGTTCTGACTTAGATGAAAGAAACATCCTTTAATTTCACTGTCTGGGAAACTTCTTTCTAAACTGTTTATAACTGCCGATTCAAAATAGATCATGATGCTAATTGGATTCAAGACATTTAGCATAGTTAATGTCTCAAACAGTTTAATATATGTGTCCTGAGTTTTGTTTTGCAATAATGCATAAACACACGAAATGGTTCATCCATTAACTAGTGCATGAATGGTATACAGTTGAAAAAAAAATGCGCAGGAGCAGTTTTGAAAGTACCATCCAGAAACCAGTGAGATGTTGTTTCCAAGAGTCTGAGATTATCACATATTCCAGAGATTAACATTCTGTTGTTATTGTCTGAAACTGGAATCAAACAAAAGAAAACTTGGCCGTCATGTGTAACTTTGTAATGATCTGGAATATTGATTTCACCAACATTCGACGGAACAGGTAATGAATTATTAACAGCTTGACAGTGACATCTGACATTGTAATGTAAATGAACTGCCAGCAACTTAGCTTTTTCATCTTCATTTATCGTTGAAAGATATTGGGTGATAATTTGCTACAGTGCTTCTTCAGTGTCTTCTGCCAGTCTTTTAATTTGTTGAACTATTTTCAGAACCTCGTTGTGCTGGATCTGGACCATGAGAATGATCATTTCTGTCCCACAAGCTCTTCTCCACGGAGTTTAATTTTAGCTGTACATTTGCTCTTGTTAGGCCTTCTTTCACACTCAAATGATACAACACCATTTGTCAATTTTTTTTTTTTGTTTTACATAAACATAATCTTCAAAAATCACTTTCTCCTTTACTTTATTCAATTTTACAAATTCCATCATGGATAGTAAAAAATATTTTATAAATATTATAATAGATTGAAATAAAATAATTTGTTTTCAATTTCACTTCGACAACAGTTTTGACATGCTCGGTGTTATTATCAAGACTACAATAATTCACAAATGTAAGTTACTTATTTATATACAAAAAAAAAAAAAAAAAAAAAAAATCAGCTAATGCCTATTTGTTCCTGTATAGGGAGTAGGCAGGGCCGTTTACCCTATCTAACATTTGGAGACCGAAGAACTTCCGGCGAGTCCAAACGTAAGTCAACACCTGGTAGTACAACACTAGGGCAACTCGGAGCAAAGGTGGAGCAAGATCCGATCACTATCCTTAATATTTTCTCATAATGTAAAACTCAGCTCCTAGGAGATGTACTACTGTTTTACATTATGAGGAAGGTCATTACCCAGACTGGTTTCAACCTTTATTGAGGTCTCATCGGTGAGTAGGTAGACCTGGATAATACCAAGGTTTAAGTGAACCGAACTTACATACTTTACTATACAAATTGCCAGAAAGGTGTACCCATATATAATATTAAGGATAGTGATCAAAGCTTGCTCCACATTTGCTACGAGTTGCACTACCAGGTGTTGACTTAAACTTGGACTCGCCGGAAGTTCTTCGGCATGAAACTCTTAGATTTCGATCTTCGAGTTTCTTATTCGGCTTTAAAATAATGAAGGATTTATTATCCCCTAACTTAATTTACGTCGCCGAAAAAATAGCCTCTTGGCTCTTTTTTTATTTAATCACGATGTTTACAAGTTTACAGTAATAAGAAGAAACAGATTGAAAATTATTTGTTGGTGGAGATTCCTAATCCTATGATCTTAATGTAATCCTAAATCATTTCATGATGGTCATAACGTTAAAATTCCAGGAAAAATTAGTCTTGTTTTGACATATAATTCGGATTAAAGAAACTACAAGTATATATTATTAACAAAATTACCTGGTCCTAGAAATATCATCAGTCGTTTTGATTGTGTGTTCAAAGATAACACCCAAAGAAGATTAAATTGTTATTCTGCATTCAATTTATCTTTGTTATTGCAACTTTGAAACTTTTTTATTTCTTTCTTTATTATATTTAGTTTCATCTACAGGCATTTCAAATAGGAGGGTTCATTGTCTGGGTTTTTTTTGCATGGGGTTAATGTCTAGGGTTTTTTTTTATATGGGGGGGGTGGGTTTACTGTCCAGGGATAACTGTCCTAGAAGCTATAAATGGATAACACCTGTAAATCGTCGAAGTGCCAGCAAAATTCTTGGACATTCCAGCTCTGGCACGCAAGCCATAGGTTTGCCATCTAGAATTAATAAAACTTTAAATTGTATATTTTCTTTCACACAATAGCTTTCCATTTTACTCGCATAACAGTTGATTAAGGCATCTGCAAACAATTTTTGAGTCATCCACGACTTTTTATAGCTCCGATAATGAACTGGAAGAGTATGCTTCGTAATGTTTTTTGAAGGCTCATGGATTCTCACTGTGCCATATCACAAAGGATTTCAGTTTATATCCAGCCACATTACCCCTAGCAGAATCGTAATAGGGTCTTTAAGAGCGTTGAAACCAGGCATAGATTTTAGCTTTTTGTGGATAAATGTCTGCTCGGGCATTTTTTTTCAAAACAAGGAGGTCTCATCCATATTAAATATTTGCTGTGCAAATAATTTTCCTCCATAATAATGTTATCCAATTGCTCCACAAACTCTTTGGGAGCCTTCTCATCAGCACTTGCAGATTCACCATACATTTTCATATTATGCAGCGCAAAGCGTTGTTTGAATCTCATGAACCAACCAGAAGCAGCATTGAATTCATAGTCGTAATCAGTCCTGCTTTCTCCTTCAACATGTTAAAGAGACTTAGTGCCTTAGCGCTTATGGCCATAGTGCTAAGGGATATGCATTTTTGGGTCAGGTCCTCTATCCATGATATAATTAGCTTTTCCATATCACCGATAGGACCTTGTCGTTGCTTTGTCACTATTGTTAATTTAATGGAAGCGGATCCTTTCACAGCTTGTACGATTTTATCCATATTTTTCAAACTGGTTGTCCTTGTAAAATGAGACCATCCAAAATCATGTGCAATCACGTTGAAAGACCTAACCAGCAGAGGAACTGTTGAAGACACGTGCCACTGAATGTGCTATTGCCACTGCACATGATGCATTGTTGCTAAATAGAAATCTTTTTACTTTACACTCGCTTGCATCTCATTTGAAAGTATAGCCGAAAATGTTATTTATTCCCTTATGGAATCACGGACGTAACTAGAATGGACATAAATCGAGGGATGACTGTGTGTGTGTATATATATATACATACATATATATATATATATATATATATATATATATATTTTTTTTTTAATATGACTATTCATATATAAGTATATATTACTAATTTCTCCTACAGATCTTACAAGGAAATTTTTATATTCCAGTTTTTATTCATACAATTCATGTCAAACATTTAACTTACCAAGATTCTGAAGTCGAAAGAGTTTTCCCAATTCATAGGGTAGCACTCTCAAACAATTCTGATTCAGATTTAATTCCCTTAACATGACAAGATCACCTAGTTCTGCTGGCAGACTACGCAGTTTGTTACAAGAAAGATCCAAATGTATAAGGCAAGTAAGACGAGCAATATCTGGAGGGATTCGAGACAAGTTATTATCATTGAGGTATAATGAAGTTAAATGGTTCATCTTCCAGAGAGCAGGACTTAAGTTACGAATTGTACCTGAAACAAATAAATTGATTCAGCTGAACATTAACTTCCTTCTTTAACAAAAATAATTCAATATAAAGAATTCTTGAAGGATTTCATATTAATATTGAAATGAAGGATAATAAATATTCAAATAAAAAGTCTACATTTGTAACAAATATGTGGGATCTTCTGCAGAGTCCATATATTTGTTACTTTTACCTGAAAAGAGCCTGACAGGTATGTTTGCTTTGAAAGTGACTGAGCATTAGTATAAATCTTCAGTATAAGCTGCCTTGGTATTGCAATTACATAAAGATCATGAACATTTTTTATGGTAATCTATAAGAAATTGTTTAATGATTTCTCATCATGGTTTTGCATTCTGCAAGAAATCTGCTTCTCATTTCCTTATTCATGTCTCATTCCTCATCTTCCTATTTGCCAAATTCTGCAGTACACAATCTCTCAATCTGCTCTAATATTCAAACTTCTACAGTGATGAGACACCCAATCATCTGCCTCTGGACTTTCTCTAATGATTCCTAGTCACCATCCATCCATTCATCCATCCATCACTATCTCCAGATCCTTATTGCTGTATCTAAGGCACATTGTATTGGTGGAACTTTGCATTTCATTCCATTTCTTTTGGTGAAAGTGCACAACTTTGGCCAGAGAAAATGGAGATGAGAAAGAGGAATGGTAAGACTGAACTGATATTCCCATCTCAAGTCCAAAGCACCAACCTATCCAAGCCATCTTGTAGCAAAAGCATAGTACACACCTCTGCCATTAACTTAACCCAACCTTAGCATCCTCTGCAAACAACTGAATAGCTCCTCCCAAATTTTGAAATGTATACTTTGTTTGCTTACATTTGGATAAATCCACAGGCTCAGTACTGGGATCTGTATTGTTCAATCTTTATATCAATGACATTGTCAATGGATTGCAACGGGACATTCAGTTGTTTGCGTATGATGTGAAGCTGGGAAGGGTTATCAGTAATAGTGCAGATGTGGCAGCCCTGCAAGAGGATTTGAATAAACTAGACAGATGGGTACATGAATGGGGGGGGGGGGTCCGTTTAATGCAGCAAAATGTAAAGTCTTGAAGTTTGGGATCCATTGATGGGAAGATGCATACTCCATTGGAGGAGCTATACTGGAGGAAGTAGGGAAGACAAGAGATCTGGGGATGATGATTGATAGAAAACTGAAATTCAGGGAGCATATTGCAAAGGTGGTGAAGGTAACCCACAGGATTGCTGCAATACTGAGAGGGACGCTAACCTGCAGAGATAAAAGAGTAATCATTCCGTTGTATAAGATCCTGATCAGACCACACTTAGACTATTGTTCTCAGATTTGGTCCCCAGGATTTGAAGAGGATAAATTAATTGTGGAAAGGGTACAGAGGCAGATAACAAAGATGGTTTCAGGACTGTACAATGTCAGTTATGAGAACTGACTGAGGGAATATGGACTGCAGAATTTGGTGGGTAGAAGGAGAGGTGATATGATCGAGACTTTTAAACTGTTGAGAGGCAGTTATAGGGTAGACATTGGGGAGTTCTTTCACTTGGTGGAACGGCGGGAAGGCGCAATGACAAGGGACCATCCCTGGAAATTATGAAAGGAAGCTGTGAGCAAGAGGGTGAGGAGTGGTTTCTTTGCGTGGAGGATGGATGAACCATGGAATGCATTGCCTGAGGGAGTGGTTAGAGCAAGAACAGTCAATGAGTTCAAAGGAGTGGTATGATAGACTTTGTGTTTCCTAAGAAACACCTCCCATGATGAGTCTTTTGATTCCATGGAGGCCTGAATAATAATAATAATAATATAATCTATATTATTATTATTACAACACCTCCAAGGACTCACCATAAGAGGGCACTCAACACATCCCACAGTCTACACTACTCATTCCCCAATCTACACACAATGCCACTATCCATCTGCTACCACCTATAATTTTTTTAAACAATTTATCTAGATTCAGGATGAAATATCAAAGATTCTAACAGGGAAAACTCTGCTACCTCCATATGAGATCAGCTTACTCACTTTCAACTGAAAAGCCCATCATGATGAGAAACAAACTGATTTCTTTTTACATTCAAAGGGCACCATGTCCCATCATTCTTCCTACAGAGTCACTATGAAAAAATTTACTATTTATTTGACCCTTCAATTATCAGAACAATGAGTTCTGATAATTGAAGTACAATTACATGGTGCTCTACCAGAATTCAGTTAGCTTTCAAAGGATGATCAATTGAAGGATCACTGGAAAGTAGAATAAATGAAGCAGACCTAGAAAAAAATTTCAACAGCAAATTTCAACACAGTTTGACATGCACTATTCTACTGGACATCTTTGCAAAATACTGAAAAAAATCACTGCATAAGCATCTTTTGTCTAATATAAGCTTTACAGTATTCTATTATAAAATGTAACTATGTTACTGAAACAAAACTTTCCCCCATACTGCTCTCTAGAAAACTTTTGAATCACATCAATCCAAATTTATATTCTTATATCCCTACATCCAATACAGAAAGTGGCTTATAGTTAGACATTAACCTCCATTCTCCTTTCTGCAGCATATCTATTTGTCCTTTCCTTCCATTCTTAGATTATTCCTGCTGTAAGGAATATTGTTGTAGAATAGCCTCAAAGACATTGTTAGCTCCTTTGCACATTTCTTAATATGCAAGCCAATATCTGATCCAACAGCATTATTAACATCAAGTTAAATTAAATTTCCAAACATTTCCCATTCACGAAATGCTAGTCTCTGTTATTTCTTTCTTCAGCACTTACTCCAAACTGACCAGCATGAAGTACATTAATAAAATACTCATTGGACATTTCTACTGTATAATTTGTGAATATTTCTTGTGTAGCATTTCCAGCAGTTAATCAATCTTCCATACTTACTTTCTTCAACTCACTGCATATCTGTAGAATTCTTTCCGATTCTTTTATTGGTGATTAGTAATATGCTTTCATATGCTAATTTCTCCTTCTTCCCACTACACTCATCAACTTACTCACTGTTCTTTATACCACTCATAAATAAGCCTCACTCACTCAGTAATAACAACAATGCCCTTCAAATTCTGTTGCGGATGAATATACATATATATATACAATTTTATAACAGCTTGTAAACTGAATGCATGGTACCTTGTCTCACATGGAGATGACAAGGTTTTTTCAACCAGAGGAAAAATTCCTACCATCTTGGATTTAAAAAATAAAATAAAATAAAAACTTTTTTTTTTTTTTTTTTAATCCCACAAAATAGGCAAACTGGCCAGGAGTATACACATACAAATTGCCAGACATAATACACTGGTCTCACAGCTTTAGGTGCTTTAGCTGTAATTTCAAAACAAACTAACTCAATCCTCATCTCATGCAACTGATAAGTACTCTTCCCTTTATAACTACTCTATAACATTCACTTCCTCTGCAACTTCTGTATAATTCCATGATTCGTTCATCCTTCGAACTTTAAGAATACATAGTTGTTGAAAGTTTTTCACTTGGTTATATTATATTATAAATTAAAGATACCAAGAAATTATATACTTGGTTAAATCCATTATCCAAGTGTAAGCAAACAAAGTTTGCACCTGAAATATCTATCAGGACTGGGGCAACTTGTGGCAAAGGTGGTATAACTTCTCATCACTTGCCTCAGTATCCCATAATGCAAAGCACATCTCCTTACAGACATGTATAATGCTATGCATTAAGGGAAGGATCACCACCCAGACTGATTCCGACCTTCATTGAGGTTTCATCAGTGGGAGCCAGACCTGGAAGTGGTGATACTGAGGTGGAAGTAATGGAGAAGTCGTATTTCCATATACCAGTTGCCAAAAGGCGTCACACCTTATTATTATCTGCAAGAAGATGTACTTTGCATTATGGGATACTGAAGCAAGTGATGAGAGTTATACCACCTTTGCCACGAGTTGCCCCAGTCCTGAAAGTTATATTTCAGGTGTAAACTTTGTTTGCTTACACTTGGATAATGGATTAAACCAAGTATATAATTTCTTGGTATCTTTAATTTATTTTTTAAGAATACAGTCTGACATTACTATCAGTCACTCATCATCAGTTCATCACTCATTGAAAAAAAAAATCTCACACTACTGATGTCCCTGCCTTTCAAATGATCATGACAAAGAGGGTGACACATCTGTTACTTGATTCATAGTCTCCTACTCTACAGTTTCATATTTCACTTTTCTTCAGTGAAGCTTGTGCCTGCCTAGCAGTTTCCCCTGTCAAAACCACACGATCACGTTCACTGAAGAAGGTATTGTGATGATATCTGATATACCTATATGAGAGATGTGATTACTAAATCCAACAATTGTGTCCCTCATGAAGACTCCATAACATGTGTAAAGTAGTTAATCCTAAGCAGCTTGAGAACACTCATTCTCCTTATACTCATTTCTTATTTCCAATCAATTCAATTTCTCCATATGATTGCCAATTATCATCACTTGCCTGTCATTTCACCAACCTCATCTTTGTATGTACACCTAACAACTTGCCTCGGGTTTCTTTTCCATCCACAATTCCTTGCTCTATCATTCAACAAGACCTCTAGCTTTGCTGCTTCCAATGAGACCATCTTTGCATCCCTACCTCTGATTTCAATATTCATCTGACAGCTCATACTCATAGCTCCACCATTTTCACTTTTCTGCCTAGACACACTCTCCTTCTCCTCCCTAGTAGATTAACAAGCTTCACAATATCACTTCCTTCAGATGCAGACCACTCTCAGGAAATCAAACTTATGCAATGCATCTAATATTGAAGGTCTCTTTTCCTACACAACCTAGCTATCATGTCATTCATAATCACTATTCTTCTGCTGCAGTGTCAATTCATCTGCTCTTGTCAATTTCACAACTTCAAAACTATTGTCTTACACTGAGTATAACCAAAAGAATACTGAAGAGTAAACTATAAAAATGTATTGTTTTTGGGGTGAACAGCAGAATGCCTTGAAGAAAACTAATCCCAAGTGAAGCTGACTGAGTGCTGGAGGTTATTAAAAATAATGAGCATCAGATTTATTTTATAGCCGAAATTTTTCAGTCACAAACACATCATGTCTATAGTCTCAAAAACATGCATCCTCTTATGCTCAAAATATTTGCTTCTTATCTGTACGATACTACACTACCATACTGTATAATATTGTGTTATTCAACATTAGAATAATGTTCTCATACATTATTCTAATATTGAATAACACTAGAATTATTCAACTAAAAACTAAAAAGCACACTAAAAACTGCCAAAAAATCACTGCAGGCATCTAGAAAAAAAAAAAGCAATTTTGTTAACTGCGGAATTGATTAGTTAAGTGGATAGCATTCTGCACCAAAATAACACATTGCTGGTTTGAATCCTACTACAATTATGGATGTATGTGACCGTTTTAGGCAGATCATGAATTTCATTTTCACTGCTGGTGTGAGACCATAGTCCAGCCTAATGAAGACCTGAAGTCGTTTGAAAAAATTCCATGTTTGGTCTTTAGAGCTAGATTTTTGGATTAAATAAAAAATAAATTTTTTAAATACACAAAAAAAAAAATAATAATAATTGTTACGTCGTTACCTTCTGTATTTATCTATTTTATTCACTCTATAGGGCCTCTAATGTTATCTACTAACTTGATTCTTGTGAGACGTCCCCTTTTTAACTCAGGCAAATTTGTTTGATTAATTGCTGCGCCAGCCTAAGTCTAAGGATAGAAATGTCTTATCCTAAGGAAAGTTCACAGAGATCAACTTCACAGAGATAATTAAATTAGATCAGGGAGCTTTGGATACCTTAGCTTAGCAGTCGTAGCCTTTATTCTTAATTTCCTTTGGATATTCCCCACATGCATAGGTTTGATATTTTATGAGTGGTGAAGTCAGTCAACATGCTCAGAACACACATAAGTATAAATTAAAAAACATGTTTATTTTACAACTAAAGATTACAAAGATTAACACAATGTTAATGGCAATACTAAGTTAAAGAATTATTTAGAATTTCATGCACAACTCTCTCACTTTAAATATATAAATCATTGTTACATTAAAGGAATCATTTAAGCAAATACTACATTAATTACAAATTATCTGGTGCATATTTGGCACAAAACATTATTCAGGTTCTTAGATCATATAAGTTCTAATATCAGCTCCATTACAATAACTGCTGCAATCACACAATACCAGGATTCTCAGGCAAACGGTCCAATGAGATTTATGAGTGTTCCTGACTATTTTAAATCATCAGAGTTCACTTCCCTTCAGAAAGGATCTATATTTCTTCCATTCACAAATATCTAAACAGTGTAATAAGAAATTCACAGTACTTATCTACTCTGCATGGTCCGCATCAAGATCTTTTTGTTTGTCGCTTCTAGTGGAATTTCACTGTTGTTACAACATGCTGCCACGTGGAAATCACATGCACGATACGAATCTGGCACTCGTCCTGGTTATCTAACATCGGCTTGTTCTCGCCAATGGTCCATGGTTTGGATCTATCGTTGTCTGGTACATCGTCTTGCTGGGACTTATACTAATCAGCTACGGGAACGTAGAGACTCGATATCACCATCTTAGCACGATGAGAAACCGGAACAGAGAAAAAAATGGGGGGGGGGGGGATTCCGACATGCGCAGCCATATTTATTTCATTTCTCAGGGCCCTCTTTTTCGACTTCGAAACTCACACACAGAAGGCCCCCTATTTGTTCTGACTGGGTGACGTCATTCTACCACCTTACAGAGTCTTGTATTTTCGGGAACACATGCCCCCTAACGTCTTCCACGAACTCTTCAGCCTCGGTCATTGCGTCATAACCGTGGTATTTCTGCAACCTTAGAGCTTTCGTTGGCAGTGTGTTAACCTTCTTACATGCACGGTTTTAATTCTAATGGTTAAGTTTTCACATATATTCAAATTACATGATTTCTATTACATCGTTTTAGATTGCATAAGATCTCAGATTTAATACTTCTTCTCTCTTATCTTACTCTATGTTAATATGATATTATTTCCTTAGTGAATTTAAGTTTAACTGTTAAAAGGGGCAAGTATGTTTATCAAGTTAAGCCCATTTTGTATGGGTGATTCTTTTGTGAATAAAGTCTCCCATTCACGATCTAACAAAGACCCCCCCCTTTCTAAAAAATTTTTCTCCCCAAGAAAACTTTCTCCTTCAGTCTCTCTCCTTTCCTGGAGGTGACTCTTCCTCTCTAATTTTCCTGAGTCAACTAAATCATCTTCTGCTGCTTCATTGCAGGTATCGCTCTGTCTCTCAGCTGCGATTGATTTGTCATCTATCTCCTTGACTTCATTAATATCCCTTGTAATCTGTTCTTCATCCTTGTGTGATGAGACACTATCTTTACTCTTTAACTGAGTGTCAGTTATATGGCTCTCCCCTTTTCTCGTCAGTTTTGCATTCTCTTTGCTCTTAGGCTTGTTGAGCTGGGGATTATCCTCCTTTCTTTGATCACTATACCTCTGACTTATTGTATTGGAATTTCTCCTTCCTTGGAACCGAATGGTCTCTCTCTGGTGTGTAGTTGCATGAGAAGCCATGCTTCCATAGGAAGTCCTCTCCTAGAATCAACCCTACTCGAGAGAGCGAGTTCTTGGGTAGAACTAGGAAGTTATGCGATGCATATAAATTAAATCCTATCAATTCTATTCTCAATCTTACAAATTTAGTGGCATGAGTCATGAAGGAAGATATCCCTAACAGTCTGATGGGTTTTCTCAAACCTCTTAGTTTTTCCATTCACACAGGCCCCCAGTTCCTTGAGACACTTCTCAGAGATTATGGAAGCTTGAGAACCTGTGTCGATGAGTGCCTTATAATCACTGCTGCATATCCTTCTTCTGTCATCTCAGGGAACTGTCTCTTATCCTGTGTCCCCTTTCATCAGATGGTCTTGCACAAATGTGCAATGTGGTCTCAGGTTGATAACTAGATCTCAAGGTTCCTGGTGTAGCAAAGCAGTCTTGAGCAATGTGCCCTAATTTATTACAGCTGTAGCACCTAGGAATCTCTCGGCGGTAAGCTCTTTTAGGCTCTCCGTCCAAGGACAAAAGAGAGTTCGTTCCACACTTGGCAGACATTTCTGTTAACTTTTCCATCAGGGTATCCATTCTGTCTATCATTGGTCGTTGTAGTTTTTCCACTTCTCTATGAATGAGACTCGTTATCTTATCTTCTTGTAATGATGAGAATTTTGGTCATTTGGAGGACCCAGTGTTAAATGACTGATAACTGAGTCGAGTCGCTCTATGAGTGGCTGTTGTAATTTCTCTATTTCCTTCCTGACCAAGGAGCGAACTTCGCTAAAATTACAGGCATCAACAGCGACACTACAGACTAACTCAGTTTTGTTTCCTTCGGTACCACCCTGCACCTTCTGATGTTTCTCTTTCTTTCCCATTCCCTCCTTTGTTTGATTACGGCTCCTATCATCATATCTACAATCTTCTATAACGTTTATAGGGCTCACTGTAGCTGCAGGATAGATGTCCCCGAGCAGCTGTTCTCTTTCTATAACGGCATCATAGCATTCTTTTAAACTAGATATTCCCTTTTTAAAAGCTGCCTCCCTTAGTTCTTGTTTTAGGCCAACTCTGAAGTGCTGAAATACAGCCCAATCCAGATGGCATTTCTCATCGTCAGCCACACTCAGCGTATTTGCAAAGGTGAGTAGTCTGTTATAATATTCGGAGACGCCTTCCTTTTCCTTTTGGATTATCCTTTGGAGTTTCCAGAGGTTAGGCCCTACGTTTTTAGCTTCGAAAATTGTGAAATTAAGATTTCCTTAAACCTCTGGTAGTCCAAAGTTTCTTTTAAGAGCGGTGAGGAGCAGAAAAAGGTTTTTGCCCTTCCAGTCAACTTACTGCGAAGCAGTATAAGCAACTGGAAGTCACTCCATTGCCCTATCCTCCTAAGTTCCTCTATGTAGTCAAAGACTGCTCCCACATCGTCTGTTTCTTCACCTGAGAGAAAATTTGTTGGGGATTAATATTCATGAAGAATTCTGGATCATTTATTTCAGAACTCGTTGGAAGCGACATACTTATTCCTTTTAGCTTACACTGTAATTCTAATGAAAATTTTAAATTTCCCTTCCAAAATTTTTGTTTCTTCGCATGAGACTGATACCAACTCACTGTATTTGATGTAATTCTTTGCTTTTTCAGATCAAATATATCCTGCCGGCTGACTGCACCAGCAGGATGTATTGTTATGTCGTTACCTTCTGTATTTATCTATTTTATTCACTCTATAGTGCCTCTAAGGTTATCTACTAACTCGATTCCTGTGAGACATCCCCCTTTTAACTCAGGCAAATTTGTTTGATTAATTGCTGCGCCAGCTTAAGTCTAAGGACCTAAGGAAAGTTCACAGAGATAATTAAATTAGATCAGGTAGCTGCGGATACCTTAGTTTAGCAGTCATAGCCCTTTACTCTTAATTTTCTTTGGATATTCCCCGCATGCATAGGTTTGATATTTTATGAGTGGTGAAATCAGTCAACATGCTCAGAACACACATAAGTATAAATTAAAAAACATGTTTATTTTACAACTAAAGATTACAAAGATTAACACAATGTTAATGGCAATACTAAGATAAAGAATTATTTAGAATTTCATGCACAACTCTCTCACTTTAAATATATAAATCATTGTTACATTAAAGGAATCATTTAAGCAAATACTATATTAATTACATATTATCTGGTGCGTATTTGGCACAAAACATTATTCAGGTTCTTAGATCATATAAGTTCTAATATCAGCTCCATTACAATAACTGTTGCAATCACACAATACCAGGATTCTCAGGCAAACGGTCCAATGAGATTTATGAGTGTTCCTGACTATTTTAAATCATCAGAGTTCACTTCCCTTCAGAAAGGATCTATATTTCTTCCATTCACAAATATCTAAACAGTGTAATAAGAAATTCACAGTACTTATCTACTCTGCACGGCCCGCATCGAGATCTTTTCGTCTGTCGCTTCTAGTGGAATTTCACTGTTGTTACAACACTGGGAATCACATGCACGATATGAATCTGGCACTCATCTTGGTTATCTAACATCGGCTTGTTCTCACCGATGGCCCATGGTTTGGATCTACCATTGTCTGGTGCATCATCTCGCCAGGACTTATGCTAATCAGCTACGGGAACGTAGAGACTCGACATCGCCATCTTATCACGATGAAAAAACCGGAACAGAGAAAAAAAAGGGGGGGGGGAGGAGATTCTGACCTGCGCTGCCGTATTTTCATTTCTCAGTGCCCTCTTTTTCGACTTTGAAACTCACACACAGAAGGCCCCCTATTTGTTCTGACTGGGTGACGTCATTCTGCCACCTTATGGAGTCTTGTATTTTTGGGAACACGTGCTCCCGAACGTCTTCCATGAACTTTTCAGCCTCGGTCGTTGTGTCATAACCATGGTATTTCTGCAACCTTTGAGATTTCGTTGGCAGTGCGTTAACCTTCTTACAATGCACAGTTTTAATTCTGATGGTTAAGTTTTCACATATATTAAAATTACATTATTTCTATTACATCATTTTAGATTGCATAAGGTCTCATATTTAATACTTCTTCTCTCATCTTACTCTTTCTATGTTAATGTGATATTATTTCCTTATTGAATTTAAGTTTAACTGTTAAAAGGGGCAAGTATGTTTATCCAGTTAAGCACATTCTGTTAGATCCTGTATGGGTGATTCTTTTGTGAATAAAGTCTCCCATTCACGATCTAACATAATAATTAATAAAAATAGATAAAATCGTTGGCTGGGAGATGCATTTCATTGTCCAGTGTGAGACTGCCACCCTGCTTATTGGAAACCTCAAATAGCTTGTTTGGTTCCATGTTTGGTCTTTATAGAAGGGTTTCTGGTCAACCTTGATAAGGTTGATTTTTTTCTTTTTTTTTTTTTTTTGTAAAGAGGATGCAAAAAAAAAAAAAAAAAAAAATCTAAAATCAATAAAAACGAGGAAAAAAAATCCTTAGGCTACCTGTGGTACAAATGCACTATAAGTTTACTAATAAATCTTTTGTGGGTAGGACCACCAACATAAAAAAAAAAAAAAAAAAGCCTCACTTAAGAGTACTAATGTACTATAGGTTTACAATCTTTTGTTGAAAAAAATTACATAAGAAATAAATAAATAAGAATAAAAATAAACCTAAATACATCCTCAGTTTAGTAGGTGCTGAGATTGTCTAATAATATAATACATGAGCTAAAAACATTGATACATAAATCATTTGCAACTGATAAGGTTAGAATACAGCTAGAAAAATTAATATAGCTATGTAATAAGTAAATTTTGTAACATGTAATCCAGTCTCTTATTGGAAGTTTAGATTATGTATACCAAACAATGAGTATGCAATGTTTCATATGGTAATGACAGCTGGATATTCTTTGGTGGAAAATGTGTATACATTCTACAGCCCAGTAACTGAACACTGTCAGGATTATACCTTGCAATGTACTGAAAAAGCACCACAGATGACACCAGGTCCAAGATATACTAATTAAGACCAAGATCATACTGACTGACAAGGTCAATGGTCCTTAAGAAGGTTGACTATCACATCCCTGCTAGACCCTACAGCATATGAACTTTGAAATGCCGCAAGCAATCCCATAAGTGTTTTCACTGCTGCTGAGTGGTGAAAACAGAAAATGGTTGATGCAAGCTATGAAAAAAAGGTTAAGTTTTAGTATTAAGAGAGGATTTTTTTTTGTATATGGTAGTAATACCAGTTTTAAGTTTGCACTACTGAGTTTGACTCGCCTCCCCTTTTTTTCCCATGATATGTGTGGTGGTTTTGTATGAATTTATTGTCTCTGTCTTGTGCTTAATTGCAGGTGTATCTATTGGCAACCACTGAAGCTAACAAACTGTCACCAGCTACCACCATTTAAAGATTACAGAATATGTAAGGTGGTCAAATATTGGAGAAGTTGGTTAAAAGCAAGATTCAGAATGGGTAGATTGAAATCAGATATTTTATGTGGAGCACCATGGTTTTGTGAAGGGTATGTCATGCTTCAGTAATTTACTCACTTTTTATAACAACATAACAGCTGAGATGAATAAAGGGAATGGTACACAATGATACTGCTAGGTTTTACAAAAACATTTGACAGGGAAATGCACAGACCTTTGTTACATAAACTGGAGCAAATGGACTTGGATATGAAGCTAGTGAGGGGGATAAAAGGGTGGCTAATAGACAGACATCAGAGAGTAGTTTATGGAGGAGATAAGTCTAGGAGAAGATGTGTGACTGGCAGTGTACCACAGGGCTTTGTGCTCAGGTCACTGGTGTTTAATTTATACATTAACGATATAGGAAATTATCTGAGGGGAAACATTCAGTTATTTCCTGATGATGTAAAACTGCATGTGAAGATCAACAGTCTCCAGAACATTTTGTCACCTTCCTGATATTTATCTTCAATATTCTATTCCAGTGGTACTTTACCTTTTTTTGCCTTGCACCCACTTTCAACTATTTGTATGGCCTGGAGTCCCCAGCTCAATTTTACACTATGTTAATGACTTAATGAGATAATTATAATATATTATTAGGCAAACCTAAATTACAATCAACATATTTGAACTGATAGTTAATTAAAAATTAATGACATTGACACAAATTAATTTTCAAAAAAGATGTCAAGTTACTGTATTTAATAAGCCTATCATTAATGGCTACTTTGAGCCTGATGAGATTCTGCTAATTTTTCAATATCAGGTTCAATGTTTGACAAACAAAGTCTCCTCTTTCACTTATTTGCAATCTATTTCGCTGCTTAGCTAACAATTGCAACAGGATGCTGAATCCTTTCTTGACCAAGTATGAAGAAAAAAAAAGCAATGAGCAGTAATTTTATTTCTTGCCATAGCTAAGAATACTTGCATTGCATGTTTGGCCAGAATCTTTCATACCCAAGCTGTTGAAAGTGTACTTGAGCTTCAAAATCATTTTTTAAGTCAATAAATTCTTCACGCAAATTTGAATAAACAGAAGTGGTATCAGAAAGAAAGAAATGAATTTATGATCCAACCGGGTATTTTAAATTCATCCAAGTCTTTGAATCTGATCATCAAGTCAAAAGATGGGAACAATAACAATCCAAATCTGTATTAATTTTAAATCATCATCTATTATTTGTAGACTTGGGAACTGCAGAAAATCTTGTCTTGGAATGCTCTGCTTGTAGAATATTAATTTGCTGATAATAACATTTATAATTCCCTTTGCTTTAATAAGATTTATGTTGCTTCCCTGCAATTTGATGTTAACTTCATTTAATTTGGTAAAAATATTAGAAAGATATGCGATGTCAACCTTCTCCTTTTTTAGAACATTACACGCGTTCTCTTACGTGAATTAAGAAATTCCCAAACAGTATCGTAGAGATCATTAAAGTGTCACAGACAGTTTCCATTTGAGAGCCATCTAACTTCAGTGTGAAGCAAAAGATGCTCAAATTCTTGTTCATTTTCATGGCAAAGTTGAATACCCAAAAAATATGGGTATTCAATGACTGGGCTTTTATTTTATTCACCGCTTTAATAAGACTCCAAAGTCATATGTAGTGGTGACATAAATACATGGTGACAACCAATCATAGCTGATGCTCCATCAGTTGCATACACAATATTTGTGAGAGGAATGTTTTTAGATTAAAAAAGTCTGTTCAATCTTAAAAATTATAGAACCTTCTGTGGCAATTTTCAGCTGTTCAGCAAATAGAAACTCTTCAATAATTTCTTCATTAGTATTTATATAATGCACTTAGGCCATTAACAAACTTCACTGTCATAATATAAAGTTGTCTCATCGAGTTGCAAAGAAAATTCTATGTTTTTTAAATCATCACAAAATTTTTTTCAATGTCCTTTGCCATTTCATTAATTCTTGTTGATACTGAACTATTGCTGAGAGGAACTGACGATGTCATATTACTTTCACCATATCTAAAACTTAATTTTGTTAAATCTCTCATTTATAGCCAGTAAGATGAGAGTTTTGCCAATAATATGTGACTTTCCACATATGGCAATTAATGTTGAAAGTTTGTAAGAATACAAGTCCATTCTCTTATTGGATACTTTGTTTTGTAACCAATCCTTTAAGTCCAGGATGATTTTTAAATTTAGTCTTTAATTTATGAAAGTGCTCCACATCCTTTTTTGCTTCATTCCTTTGTTTGAGAAAGTTTAACTCCATACTTTAAATATTCACTTGAATATTAATGACACTTTCTTTTTTCACTCATTTTAATGGGCTACAGTGCTACACAATATCAACAAAGTGCACCACAAGATACCACAGGCTAGATATAAACTGCAAACCAGGGTTGTCACATAAGCATTAGGAAAAGTAACAGATAAATTTTATAAAAATAGTGGATTCTGCTAAAAACCAAATTAATTATTTTCAATGTAGAAAATTCAGACCAAAAGGTAGACTGGTTACTTAATTTCCAATGTAAAAATTCTAAAAGATAAGTAGCAAATAAATTTGAACAGTACTGCCAGACTACAATATTCTGAACTGTGTTGCCAAACATACAATATAAATAGGGATGCTAGATTAAATTCAGAATTTTTTGCTTTTATTATATTAGTAGTATTATAACACTTACTGCTCCCCCTAATGCTTACTGTTCCTCTCAGTGTTCACAGTGCCCTCAGGGGGGATGCTACTAAGAACCACTGTTCTATTCTTATCAGAGTCTTCCCATGACTTCTTTAACTACTTCACACATAGTTTGGTTTCTTACATTTTTCTCTGTATTCTCTAAGAGCACATGCTGACTTACTTTCTACATGCTTTCTTCTTTTCCATGACTGTTTTTTGTCCATCAAGTTCTGATTTTTCTATCCTTGCAAACAACTTGAACACATGCTTTTCTGGCTAGGTTTATCTATATTTTCTTCAATCTCTCACTGATTCTTGAAGGACTGACTACGTCTTTCAATACTCATTCATTTTTTCCTAAATAATATTTGAATATTTCAGCTATAGTTCACCTCTGAAAGCTGCTTGATTTTGATTTTTCTTAAAAAACTTTCTTAGACTATTCTTATCAAAACTAAAAGGCAATTACTTCCTATTTCAAATCCCTGTTATACCCTTGTGTTTTCCAAACCAGACTAAAGATATCAAGATATCACTATCAACAATAACATGGTCAATGAGACTTTTCTTATGTGTTATGTCTGTTTTCAATATGAATTTGTACACATCTTTATCTTGGAACATGTTAGCAATGACCTGAACAGAAGCTTTGCTCTTTTCTCTAAATTTTTCCAAAACATTTCTGTATGTCAGGTATTCATGTCCTAACTTGTTTGTTTCAACCTCTAACAGGAACTAACTTTTTTCTTTGTCAGCTGCTAGTTATGCTTCATAAATCTTACCTGTATTGCTCAGTAAGGAAATTCCTCTGTAATTTTCACATTCTGTTTTACTTACTCAAATAACTCGAAAATTTTCTCCACTTCTTCCTCAATAGAAATGTCTGTGATACAAGAGGCACAGATAAATTTCATTTTCCAATTCCCCATTTTGATGTTTGCATCACTATATGACGTTGCCTACCATTCAAGAAGTAATACTCATATATAATTTTAAATATTATAGTTACTCCTTCCTTTCTGATAATTATTACTTGACTACAACATCTTGTTATTTATGAGAATCTCACCTGATTTTGTTTTCATTGTTACAGTAACACCGGTTATACTGAACTGATACTTCTTGCCAGTTCTACTTATTTTTCTTGATGCTTTTTCCGACAACACTAATTTTGAATTCTTGTGATTGTGATTTGGATTTTTTTTTTTTTTTTCAGTAGCTGACTTTCCACTGTTTGCAATGATTCACTGATTAAAACAGCGTGTGTATGTGTGTAGGGGAGGGAAGAAAGTCCTCATTTAACCAGACATCTTCCTAGCTGGCATAAAATTCCATCATGCTTCATGAAGAATCGAAAGAGCCAAAAAAAAATTCGGTCAGCTAAATCCTGCACTGAGAGCACATCCTCATTCATTCATTATCCAGGTACTGAATGAATGAACTTACTAATGTGATGCACCATAAGAAGGTAAGGATTACACATTAGATCAAAAGCCCTGACAGCTTTTCCATATTCCATAAAAGGCTATAAGGGGATCTTTTTTGTGTTATCTAATATTTACCTTGAACTACCTCCCTTGCAACTACAGCTCACATGAGACATGGAGAAAAATTGTCAGTTACCATTTTTAACTCTCTTCATTCATTAACTAGTCAGAAGTCTTAAATTTTCTATCTTTCAAAAACACATAAAGAGGATGCTACACAAACTAGCCCCTGAAATTAAAAATCTTTAATCTTTATGCAGATATATATAAATGTCACTTACACAGCATATTATTATTATTATTATACAGGCACCTCCATGGAGTCCAAAGACTGATCGCGGGAGAGCCAAACTATCCACACAATCTATCATACCTCTCCTTGAACCTATTAACAGACAAAGCACTCACAACTAACTCTGGCAACCCATTCCACTCAATCGCAATTCTCCAAGCAAAAAATCTAGTCCTCACACTCCTACTAATCACACCTTTATTCAATTTCTAGGATCACCCCTTATTCTGGTACCTCTAGCCAAGTGCTGAAACATTTCCCCTGCATCTATAAAACCCTTTAAGCAACCTAAATGTTTCTATCATATCCCCTCTTCTTTTCTCCTATCGATCAACTTCTACAATTCACACACCTTCAATCTATCCTCACAGGGAACATTCCACAGGCCACTCACCATCTTGGTCATTCGCCTCTGAATCTTCTGCACCACTTCCTTGTCCCAAAGAAATCTAGGAGACCAGACTTGAGCACAGTAATTCAGATATGGAGGTATCAAGGCCTTATAAAGAAGAATAACAACTTCCTTATCTCTACTTGTTAATGAGTTCTTCAATACCCAAGTAATCTTATGGACTACCTTAGCAATATGTCCTCTAAACTTTAACTCTCTGTCTACCACCACTCCTAAATCTCTAGCTTCCTGAATTTTGTGAAGTACGTGACATCAATGTGATACACAGCTTGTAATCTGTTTATCCTAAAATGCATAACTTTACTTTTCTCCACATTGAACTGACACCCATTAACTTTATGCAGATATACGTAAATGTCACTTACACAGCATATTATTATTATTATTATTATTATTATTATTATTGACAAATAGCTCTCCACACTGCCTTGATTAACTATCAATCTACCTATTTTTATAATTTTACATCATTGGCAAACAACTGAATATTTCATTTCAGGTTATTTTCCATATCATTTATGTACAAATTAAACAGCAATGGTCCCAGTACTGAACTTCCATATACCACTTTTTGATATCTGTCCAGCAGCCACTCTCTTATCCACTTAACCAGTGTCATATCCATCTCCATTTGTTCTAATCTGCATAACACAGTTCCATGTGGTATTCTGTCAAATGCCTTTGCAAAATCCTGCAAAATCATCACATAACCATTTCCTTTATCCAACTCAGATGTTACTCTATTATAAAAAGTCAGTAAATTATTAACTTTTTATGCACATGCATGTTTTGTTCTACTGAAGCCTTGTTACAGCAAGAATTATCACAAATTAAGAAAATTCATATTTATTTCTGGATATAAATCTTATACTAACAAATGTGTTCTGGATTAGTTTTATATTTATGAAGGGAAACTGGAGCACCTAGAGGAAAACCAACTCCAATGGCACAGTTGACCAGCACAATGCTAGAATAAAAAACAGGCATAACAAATGAGTCATATACTGAACAATTACACCATATTGCCAAACCAATATGTGTGCATGAAATTCAACAACATCCACACAGGACCTGTGTACGAGGACTGTTCTATAAGTCTGTACAAAGTCTAAGAGATGGTACCAAGCACATATCGAGGTTATTTTTAATTGCTGGCAACTGTTAGAGGATCACACAGTAAGTTTCAGTCAGACAGATCTATTACTCTGTGTTTGGCATTCATTTGAATCAATCAAGTACTGTGATTTGTGAAAAATGGATGAGAAAGAATTTCGTGTAGTGATTAAACATTCTTTTTTGAAAGGCAAAACAGCTCAGGAAACCAAAGCTAAGCTTGATAAACATTAGAGTGGGTCTGTACCTTCAATTAGAATGGTTTATACGTGGCTCGTATGGCCACTTCGAAAGTTTAGAAACTTTCGAAGTGGCCATACGAGCACAAGTGATGCTGAACTTTCTGGACGCCCTGTTGAGGTCACTACTCCAGAAATTATCGAAAAAATCCATGATATGGTGATGGATGACAGAAGAGTGAAGGTGCATGAAATTGCTAAGGCTGTGGGCATCTCAAATGACTGCGTACAAAATATTTTACATGAACATTTACATATGAGAAAACTATCCACAAGATGGGTGCCCCGTTTGCTCCCACTGGATCAAAAGTGCCAATGTGTGAACTGTTGCAAGGACAGCTTGAAGCTGTTTCAACAGAATCCAGAGGAATTTTTGCATTGTTTTATAAAAGTTGACAAAGCATGGATTCATCACTACCAGCCTGAGACCAAGGAACAGTCAAAACAATTGGCTGCAAGCAGGGAATCTGCACCAAAGAAAGCGAAAACCATTCCTTCAGTAGGAAAGGTTATGGCCACCGTCTTCTGAGATGCTCGTGGCATAATCTTCATAGACTTCTTGGAAAAGGGCAAAACAATTACTAGAGTGTATTATGCGTCTTTGCTAGATCATTTAAATAATGAAATAAAGAAAAAACGACCACGCTTGGTGAAAAGAAGATTCTTTTTCACCACAACAACGCATCCGCTTCCTCTTTAGCAATTGTGACTGCAAAATTGTTTGATTTACGCTACGAAGTCCTTTCGCATCTTCCCCCTACTCTCCAGATTTGGCTCCCTCGGACTAATATCTGTTTCCAAACATGAAAAAATGGCTGGCAGGAAAGAGATTTTCATCAAACAATGAGGTGATTGCCGAAACAACTGCCTATTTTGTAGAGTTGAACAAATCATACTATATGGACGGGATCAAAAAACCCGAGCATAGTTGGAAAAAAGTGTATAGACCTCAAAGGAGACCATGTTGAAAAATAAAAACTGTTTGTCCCAAAAAAATTGTTTTCTTCATTTCTGCACAGACTTATCAAACAACCCTTGTATATTCACTCATCTCTCAACATTTTTATTTTTTTATTAGTTTTTCCACACATATTTATACACAGACATAAAATACCAACATATTCAGTAGTGCAAAATTAGATTATCATTACGCAAATTATAATTAACCTATCATCCAGCCATTACAACAATCTACTTCTGCCTTAAAGTTATAAAAATTCCCATCTTTTATAAGATCCATTCCACACTAGTAAAATATGAGCCTTGTATATTTGTTCTCTTTTTTGTCATTTGTTTTAATGCCCTCTGGTATTATCTATCTAACCTGATCAGCAAAATCAGCAAGCTTCTACTATCTTATATGCATGGAAGTCATTATAAATTTCAATTAAATCTTCTTTCTTTCTTTTAAGCTTACACGGTGATCCGAATGCATTTTTGAAAATTATGGAGACAACTACCGTGTTTGAATAAAAACTTTATTCAAACTTTAGTTTAATATAACTAAAATCTACATTCGATGTTTTGACCTTTATGTCAAGGTCATCTTCTGGAGCATACAACTATACACAGAAAGCAAGCTACACTACAATCAAACTGGTTTGTTAAAAGACACTGACCAACCACTACAACAATTGTTGGCCTGACCTCTGGTGAAAAAAAATAAATAAATAAAATAAAAATAAATAAATAAATAAATAAAAAATTATACATCAACGCTAGAGTCCTATTATTGGTGTTATCCGTTGGTAGTATCTGTCTATATACATATATTAACATCATGTACATTCCAGCCAGTTGGTATGGAATGGTTTCTAATACTAGCTGTAGATTGGCTAGAGTCCTGACTTATGCTAGATCTTATATATTAGGTAGGCTGAATGTGTGCCATCCAGATCCTTGGAATTTTCATGCCATCTTTGTTGTTGATATTTGAGTGGTTTATCAGGATTTCGCAGGCTTCCTTAAATTTCCTTTCGTATCAGGTTTTTGTGCAGTGTAAAGAGCAAGTGCTTTTCCAGTCGATTTGGTGTAAGGTGTTGAGTGCGTGGTCTGAGAGGCCTGCTTCACCATAATGGTTATATTTAATGTGTCTAATGTGTTCTTTCTTGCGTATAGGGATTGTCCGTCCTGTTTCACCAATGTACGGTAAGTTACAGGTGCAGTGGATGCAATAGACTCCAGGATGTGCTAATGAGAGGAGAGAATCCTTAGAGGAGTTGAATATGGTTTTAAGTTTAGTGGGTGGTGGTGGCATTGAGGTTATAATATTGTAGGATTCTGTTGATTTTTTCCGATAACCCTTTAATGTATGGGATGGCTATGGTTTTACTGTAATCTAGATTCGTTTTTGTTGTTGTTTTATGGAGTATTTTATTAATAGTATTTTTGTTATAGACATTATTTATGATTGTGTCGCTGATGATTTTTAGTTCTTGTTTCAAGGCTTGCTGGTTAGAGCAAATTGTTGTAGCTCTGTTTTTAAGGGTGTTAATGACTCCATATTTTTGTGATGGGTGGTGGTATGAATTAGCATGTATGTATTGGCCCGTGTGTGTCGGTTTTCAGTAGACCGTGAAGGATAGACTGCCTGAAGGAAGACGGGTGACTAGTGTGTCTAGGAATGGGAGTGAATTTTGATTTTCAATTTCGATGGTAAATTGTATGCGTTCATGTTGTTTGTTCAGGTGGCTAAGGAATGTGTTTAGCATTTGTCACCAGTGCGGCCAGGCCAGCAATCGTTGTAGCAGTTGGTCAGTGTCTTTAACAAACCAGCTTGATTGTAGTGTAGGTTGTTTTCTGTGTATAGTTGTATGCTCCAGAAGATGACCTTGACATAAAGGCCAAAACGTCGAATGTAGATTTTAGTTATATTAAACTAAAGTTTTTATTCAAACACGGTAGTTGTCTCCATAATTTTCGAAAATGCAATTAAATCTTCTCTTTGTCTCTGGTTAGATATGTTCATCAGATTACAAGATACCAACCAATTCTCATAACTATCATGATAAAATTCCTCCACGTGGTTAATCAATTCTCTCTATGCTCTTGATATCTATTACAAATCTTGGCAAATAAAAATTGGTTGCAATAATCCAATACTGGCCTGAATAAAGACTTGTATGTTCTCATTACTTTCTTTCTCTTGCAAGTGAAGCTTCTTTTATTTAATCCTACAATCTGTGGAGCTTTACTAGTTGTCTTACCAATACAATTCCCGAACTTAAAGACCCTATCACACAAAATACTCAAATCTTTGTATTCATTAATTTTTTTCTAAAGCCTGTCCATTCAACTTATATCCACTAATATTATCTTCTTACTAATTTGAATATACTTGCTCACATCAAAATTTTAAATACCACTTTCTTGTCTCCACTCTTCTAATATATTAAGGTCATCCTGTAAAAACATTAGGTCAGCATTCTTCAACCTTTTTACACCTGCAGACCGGGAAAAATAGGAGAAATATTTCGTGGACCAGCTGACGGCTAAGACAAAAACATAAACCAATGTAGATAGTATCTTATTTATTAAATCCAACGTTATGAAATTACAATTTTTAGCTAGTGCGACATCTGCTGCTGCTTAGAGATTAGAAAATTTGATATATATGGCTGGAGCGTTGTTTCTGAGAGACGAAAAAAATTTTGGCAGACCGGCACCAGTCCACGGACCACAGGTTGAAGAACAAGGCATTATGTTATCAGAACAACTAATTACACCGTCCAACTTTACATCATCAGCAAAGAAGGAAATTTTAATATCTGAACCTAAATCACCTTGTATATATTAAATAAAAAGACTTAAATAATGCCTCACTTCTTTAATATCCAACTCCTAACAACATGGATCTCCTCTAAACACTTCTTCCTGTTTTGATTGTCTAAGATAGGTAAGAAATTGAGTATCTATCAGACAATCAATTTCTTACCTATCTCATTATCAAAATGCACCAAAACCTATTTTGTACATTCTAATCAGTAGGCCTACCATGTGGAAGCAAAGGTTTTGCTAAAATCCAAATAATCATCAGCATTATAAATTTCCTGAAATGTATCCTCGACAGATATATAGGATACTATGGCAGTACTAAATAATTAAGTTTACATTATTACTAATCTCCTATCAATAATTTTCCTCCAAATCAGTCTATCACTTGTTGGCACTCCAATAATGCAATATCTTGCATTGTTGGAGTGCTAACAAGTGATAGACTGATCCACCTGGATCTCTCTCTTCCTATGGAACTTTTTCCTTTCATCTTGACTTCAAACACCTGTTTTGCTAACCTTTCCTCTCCCATTCTGTTTAAGTGACAACACCATGCTTAGATGAGCTCTACTCACATATTCCTCTAACAATGCCAATTTTTTTTCAATATCTTCATTTTTAATATGATTCTGCCATTGATGCAATCTGCTTATTTCCAATTAATTTTTCTCAGGACTCTCATCCACAGTCTTAGATCACTGCCTCTATTTCTAACCCAACTCTCAGATTCCTATGTTAAAATGGTTTGGTATACAGCTAGTTTAGTATTTTTACATTTCAGTTTTTAAATTACCATCTTAATTAAAATTTTTGCCCAAACAGCTGAAATATTTTACTTGTTCTACAAGTTTTCATTGAGAATGAAGCTGAAGTTTTCTTCGTTCCTGAAAAATATTGGCAGCTAAAAAATATCTTGTTTATTTTATTCCTTTGGTGTTGTGAATCTTGTTTTTTGCTTATTCTGTTGTGCATTTCATTGTTTAATTTGCCATCTTAATTAAAATTTTTGCCTAAATAGCTGAAATGTTTTACTTGTTCTAAAAGTTTTTCGTTGAGAATGCAATTGAAGTTTTTTTTCATCCCTGCTATTGGCAGCTAAATAAATATCTTGTTCATTTTATTCTTTTGGTGTTGTGAATCAAACTATCAAATTATAGATGAATAACAGGTATTGGGGGGGGGGGGGGGGAGGTAACTGTGTTCTCTTGCCAGGATCTTGGCTGACTAGCCACCAGTCATGCTTATAGCATGTTGAGCACAGTTAAGACTGAGATGGCTTTCAGTGGTGGGATGGCAACCCACCACACAGTCAAAAATACTGATGGAACTGATTTACACGGCAATGCTGGTATTTCGGTGAAGTCCGGTGGACCATACCTCAGAAGTCTTAGTATCACACCTCCACATGGACCCCCCCCCCTCAGCAAGCATGGTATCGAAATGAGCTATAGTGAAGCTGATACTGAGCAAAGAGCTGGCAGAAAGCTATAAAATGCACTTCCCAAGACATTTAGTGGCCACCATGGAAGATTAGGCAACAACCTCTCCAATACAATGCCAAGAAGAAAAGAGAAAGGCCGTAAATTCCATAGGCAAAATGGGCAAACACTGGATGCGACTAACTTTCCCCAACAATATGACTACTCTGATCAAAACCATTTATGGGGAACAGAGGATGATATAGAGGGGAATCTCGCCCGAGTAATATCCAATACTAGAAGAGCCCAAAGAAGTAATAATCATAATAATAATCAGGGCAATCCTCTTTTCCTATATATTGGAAAACATTCAACTGTCAAACACTTAAAGAGGAGGAAGACCTTACAATCTTACAACAAGAACTGAAACATATTAAATGGGACATCATCACCTTAAGTGAAGTGTGCAGACAGGATGAAAGTTTAATAAATCTAAGAAATGGAGCCTACTTATACTATTACAGGAAAACTAAAGGACAATATGCAGTAGGATTTCTAATTAAGAAAACAATTGCACACCTTATTGAAGAATTTAATTATACAGATGAAAGAATAATAGATATCACACTTAAAATAAACTCCAAACTTAAAATTAGGATCATCCAAATATGAGGGTGGTCTGAAACATTCTCAACCTTGACCATAGATAGCAACACTATCGGCAAGATTTTTTTTTTCGAAGTTGGTACATCTATTATAAGCATCCATGTGAAATTGCAAGTCATTCTATCAAGTAGTTTGTTTTATACAGTTGTCTGAAGCAAAAGTGTTGTCTGTATCCCTTGAAATGGATAAAATTGAGTATCGTTGCGGTTATAAATTCTTTGTAAAAAAAGGTTTAACACCAAAGAAATTCATTCGAAGTTCATAAAAGTTTATGGGCACACTTCTCCTTTGTTTTCAACAATTAAGAAATGGGCTGCCAAGTTTAAACGTGGCCATACCAGCCTTGAAGATGATCCACGTGAAGGACGTCCAAAAAGTGTAACACCACAGAAATCATTGATCAAGTGCACGATATGGTATTGGATGACCATTGAGTCAAAGTACGTGGAATTGCTGAGACTATACATATTTCAAAAGAACATGTAGGATATATTTTGCATGAAGAATGAAGAATTGCAAATGAAAAAGCTTTGCGCAATATGGGTGCCACACTTGCTCCCAGCAGATCAAAAATGCACTCACATGAAAATCTCTGAACAGTGCTTAGAGCAATTTAACAAGAATAACACTGATTTTGTATGTTGATTTATTACTATGGATGAGACTTGGATTCACTATTACACACCAGAATCCAAACAGTGGACAGAAACCGGCTGTTCAGTGCCAAAGAAGACAAAGTCAGTTCCATCAGCAGGGAAAGTCATGGCATCAGTGTTTTGGGATGCTAAAGGCTTTTTGTTTTTATTAATTATCTTGAAAAAAAAAAAGGGGGGTCAAACAATAACTGGGGAATATTATTCCAATCTTTTAACCAGACTAGATGAAAAAATGTGTGAGAAAAGATCCACTTTGAAGAAGAAAAAAATCATCTTTTATAAGGATGATGCACAGGCCCACACAGGTGTGTTGGCAATGGGAAAAATTAAGGGATCTGAACTATGAATTGTTGGAACATCCACCCTATTCCCCAGATTTAGCTGCCTCTGACTTCTATCTCTTTCCAAAACTAAAACTCTTCCTCACTGGTCAGCGTTTTTCTTTGAATTAAGAGGTGATTGCAACTGTAGAGGGGTATTTTGCAGATCTTACTGAGAACCACTACAGGGATGGAATAATGTCACTGGAACATCGCTGGAATAAATGTATTAGTCTTAAGGAAGATTATGTTGAAAAAATTAAAATAATTTTGAAATTATAAATTCATTTTTTCATTGTTAGGCCAAGAACTTTTCAGACTGCCCTCGTATATGCATCCACCTCATCGCACACTGATGACAATATTGAAGCATTTTATGTAATCTTTAGAGGTACTGTGGCATGATTGTAAATAATAAATTACACGATAATCACAGTAATTAACTTTAATGAAATGACAGTACAGATATTTCGTATTGAAAGTAACAGTGCATCATCAGTGTGTAGAAACAAGCACATCAAAGGAACTGGATTACAAAGTACATACAACAGTCGCTGGTTTACTAATTAAAAACTGTTGCCGCATGCTAATTATTATTAATAAATACTATTATTAAAAATATTATTAAACAACTATTTTTGATGGTTACATAAGATAAGAATCTCCGAAACTTTTGGGAGAGAGAGAGAGAATCATTCGATTCAGATTTGGCCTTTTGAAAGAAAGTTGTAATGCCCTTTTACATCAGCCAAATCTGAATCGGTATGACTGTCTCTCTCTCCCAAAAGTTTAGGAGATTCTTATCTTATGTAATCATCAAAAAAAGTAGTTTAATAATATTTTTAATAATAGCATTTATTAATACTAATTTATAGCAAGTGGCAAAAGTTTTTAATTGGTAAACCACCGACTGCTGTATGTATTTCATATGTACTTTGATTGCTTGTTTCTACACAGTGATAATGTACTGTTATTTTCAGTACAAACTTTCTGTACTTTCATTTCATTAAAGTTAATTACTATGGTTATCATGCAATTTATTAATTAGAAGCATTTTATGATTCACTGCAGCACACTCTAGACAAGAAACACAATAGCAATCAAAAGTTTACTGTAGTAATGGATGATTTTGATGCTGAAGTAGATCGCCCCTCTCACCAGATTGCCACGATAGGACCATACATATATGGTAAAGTCAGTACCGCAAGAACGGCTCTTATAGAATTTTCTATTAGTAACAAGTTTTATATTATGAACACATTTTTTAAGAAAGCTCCTAAAAGAAAATGGACATGGAGAAATAAAAAACAAAATAGATTACATACTGTGTAATAAAGAAGAAATAGTCTAAGATACCTCAATACTAAATCAAGAAAAAACAGGAAGAAACATCAATTGGTCTGAGCCAAAATTAAATAATACTCAAACTAGAAAGAATAAAATGGTTAAACAGGAAAAAATCAAGATGTTTCGGCTTAAAACCTATTGAAAACAAGAAAAAAGATTATGAAGAAAAACTCATTCAAAATCTAGAAGTATTAAACATATTTGAAGAAGAAGACAAATAAAATTAGCAATAATCAATAATCTCAGCAGTCAATGAATTCAAAAGCAACAACAAACAGAAAAACCAAAAACTTGCACACTTACAACTACTAAAAAAAGAGACAAAATATGAAACAGGACAAAAACTTAACTTCTAAAATAGAATATGCAGAACTGTGCAAAACAATAAGGGAAAAAATGAGAAATTAATTAAGATCTTACAGCACTAGAAAAATAAAAAAACAGCTGAAAACAATAAAAACATGAAAGCACTAAGGAAACACCTATCAGTTGGTAATGTTCAAATAACTGCAATAAAAGATAAAAATGGAGCTACAGCTACAATAAGGAATCAAGAACAAATCTTACAAAGACTAGATGACTTCTATTGAGAACTCTACAGTTATTCACTAATAGATAAAGCAATTATAAATAATACTTTTCCATCAAATACAGAATTCATCCCCCATTCACTTCAGATGAAATAAATGAATAACGGAAACTGTCCTGGTGAAGATCTAATACACATAGACGTAATTAAGTGGGGAGGAAACAGCATAATTCACCATGTCACAAACTTACTAAATCTAAATCTGGAAGAGGGAAAGATACAGAAAACTTGTTATTTACTGTTATTTAAAAAAGATGATAAAGAAGAAGTCAAGAACTACAGACCAATCAGTATTCTCTCTAATCTGTACAAAATCCTCACGAAAGTAATAACAAACAGATTAACCCCTCTTTTAGAATCAACCAAACAAAATCAATCAAATCAACCAGTAGAACAAGCAGGATTCTGTAAAGGATTTAGCACAATTGATCATATTCTTGCAATGATACAAATAATAGAAAAAGTGGAGGAATACTAATTGCCTCTCTGTTTAGCCTTTACTGATTATAAAAAAGCATTTGATTCCATCAAAACCAATGCAATAATCAAGGCATTCTGAATCAAAGAGTTCTTGGAGAATATATAGATCTCCTCCAAGAAATATACCTCAGTGCAACAGCAACAATCCAACTGCACAAAAGTAGCAATAAAATACCAATTGAAAAAGGTGTCTGACAAGAAGACTATCATTCAAAATCTTCACAGCAGTTCTTCAAGAAATATTTAACAATATAAACTGGACAAACCTTGGCATAAAAATTAATAACAAAAACTTAAAACACGTAAGATGATATCATTTTTGCAAATAGTCCAGAAGATCTTAAGGTAATGATAGAAGATCTGTATAATGAAAGCAGAAAAGGTGGTCTAAATGCAAACAGAGAAAAAACTAAAATCATGTTTAATAATTCTGTAACACCAAAAAATATAATTATGTTTAATAATAATATAATAATATAAAAATATAATAACATGGACAGTGACAAAAGCACTGACAAATAAACTAGTAACAAGTCAAAGCAAAATGGAGAGACTGATGCTAGACATCATATTAAAAGATAAGAAATGGAACACTTGGATAAGAAGTCAGACTCGTATCACAGACATCATTCTTTACCACAAACAACTAAAATGGAAATGAGCCAGACATCTATCCAGAAGAGAAGACGAGTGATGGACCACCATACTAACCAAGTGGATTCCAAAGGAAGGAAAACAAGGCCAAGGTCATTCTAAAAGAAGATGGAACAATGAACTGTTGAAATTTGTGGGAAATGAGTGGTCATTCATAGCCAGGAACAGAGAGAGATGGAAAGAACTGGAGGGGGGCCTTCATCCAGCAGTGGACTGAAAATGGCTAAAGAGAGAACAGGTGTTATTATGTTATATGAATGTAAAATTCTGAAACAATTTGTACCTGGTTTCAATATTTTTAACTACAACTAAATATTTCTCCTAGTCCACAAGCATAAGGAAACTATCTTAGTGGCCCTTACTATCCCTTTTCGAACCTTAGTCCTTGTTCCTTCCTTCCTGGAATTTCACACTATTGCATGAACTGGTATTTTATCTCAAAACAAAAGATCTGGCTTTTCTTTCATTTATCTTTTTTCTAATCTGAAATGGGATTACTAGAAGATAAATTCCACTGTCTTATGAATGTCTACTTGAGAATCCTATGCTAGTGGGAGGGGGGGGAACTACTAGCACAAGTAAAATACAGCTAAAAATATCAAAAAATAAGACTGCAACAATTTTAAGTACTTAGCTGATATAATTCCACAAAATCATCAAGGTGGGAGATAGATCCATTGAGATACTGAGAATTAAATCAATGCAGAAGCAATATTTTACATATACAAGTAGAAAAATAATGTATCGAATGTTATTAAAATACTCTGGACACTTAGTTACAAAGCAATACTAGACAAGAAAGTATATTCTTGTTTTACACTCTATCATCACAGTGTTTGCTTGGATAGGTGGAATTTGTTGTGTTGCCATAGAAGTTGTGAATGATATGTCAGTGAATGGTGAAAAATAAAAAGCATTGTATGCAGGGTAGTGTAGGCCTCCTGAAATGAGTTCTAGGACTCCATCAAGTCTGCCAAATAATAATAACTATTAATATTGATTATTTGTTGACTCCTTAACATCTATATAAACCCAGATGAAACACATATTATGTAATTTTATTTTATTTTCAGTTGTCCTAACACAGTAAGGTGATGGTTCAGTTTTCTTTTTTCTTGTTTTGAAAACATAATACACTGACTTAACTTTGCATCAGGAACACTCATCTAATAACGCATTGGTCCACTTCTCTGTGTAATCATGGCTTGCAGATGCATTGGAACAGATTCCACAAGGTGTCGAACATTCTGCATGCATAACTCAACCCATGTCTGCTGCAGCAACTCAGTCGAGTTCACGCTCAATCCGTGGAGGAGGATAAGCAGTTCTCACACCCGGTTCTAGCATATCCTCCACGTGCTCAATTAGGTTACAGTGAGAGAAGTTTGGGGACCAAGGCAATATGGCAAATTCATTGTCGTATTCCTCCGACAACTCAGCAGTTGTATGAGCCAAATGACAAGGAGTGTTGCCCTGTTGAAAGATGGCGCTGTTTTCGGGATATACCTCCTGCAGATATGGATGTAGATGGTCGGCTAACAGGTCCTAGGACCTAGGGTGTGGCAGGAAAAAGCTCTTCAGACCATAACACAACCCCCACCAGCCTGTTGAACCCCAACTGTGCAAGGGTGTAGGACTTCATGCTATTTATGCCAAATGAGAATCCAGCCATCAGCATGGTGCAGCAGGAAATGCGACTCATCACTCCAGATGACCTTCTTCCATCTGTTGAGGGTCCATTACCAATGTTCCTTGGCCCATGCAAGGCACTGCTTGTGATGCCTTGCCACATCATTGATACCCTTGTTGATCTCTGGCTGTGGAACCCTAGGCAAAGCAAAGTGCGGTGCATGGTGCATGTGAAAACAGGTTGAACTGCCTTACTGCTGTACTGGTGGGTGAGCTGTGTGACCATTGCATATTGTTGCTGAGAAACCAGTCATGATACCCAGTGCTCACCTCTAGGATCAACCACACATGGCTGATCAATGTGAGCCCTTCTGGTGGATGTCTGTTCATGGTTAATCCAGTCCCAGTACATCCTTGATACAGTAGTGCAGGAGCAACCAACAAGTGTGTGGCTGTTTCCAAAATACAGTGGAACCTCGGTTGTCGAACGCCTCTGTTCTCGAACAATTCGGTTTCCGAACATATTTTCCGAACAAAAAAAAAATGCCCCAGTTTCTGACCAGAATTTCGGTTCCTGAACAGCAAATGGCAACCATGTGCTCCGCGTGCTGAGCTGTAAGGTGGGAAAACGTCAGTTAAGCAGCAGCCTTCGTTCAGTGTAGACATCTGCTCGAATTTGCAGTGAGTTTTCTTGATTTTCTTTGTGTTTTGTTGTTTTTTTTCATAAATTATTATTAATTAAGCCACCATGGGGCCGCAAAAGAATAGTGATAGCAGCAAAGTGAAAAGAAAAGTTGTTAGAGCCACGATAGAGATTAAAAAAGAAATCATATCCAAACATGAAAATGGCGTTCGTGTCTCAGATCCTGCTATGCAGTTCGGTATGGCAAAATCAACGATCTGTACAATACTCAAAAATAAAGAGGCGATCAATTTTCGTCTATATTTTATCTATTTATTGTGTTTATTCTTTTTGTGTAAGATTATATGCATTTTCATTATGTTTGTATACGATCTTATGCATGAAGTACTGTTGTAAAGGTTTAAAAAACAATCATCTGGGGTTCAGGAACGGATTAATCCATTTTACATTAATTCCTATGGGAAAATGGTTTCAGTTTTCGAACAATTCAGTTTCCGAACAGCCTTCGGGAACAAATTAAGTTCGACAACCGAGGTTCCACTGTACTGGCACCTGCATTCTGGGCCCCGACTATTTCTCTGCGGTCAAACTGGCTTATGTCACCATGTTTCAACTGTTACTGGTAAATGTTTATTGATTATGTACAGAGGATAGGTGTGCATATTTATAGTAGCCACATGTATTACTTTGTAATTGCACCGAATGTGTAAATCAAGGGGGGGGGATGATTTCAATTCAAATTTAAACAAATTTGCAGTTCTTTTCTGCTTTAATTTCGATGGCATTTTGAAGGCTTAACGTCCTAAAACTGCTAATGTAATATTTCTAAAATTAATGTTGTCCTTTTTTGTATAGCTATAACCTGTAAAACTTAATGCAAAGCTCAGTGTACGGCGTAGCATAATGATTTTTTATATATCTATATATTTAATATCTAAATATTTGGAAATAGTTATATATAAATATAACTATTTCCAAAACACATGCAAAACCACTGTTGTCATTTTAAATCAAGGCAATAAACATTTAATGAAGCAATAAATATTGATTCTCAATGAAACAGATTTGGTAAGAATTACAAATCTAGAACTAGGTTGAACACTGGACTCGTTTCTCTCAGTTTTCCATATTAACTGATATTTTCAGTTACCCAACTATCCCCTCATACAATATTCCCTCTGATTTTTTTTGACAGCCCATGTGCACACAAACATTTTGTGTGCAAGTTTCCAGTCTCAAATTGAATGTGTGTGGCAGCCTGCTACAATAGCCAAAGTCAGAACCCAAAAAAATCTTAATTTGATATGCCTAAAATTGATTATGAATTTGAATTTCAATTCAAATTTAAACAAATTTGCAGTTCTTTTCTGCTTTAATTTCGATGGCATTTTGAAGGCTTAACGTCCTAAAACTGCTAATGTAATATTTCTAAAATTAATGTTGTCCTTTTTTGTATAGCTATAACCTGTAAAACTGAGTGCACTAAATTAATTTACTTAAATCAGCATAGCTACAAAAATCCATCACTGTTTGCACGTGTTCAAGTGACTGTACTGTCTAGACCAGTATTTCTCAAACCTTTTCCGACTATGGAACACTTCACAAATCCTGAAATTTTTACGGAACACCTTGGTTATTTTGTAATGTATAAATTAATAATTAATTGGTAATTTAGCTGATTTTTTATTATGAAACAATAATTGATAATTAATTATTAATTAATCATTATTTAAACATCAATTAAACCATCATTACATTAATTTGTGCTGACAAATTAATTTAAAAATGACAAATTCCAGAACTTCTGGCGGAACACCTATTCACCTCCCTCGTAACACCAGTGTTCCGGGGAACACCAGTTAAGAACCACTGGTCTAGACAGTAGACACTAAACAAATATGCCTATGCAACTTGGTGATGACAGTGTTAGTTCTCTTACATAATGTATGTTATAAGTAGCTATTAAGAGTGTATTAAGTTGGAATGGATTTAGGTAATATTGGAGTGGATATATTGGAGAAATTACTAAATAAAAGAATTACTAAATAAAACAAGTATGATTTATCATATAATTTGTTTTTTAAAAAAATTTCCTGACTTCATATTAGAAATTCTGGAAGAAAAAATTTTGTGCACACAATTACTAGATGTGTGTACTCCCTTTTGAAGTGAAAGTTTAGAGGAAACACTGGTCTCATACCTCATATCACAATCAAATTAGCTCCATAGATCAAGTTTATTGCAATTCTATTGCACACACAACTAAATGCAAAATTATAATAGACATTATATATTGCATTTAACCACATCAACATCTATGTGGATGAAATATATCACTCTTCATACTCTTTGCCTCCATGATATATCAATGAAATATCACTAGCACTACAATATTAATATGCACTTTGCATCCATGTCAAGTATGTTTGTGTGGTTAAAGCCACTTTACTTCATAATGTGAACAACCTAGATGAATCAAAACTTAAATATATAGTTTATTACTCTGTTTAATGTCCAATTCAGAATATATATATATATATATATTGAAATTAGCTATGAAACAGTTGAAATGTCTGCAAATAAAGAAATTAAAATTGACATAAGCGATTCTGTTATGCATTAGTTATAAAAAATTTTTTCTACTTATATCTCGATTTTTAGAACTATTTCAATATAGATCCTAGTTATATTTCCATGATTATTCAAGTATCTTAAAGTGAAAATATGATCCTAATAATCCCAGTTTGTCCTTCTCCAAGTTTTCTTAGCCTCATCTCAAGTATACCTGTATACTTACCTGGAATACTCAATGCAAAAATTCTTCTATATAATCCTTACATTTAGTTTAATTTCTCTTTTATAAGAGCTCTACTCAAGTCATCTAGACTTCAATCTTCTAACCATGCCTCCTGAATTATGCAGTGCAGCCACTGTGAAATTTTTATTCTCCATACTTGAGCAATTCTGGCAAATATCATCTACCACTGTTCTCTGACTTCTTGTGTCATTAATAATCTTTTAGAGTAATTACTCCAAACATCTGGAATATCTTAATCTTCAGTTTTAATGTTACAATTAACATCTACGATTTCTTTTTTAATACTCTTTCCTCCATTTCCAAACTTTTTCAATAGCCTCCAAAACATTTTGCTACCTTCTTGATATTTAGCTTCTATATTCTAAAAGTCTACTACCCATGATTTTCATTTAGATACTTTTACACTCTTCTTTGCTTTCTTAGATTTTTCTTTGTATTCGCTCAGAGCACACCGAATTACTTGCTAGGAATTTTTGAAATACTCTTCTTTTTCATGATTGTCTCTATTCCAGATGAATGATATCTCAAAGTCAGAGTGATCTCAGTTTTTAATGAAGACATGCAAACAAGTTAAAGTAGTCAGTTTAATAATAACAAAAAAGTACCAACTCAAGGTGCATACTGTGTAGGCCCTGTGGAAATAACATTTACTTAATTAGCACTGGAATGTTAAAAGAAAGTCCATTACATGTTTGATTCTAGTCACTGACTATAAGATCATTTTTTAGGCCTTTCTTTGGCTGATTCCCAAGCTAGCTAATCTTTGCAAATGCAAATAAGGCTTTTCCTCCAAAATACAGATCTTCAACCATGCATTTCAAAATACGACCACAGAACTCACATTATTACAGATTGTTAGAATTTTGTGCCACAAGATGGAAAAACAGTTGTCATACTCTCCCCCTCTTCAACCAGAAAGTCTTGATTCATCGATCATCTGAGTCTATTATCAGTTAAGATTGAAAACCAATTTTTCACCTGTCTTCAAAAGTCAGTCAGGGCTAAAGGAGCTCTGCCTGCCCCTTTGGGCTATAAAAGACATTAGATCAGAGGTCGGCAATGCAGTGCCCGTGGGCACCATGGCGCCCATGGTAAATTTTTAGTGTGCCCTCAGAGAAATTATTGTAAACTGCTTTGGAGCTCGCAGCGGTAATTTTACAGCATAGATCTCAGTATATCTGAGAGGTACAATCATTACTAGTATGTGCTAAAATGCAAGAAAACATAAAGAAAAAACACTGCAAATATAATACATGATGGTACAAATTAAGTGAATATTGAATCCAACATTATTTCATAGTCAAATATAGAAACTACAAGAGTTTCGTGCCGAATATATATATAGAAACTAAAAGTTTTGGCAGATGCAAGCATAAGTAGTGCCTTATGGGCAATAGTAAAGGTGGAGCAAGCTCCAGACCTCTTTCCTTAGTATTTTCTATCAATGCAAAGCACATCTTGCAGAGGTCAGCAACCTTTTTAATATGAAGAGCGCAATATAAAATTTGAAAATTACGGAGAGCTCATGACACAGGCGTTTTTTCTCTCATTTCAGGCTTAGAATTCTATAATTAGTTGTTTTTAAGAAAAACGAGATTTCAAATTTTAACATTATTTTATTTACCTTGCTTTTACAACATATTTTTGTCACATATGAATGAATATAAAATACCATAAAAAATAAAAATGAAAAATGAATACAAAAAGAATATTCATGTTAACAATTAGCATGTATCTGTCAGATCAGATGCAAGCACCTTGCTTTATCAATCATAATGGCAAATGTATTTGTTTATTGTGCAATAATAGTGTGGCTATTTCTAAAAAAAAGTAATATAGAAAGACATTTCAAAACCACTCATGCCAATTGTAATTTTAAGTTTGATTATTTAAATCAGGAGGAGTTGGCAATGCAGCACCCGCGAGCGTCATGGAGCCCCAGTATTGTGCCCTTCAAATTAAAAAGGTTGCCTACCACTGCATTAGATAATATTTTTTTTTTTTTTAACAAAATGCATTAACATTCAGTATGTTCACTCATGTTGGAGGTTTAATGGAATAAAACGGCACTGAGAAATATTATCTAATTTAAATAATATTAAAATATTATTTAATTCTTCCACTATTTCATGTCAGTCATTGAGACAACCTCAGGGGAACACAATATGAGACTTTTGTAACACACACGAAAGCAACACAAAACTAAGTGAAACACAACAAGTCTCATATTGTACTCCCTGACGATCTCTCAGTGACTAAGATGAAATACTGGAAGAATTAAATAATATTTTAATCCTTTCTCGGTGCTGTTTTACTCCATTAAGCCTCTAACATGAGTTTCTCCCAGCACTTAAGCCTTAACCACACATCATGTTCACTCAGTAAATTTTATATACATAGAATGCTAGAAAATATTTTTGCTATTTTTATACAACTGTCACCCCAAAAAGTTCAGTAATTATATGTTATTAATAACAACACAGAAATAAATGACTCCATAGCATCAGTTAATTAACCTGGGATTGATACTCTAAGTAAGGAGATAAGTATAACTAACATTTAATTTTATTCCAAAGTTTAAGTTTCTCTAACAAACAAACAACAAAAAAAATTTTTTTTCATTGCATAGAGAGCCACATATTATGTAGTTCACTATATATATACACTTGATCGTCAACTTACAACCTATGCGACTTACGACCGTCCACTTACGACCACAAAAAAAAAAAATAATAATAAATTAATTAATTAATAATAAATCAGGCAGCTGTGTGTACGATAACCATGTGATACGATAGTTATCGTACGATAACTATCTCTCACATACACTCAGTCGCTTTCAAGCATCTGCTGCATGTGGTGTATTAATTAAAATTCTACTGAAATACTACCCATAAAATGTCTAGTAAAAGGAAAATGCCTTCATCTACAGATACACCAGCTAAGAAGTCAAGGAAAACTATTGATTTAGAGTGTAAAATGAAAATTATCTTTTTATGAAAGTATTTTTACATTAATTTTAGATTGTATTTTTGTGTTTACAGTAAGTATATACAGTATTATTTTTCACATTATGTACGATATACATAATTATAAATTTAAATGATTATAAAAATAAATTATAAAGATGATAAAAAGATTAGAAAGGTTAAAGAATACTGTTAATAAATATATGGCCGACATACGACCAGATCGACTTACGACCTGTCAGCCAGAAAACGGAAGTTGGTCGTAAGTCGACGACCAGGTGCATATATAAGTGTAGCTCTTGAAATGCATTAAGCAGTACTAAATTAATGATTACAGTATTCTTTATATAGGTAAATGACAGTTATCTTGCCTACGGACATTAAAGGAAATAATCCAAATAAACTATATTATAAAATATATCACTTCAAAAAGTTTAACTACTTGTTTTTGAAACAAATTGTCAAATGATAATGATGCAGTCTAATTTTAAGAATAGACTAGTAAATAACTGAGATTTCCCATTTAGTGATTAGAATAAACTTTTCCTCCCTTGCCTGTTATCTCCAATTCTGGCCAGAAGGACCTTTTCCCGGCAACCACATCCTCTGGTGGCATGATAGTATGTGTTCTTTGTGGATTAGAGGGCTCATATTTGTCCTTTTCCCTATCTCGCCTTGACATGGATTTTGCTGAAGAAGAAATGAATAAAAATGAATAAAAACATTTAAAATAATAATAACTTCATGCAATTTATAATAATTAATGCTTTAAAATTAATAAAAATACAAAACATATATCAAACTATTTTTTTTTGTGAGTCACTAAGGATCAAACCTAAATAAATGGGAGGAGGAGACTTCCACACCAGGACTTTTGACCTAATGACCAGTCCTCCTCACCTTCCCAAAGAGCATCCCTAAATATCCAAAATGGATGGATGAATGAATGAGGATGGGCTGACAGTTTGGAATTTAGCTGACTAAATTTGCCACTGGTTTAAACCAAAAGTAAATCATTGTACAACATATGAAATGTATGCAAGCTGGAGTAATGTGCAATAAAAATAGAGGCTCCACAGTTCTCCTCAGAAAACCAGAGTTAAAAGTGAAAGTCAGCTACTGAAACAAACTGCAGTGCAACATCAGAACAATTCAACACAGGCATCAGCAACACATGAAGTATCAAAGGAAAATAAATGGAGCTAAGAAAAAATGGTTTCTTAGTTGTAAATAAAGTAATTGGTCATGTGTGTTTTTGTCTCCATAAATTCTACACTGAGAGAAAGAAAGTTGGGGGGGGGGGAACAAGATGAATTATTCTAAATAATAATACTACAAGAAGTTATTGGGTTGAAGTCCTCTGTTATTACTGATCTCATTAACTTTATCAAGAATTTGTCCTAGTTTTTTCCTTGTCGTTACAGAGGAGTATGGTATCATCAGCATTCCTCAGATTACTGATCGATCTACCACCTATCGTTATTCCTGTCTTGAACTCATCCAATGTTTCATGCATGATGCCCTCAGCATATATACTAAACAAGTGAGGAGAAAGTAAACAAACTTGCCTAACCCTATTTCCAACCTGAAGCCAGCATTTAATCAAAGACCTGTTCTTACCATGGCTTCTTGCTCCCTGTACAAGGCTGGCTATCAACCTGATAAGGGTTGAAGAAAAACCCATTATTTTCATTACTTCCCACAGTTTCACATGCTAAACAATACAGTTAAAAGCTTTAGAATAGTCTAAGAAACACATTACCAGAGGGAGTCTAAATTTTTTCACACTATCTTTAAATACATATCATCTTTAAATTCATCTTTTGCCTGAAGATGTAGCAAACATGTATTGGTTTGAATCTTACCCATGGCAAGATTCAAACCAGCAGTCTGTTGGATGGAAGGCAAATGTGCTAACCACTCAGTCAACCAGGCCAGCAATTATTATCAGACTTCCAGGGTGTGAAGGTATGGGTGAGGGAAGCCATACATCATCCACACCAACTGTCATACCTTATCTTAAATGCAATTCTCATTAGATGCACTCACTACTTCAACGGGCAAACTGTTCCACTCGCTTCCTCTGTGAGAGAAAAATTTAGCTCTTACCCCTTTCTTCACTACACAGAAACTTAACTTCCAGGGATGCACTCTTGTCCTCTCCCCACCATCCATATATGAAAATTTTCATTATAACATCCTCTCAGAAGTTCATTGACTTCAATCACACCATCACTTTTTCTCCTAACATTTGGTGACTTTTCCTCTCCATTCTGTTTAAGTGATTACACCACCTTACATTAGCTCTACTTGCACATTCTTGAATACTAACAATGTCAAAGTTGTTCATTGCCAGTGATGCTATCTGTTCACTCCCCATATTTTATTTTATTTTTATTTATTATTTTTTTTTTAACATCTCTCAAGTCTATGGTCTAGTCTTCAATCAAATGTCTTAATTCTAGTCCAAATCTCAGATTTACAAGTTAAAATACCACTGGTTTAGTGTTTTGGCTAATTCCATATAAATTTACACAACTGCTTCTCATACATACATACCAGCTTTGCTTATTCTATCTATTTCCATATGTAATTTGCCACCTTCACAAAAACTTGTACCTAAACAACATTTTATTTGTTCTATAGGTTTTCCATTGAGAACACAGGTAATGTTATCCTATGTTCCTGCCTATTTTCAGAATTTTGGTCTTTTTATTTTAAATTTTAATGCCAAATTTGTTATATCAGTTAATACAGTAAAAGAAACCTGAAGACCTTGTACTGGATTTATTTAAGAGTATAACATCACCTGCAATAAAGTAAAGAGCTGAGTTGAATGTCTCCAATTTGGATATCATGTTTAATGCTTCTTTCTGTGTAGCTCAGTGGATGTGGCATTTGCACACCACAGCGCTTGACCGCACAAAGGAAGACTTCTTGGTTTCGAATCTAGTCGGTGACTAGAAGAAATTTTTCTAAGTCTTTTTTTGATCGGTTCCCGAGTTAGTCGATCTCTGGCATGGGCAAGCGGGTTTTTCCTCCCAGAAACTCAGGTTTTTCATCCCATAAACTCAAGGAAAATTGACCGTAGAACCCACATTATTTCAGACATTAAATACAACTGTTAGGGTTAGGGACCACGAGATGGCGGCACTTGTTGAGCCGTCTCTCTTCACTGTGTACCGCTTAATTAGTGATAGCCTTGGACCAGCTATCTCTGATTGGGTACCAGTGGAGATTGAACTGCCCACTCAGTCTCCAAAAGTTAGATAGGGCTAAAACGGCTTCGCCCAATCCCTATATATGGGAATAAAAAGGCTGATTTTTTAAAAATTTTTTTTATGCTTCTTTCTTTTATAGCGTGATCCATATAGGTAATGCATAGCAGTGTTTATCTTGCAACCAATATTATGTTAAACCATCTTCCTATACCTCTTACAAACATCTGACTTTAACTTAAATACAGACTACCTGTATAATGTCATTTATCCTATATAAATGCAGTATTCTAAATAGCTACTCTTTTGGCATCTAGTTGTTGTTATACTTTATCCAGATCTACAAAACTTTACGTAAATCTTGTTATATTCTCATGATTTTTCAATAATTTGTATTATAGCATACTGTTTAAGGAAATTAACAACATAGACTTGATAATAACTAAAAATTTAATTATTTCCTGTATTTTGCCGTAGCTAAATTGGCATCTTCAGGGACTAAAACACTGATATTAAACACATGCATGCAGGTAGACTTCAGTAAGGTCTTATATTGCTCCTTTTCAATATTTATTACTGAAAAATGCCTGCGTGCACGTGTTTAATACCAGTATATTAATCCCTGAAGATGCTGATTTAACTTCAATGAAATATAGGAAGTAATAATTAAATACTTATTATTAGAACTACATACATTTAATTTTTATTAGAACTACCAAGATTTTTGGTATGATGAAAACATTCAAAATAGAAGATCACCGTTTGTAAACAACTTGGACAACTTTGAAAACATCACTCTAGAATAATTAACAGAAGCATTAACCCAAAGCAAAATAGGAGAACCTCCAGGAGAAGACAATATAAACTTGGAACTTTCAAATATGCAAAACTTAAATTCTCGCTCAGGTTACTTAACCTTTATAATATGATTTGGAAAGAAGGAAAATGTTCACAAGATTAAACAAAAGCAATAGTTAGCCCCATCTACAAAAAAAGGACACAAATCTGACTGTAACAATTATCATGGCATCAGCTTACTTAGTACCTGTTATAAAGTATCTTAACATATGAACTTAAACATATAGTAGACCCAAAATTAACAGAAGAACAAAATGGATTCAGAAAAGGCAGGTCTTGCATAGACTCTGCATTTACATTAAAATTACTAATCAAAAAACACAGAGAAATGAACATAGAAACACACATAGCTTTTACACCAAAGCATTTGATAAAATCATCAGAGAAAAACTATGGGAAATCCCAGAAGAATATGAAATACTAAACCAACTCTTTAGAGCCTTATTTAATATATATATCAAGATAATAAAATATCTGTGAAGTACAATAATTTAACATCAAGCTGGAAACCAATAAATAGAGGAGTACATCAGCATTGCCCTCTCACCAGTTTTATTTAATATATACATAGATAAAATCATAACTAATGAGGGAGGATTCAAGAAAAATCATAACAACAGATTAGATACTCTGATGATTGCTGACGATTAAATAATCCTTGGAAACAATGAAGATGAACTTAAAAAATCATTATGCAGTCTAAATAATCTGATAAAAACATATGGTATGGAAATATCAACAGAAAAAACAAAAGTCATGGCCTTCAAAGGTGCTAATCCAATAAGAAGAAAAACAGTAATAAACAACGAAATAATAGAGCAGTAAATACATTCAAATATTTAGGAAGCACAATGGCATATGAAAATGAAGTTGATATAGAACCAGCTATCAAACCTTTTAAAAGTAACAGGCATTATAAATAAAATTTTTAAACCCAATTATGTACAAAAACACACACGGATAAGAATCTACAATACAGTAGCTAAACCTACCATACTTTATGGTAGTGAGATATGGACAATAAAAAAAGTAGATGAAAGAAGAATTGAATCATCTGAAATGAAATTTCTGCACAGAACTGAAGGAGTCACAATAAGGGATAAAATGACATTCAGGACTACAGCCACTCAGGACTTGCTGACCATGCTTTGGACAACCACTACAGAATACACTGAAAGATGGTCACTCTATTACACCACAGCAAATAAAAATTTGAACAGTTATTCCTTGAACCTGCCTCAGTCCTGAAGAACTTTCCAAACACCTTGACAAATTTGGGTGCATGAGACTGCCCAAATTTGGGAAAGCATGCATGCTAACAGGGACAATCCAACTCAGCCCACTAAGGGGTGCCATTTAGGACTATAGGCCAGATTTTAGTTGCCTCTCTTCAGCCTCATTTGGCCAGTGTTAGTGACAGAGTACACATATCATTGTTTTTCCGTGATCCCTGATTATGGCAATGTAGTATTGCTGAAATATAGGAAAATACTGTCCAACCACAGATGTGAGATCCCTCAACACTTCTACACATGGCAGAAGGCAAATCCATTTTGATAATAAGGCAATCAATGATGTGTGGGATGAGCGTTTATTTTTATTATATGTTGGAAAAAGAGCTTTTCTTTTATGAAAATTCTAGTTTTTGAAGTGGTAACTATTTAGCTGGTACAACAGTTCGGAAAATTTTTATGTATAAAGCACATGATTTCACATATTATATTATATTATTATTATCCAGACCTCCATGGAGTCAAAAGACTCATCGTGAGAGGTCGTTTTTAAGAAACACAAAGTTTATCATACCACTCCTTGGACCCACTGACCGTTCCTGCACCAACTACTCTCTTGGGCAATGCATTCCAAGGTTCAACCACCCTCCACACAAAGAAACCACTCATCAACCTCTTGCACACAGTCTCCTTTCATAACTTCCAGAGATGGCCCCTTGTCATCCCTCCTTACTGCCGTTCCACCAAGTGAAAGAACTCTCCAATGTCTACCCTGTAACTGCCTCTAAACAGTTTAAAAGTCTCAATCATATCATCTCTCCTTCTATCCACCAAACTCTGCAGTCCACATTCCCTCAATCGATCCTCATAACTCATATTGTACAGTCCTGAAACCATCTTTGTTATCCGCCTCTGTACCCTTTCCACAGTCAATTTATTCCCTTCAAATCCTGGGGACCAAATCTGAGAACAATAGTCTAATTGGTCTGATCAGGGTCTTATACAACAGAATGATAACTCTTTTATCTTTGCAGGTCAGCATAGTTCTCAGTATTGCAGCAATCCTCTGAGTTACCTTCACCACCTTTGCAATATGTTCCCTGAATTTCAGTTTTCTATCAATCATCACCCCCAGATCTCTTGTCTCCCCTACCTCCTCCAGCATAGCTCCTCCAATCGAGTATGCATCCTCCCATCGATGATCCCAAACCTCAAGACTTTATATTTTACTGCATTGAACCGACATCCCCATTCATGTGCCCATCTGTCTAGTTTATTCAAATCCTCTTGCAGGGCTGCCACATCTGCACTATTACTGATAACCCTTCCCAGCTTCACATCGTCCGCAAACAACTGAATGTCCCCTTGCAATCCATTGACAATATCACTGATATAAAGGTTGAACAATACAGGTCCCAGTACTGAGCCCTGTGGAACCCCACTTGTAACCTTCTGCTTCCTTGATATTGCCCCACCATACACAACTCTCTGATACCTATCAGTGAGTCAATCCTGAATCCATTTGACTAACCTAACATTTAAACCCATATGCTGCAACTTAAATATCAGCTTATCATGTGGCACCCTGTCAAACATTTTTGCAAAATCCAAAAAAATGGAAGTATATGCCTTTCCCTCATCAACTGCTCTTGTCACTTTATTGTAAAAAGCAATCGTATTTCTAAAGCAAGAGTTCCCCTTAACAAATCCATGTTGATTCTCAGAGATAACATTACCCTCATCTGCCCAATGCTGTATATAGTCCCTCACTAATTTCTCCAAGACCTTAATAACTACTGATGACACACAAACAGGCCTATAATTAGACACTTCCAGTCTGCTACTGCCCTTATGCAATGGCAGTATCTTACCTTCCTTCCATTCCCTGGGTACCTTTCCTGCAGCCAGACTTTAATTGAAAAACCAACTCAATGGGGCTGTCAGTTCTTCAGCACATTCTCTCAAAACCTGTGGTGAATACCATCCAGTCCAACAGCTTTACTGGTATCCAGAGTACTCAGTATTTGGAATACACTCTCCTCTTGCACCTCTAAACCTGGCCTATCCCTCTAGTATTAAAATCTCCTCCAGGATGAAATACTCCAATAAAGTACTCATTGAACAACTCCACTATGTCCTCTGCATCAGTCACTCTATTCCCATTTTTATCCCACAATATCATTCTTCCAGAATCGTTTCTCACCCACATAGCTAAAAAATTCCCTAGTATTTTCTTTGGATCTTAGTGCCAATCTCTTCTCATATTCCAGTTTTGCCTTCCTCGCCATTCTGGTCACTCTCCTGGCCTGTGTCTTATATTCTTCATTAAGCTTGTCTTCCACCCCTCTCCTTATATATCTTCCATAATCTCTTTTTCAACTGCAGTTCCTGTTTGATATCGTTTGTCATCCACTTTACACCAAATTGTGTCCACTTCTTCACCCGTGGAATTCAGCTTACTATTGCTGCTAACAAATATTCTTTCACAATTTCCCAAGTACTAAAGATATCCTGGCCTTCCAATTCTGCCGTCCATGGAACTGCCCATAGTTGATACCTAAGACTATTATAATCACCCACCTTATAATTCCACATATGTTCCCTTTTCTTTGATACACCTGCATGTCTATTCATCTTCCAAGTCAAAACCACATGGTCCCTCTCTCCAACTGGTGGGAGAGATATCATCTCACTTATTATCGGCTCTTCTGATGCTATGACCAAATCCAAACCTCTTGTTCCCCTCTATTACACTGCCAAAGACATCTGTCCCTCAAGAATTCCAGAAATTCTATCCCCTTCTTACTACTTGCATTTTCTTCTTCCCAGCTTATACTGCTGTAGTTAAAATCTCCCACAACAATCATTCTTCTTGCACTTGCCAAGCTCAACTGCCTAAACATCTCCTGGTCCCACCTTCTGTGCTTCCTGGTCTATAGCAACACCCCACTAAATATCCTGTCTTTGCCACTTCTACCTCACACCATATGCTTTCAAAACCACCTGTGTCACTGCCTTCCAAAGCCTCCACTCTTAAGAGGACATAAGTCATCACTTATCATAAGCAGTACTCCACCACCACGTTTTCCTTTCCTATCCTGCCAAAAAATGCTGTACTCTGCCACTTCAATTCTGGTCATTATATCATCCTCCGTCAACCACGTCTCAGAGATCCCAATAATCTTTGGCTAGGTTGATGATATCAGTGCCACCAATTCATCTCCTTTATTTCAGATACTCCTGGCATTAGTATAGAGCATAAAAATGACAAATCTGTATTAATGACAAATTTGTACAACACCTTATTCCTTTCTCCCTTTCAACATGAATTGACTCTTCTTGGCATTGTGCCAGCCAGGGTTCTCGCATATGTGGTCAGACAGTATTGTCATTAGTTTTCTGTAATATTCAATCATGAACTACTAATTTCCTTTCTTTTATCAGCTGTAGTAATAACAAAATTAGTATTTTGTTATTACTATTAATTCTACTGAAGAAATAAATGCCCTCTTTAAAGTCCGTAATGTGCAATAGTTCCAAAAATCGATCCAATGTTTTATTTATTATTTTTTTTTTTTTTTCAGTAGATAAAGTGCTATGTGATTTCTCTTTGGGTGCAGCTAGCTACCTTTTGGTTTTGAATCACACAAATTCTTTTTAAGTCTGAGCCTCCTCCTAATTTATCTTAGGAAGAAATGAAGACTTACCTCACTCTTAGGAGAAATGCTAATTTTGTTATTACTAAGACTGATAAAGGAAAGGCATTAGTACAGGATCAGAATGAATACTACAGAAAGCTAATGTTAATGTTCTGCAAACATTCTGCATACTGTTTGCTTCCTAATGATTTTACTAGCCAAATTAAAAAATTAAACATACTTATTGATAATGTCTCTTGCTGGGATGAGGAAACCAAAAAGAAACTTAAAACTATCATGGACATCCTCATTGATTGTATGGACGTCATAAGATTCACAAAGCAAATATTCAATTTAAGGGTGCTATGGCCTTAAGCTGTAACTTTTAAGATGCCAATCAATAGCCTACTACCATGACCTCTTAAAGTCTGAGAAACAACATACCACTGTATTGCAAACAGAAACACTCACACCATTAATAAGAAAAAACATGAGAAACACAGCTATCCAGAACAAAATATCTCTGTTCTGCTACTGTCAAAAGCTTGCCTAACCTTTTATAGACAGTGAAAACAACATACCTCCTCAGGAAAAGCCAAATCGACATGATACTATATATATCACCATCATCATTAGCTACTGTCAATCCACTGCTGGTCCTCATCCAGCAGTGGATCGACAGAATCTTTTTCAAGATCACTCCAAAACTGTCTGTCCATGGCTCTCCTTTCCCATGTCACTCCTGCAAATCTGATATCATCAATCCACCATGATTTAGGTCAGCGTAGGGTTGTTCTCCCTCTTATGGAATCCAATCCATTACTTCTTTTGTCCATTGTTAATCTTGCCTTTGGTTTGATTTCTTATCCACATGTTTCTTTTGTGATCCAATCTTGTGATATCAAGCATACTTCTTCCCATACTAAATTGTGTTGTTCTTAATTTTTGAATTTCCTTTGCATTTAGTGTCAATGTTTCACAGCCATACATCTACAGAAAAATACACTGATTAAAAATTTTTCTCTTCAGGCATAATCATAATTGGCTTTTGAATATCAACTGTAATTTTCCAAATGCTTTCTATCCAAGCATCGTGCATCTTTCCACTGAAATTTGATGGTCCTGACATATGACTTCTCCACTGCACAATCAATAAAACTATGACATAATGGTAACTGATATTTATTACACCATTCGATAATCTGTTGTACAACTTGAATATGGTCCATTATTATTATTATTATTACGTGACACCTCCAGGGAGTTCCAAAGACACATCGAGGGAGGGCACCTACTCTACAACTCTCTGTCTCCATCACTCAATCCACCAACTACAATGAACTGCAACTACAGCCATGCCATCTATTGCCCACCACCACTACCACTAGTATTTTCACAGGCAATAGCACCCATCCATGTCCACGGCGGGATTCAAACGTGCACCCTTTTGGCTGGAGAGCGGATACACTAACCACTTGGCCAACCAGGTTGGCAAGAATATACTAAAGCCACTTTGAAAGCCTGTCTGTAAACACTTTGTCAACCACCGATAGTAGACTGAAGGGTTGGTAATTCGTCAAGTCTTCTACTTCACCTTTTTTTTATGTATCAGAATTAAGGCAGCCTTCTTCCATGTTCTTGGTATATCATTTTTCGTCACACATAAGGTAAGTAGTTTTGCTAAGATTTTGTGGATCATTTCCCCACCTGCTTTTAGAAGTTCAGCTATAACTCCATCCTCACCTGCAGCTTTTCCATTTCAAAAATTTAGATGTTCCACATAACTTCTTTATTATTATTATACAGGCACCTCAATGGAGTCCAAAGACTAATTGCTAGAGACCCAATCAATCCACACAATCTATAAAACCTCTCCCTGAATCTGTTAACAGACAAAGCACTCACAACTGACTCTAGCAACCCATTCCACTCATTCACAACTCTCCAAACAAAAATCTAGTCCTCATACCCTTCCTAACCACACCTTTATTCGACTTCCAGGGATGACCCCTTGTTCTTGTGCCGCTAACCAAGTGCTGAAACATTTCCCCTGCATCTAGGTATCCTACCGCGATGAGTCTTCAGGCTCCTTGGAGGTGTCACAAATAATAATAATAATAATAATAAATCTATCCCATAACATCCTTTAAGCAACTTAAATGTGTCTATCATGTACCTTCTTTTTCTCCTAACAACAACTTCTGCAATCCACACACCTTCAATCTATCCTCATATGGAACATTCCGCAGGCCACTCATCATCTTGGTGAATGGCCTATGAATGTTCTTGCCTCTGAATCCTCTCCACCATTTCCTCATTACCAAGAAACCCAGGGGATCAGACTTGAGCACAGTAATCTAGATGTACACATATCAAGGCCGTATAAAGAAGAATAACAATTTCCTTATCTCTACTTATTAATGTGTTCTTCAATACCCAAGTAATCTTATGGGCTATATTAGCGGCCTTAGCAAAATTTCCTCTAAATTTAACTCTCTGCCCACCAGTACCCCTAAATCTCTAGCTTCATCTATTTCCTGGAGCACAGCATCATCAATGTAATACCTGGCTTGTAATCTATTCATCTTGAAATGTATAACTTTATATTTCTCGACATTAAATCCATTATCTTTTGTCCATACTATTTAAAACATCCTGCATGCTCTCCACATCACCTTGATTAATTATTACTCTACCTAATTTTGCATCATCAGTAAACAACTAAATAGTTCCTTTCAGGTTATTTCCTATATCATTTATGTACAAATTAAACAGCAATGGTCCCAGCACCTAGAGGCACACCACCACCACTGGTCACCTGTTTTTATCTTGATTCTCTCCCTCCATATACCACTTTTCGATATCTTTCCAGGCCAACCTCTTAGCCACTTAACTAGTGCCATGTCCATCCCATTTGTTCTAATTTGCATAACAGAGTTCCATGTGGTATTCTATCAAATGCCTTGAAAAAATTCAGCAAAATCATCGTGTAGCCATTTCTTTATCCAACTCAGCTGTTACTCTATTATAAAAAGTTAGTAAATTACTAAGACAACCCTTCAGAAAGTCATGTTGACCCTCATAGAGTATCATATTTTTATCTACCCATTCTTGAATTCTCTTTTTGACCAATTTTTCTAGCACTTTTACTTCCATGCCTGAAATACTGATTGGTCTATAATTCTTCTGGTAGAATCTGTGGCACTTCAGTTATTTTGAAGTCGTCTTCTTCTTCTTCATTTAATTCATCGTCATTCTGATAATACTGAGTAATCTGTAATTCTTTTTCAGTGTTTCTCATAACCAGATACAGCATATCTGTATCTGGTTATGATCCCATCTTGTAGTTTGACTGCAGCCATCTGTTTATTGCTGTTCATCAATTGCTGTTTGGCTTTTTTTTTCTTTTTTTTTTTTTTGAGAATATGGTTGTTTTCAATTGTTTGTTGCATGAATTTACAATTGAATTTATTTCTTCTGTGATATGTTTTCTGATTGTTTTGCACAATTCAGTGTATTCACTTTTATTCTGTAGGTTATTTGCTTGTTTCATTTCTCTTCATTTCTTCATAAGCTGTTTTGTTTCTGTAGAAAGTTTGTCTTGTATCTGTTCTGTGGTACCAGCTATTTCAAGTGAGCATGGTAAAAAAAGGTTTGGGGTAATAATGGCATTCCTTTGTAATGGATCAGCATTGTCATCTATAAGATTTTTAAATCTATTGTTTAGTTCATGTTAAAATATATCTTTTTTAATGTTGAGTTTGGGTACATCTATGTTATGTTTATCTTCGAAACATTTTTCTCCTTTCTTTTTGGCAGTTTATTTGAATCTTGCTGCGTATCATACAATGGTCACCTCCAATGTTGAAGGTGATTATAACAGAACAATCTTGAAAGATGTTTTTCTTATTGCTGAGGATAAAGTCAATTTCACTAGTATTTCAATTTCCTAATATCCACTTCCTATATGTTGTTTTCTTCAAAAAGGAATTCATGATGTACAGGTTTTCTTTTTCTGCAAATTCTATTAGCCTTGCTCCTCTATCATCTCTCATGCCATATCCAAAATTTCCCATTGAGCTTTCATCTGATTTCATCTCTCATTACAATTCTGAAATGATGTTTTCCTTTATTGTAAAGTTGGGATATATCACGAGTCTTCAATTTCTTCACCAGTATGACTTATTGTTGGTGCATAGACTTGGATGATCTTAAGAGCGTGTCTTTTTGAGATCTGAACCAACAATACTTGCTATTTGATCAGATATACGTCAGATTCTATTAAGTTGTTCTGCAATTTTTTTGTTAATCACAAATCCAACTCCTCTGATTCTTTCCTTATCCTGAACTCTATAATACAGTATGTCTCCATTCTTGAAATGAAGAATTTCTTCACCATTATGTCTAACTTCACAGAGTCTGAGAATGTCCCATTTTAGTCACTTTAACTCAGTGTTTCTCAAACTTTTTTCGACTATGGAACACTTCACAAATCCTGAAATTTTGACGGAACACCTTGGTTATTTTGTAATGTATAAATTAATAATTAATTGGTAATTTAGCTGATTTTTATTATTATTAATAATAATTAATTAAACATCAATTAAACCATCATTAAATTAATTTGTGCTGACAAATTAATTTAAAAATGACAAATTCCAGAACTTCTCACAGAACACCTATTCACCTTAAGAACCACTTATTAAGAACTGGTTAAGAACCACTGCTTTAACTCTTCTGTTAGTTCATTTAGCCATGATTCACTGCTCAGAGTCCTACAGTTTAAAGTTCCAAGGAATAGTTTCTGGCAGCTTGATGTGGTTACTTGGGGGGGTTCTTAGCACCCTCTGCCTTCATGTTTAGCTGCCTGCTGCCATGGGTAGTAAAAATCTGGCCTCCAGGGAATGAGGGCCATTTTATTCCTGTCTGATTCATCTTGGAAGATTGGGCTATAATTCACCCTGTCTGCCCATTATATTCAGCGCTGCCCTGATATCCAATAGACAGCAGTCAGGGTTCCCCCTATCTGCCACCTAGGGGATGCACTCAGCAGCCAGTGGGAGTATCAGGGCTTCCGCTAGCTACTACGATGATTCATATTAAAAGCACACTACTAGGAAAAAAAGAACATGCAAAGAATAAAAATAAAGAATTAACACATTACCATATTCATAAAAAAATTGATAAACAATTATAACATAATAAAAATATTAAAACATTCACACACTAGGACAAGACATGTAAAAAATTGAAATGAAACAAAATGTGTTTACAGAAAACATTACCACACTACTATTCCAAACATCAAAAGCAATCCCAGTAAAAACAATGGAAACAAACCAAATAAACATCACTTCAGGTGACATTGCTCACTCACTTGGCTAGTACATAAATTGTGTTTTCATTGAACTCTAGAAATTAGAAAGCAGTATCTTTTGTATACTCATAACAAATGATCACATGTAGGTAAAATATTTCCTTTGCTTTCTTTTTGTAATAAAAAAAAAATATATATGGCCATTTCTAAATTTAGAAAAAAAATATTAACCTATCAGTTTTCATTGGAGAGGTTGGTAAAAGCAGAATTCATGAATGGATGGACAGAAATACAATACTCCATGCTGCCCCATAGAGTATTATATTTCTATCCATCCATTCATTCTGCTTTTACTAACCTCTCCAATGAAAACTTATAGGTTAATAATTTTCTACATCTTTAAGTTAAAGGGAGATGGTAAATCCTGTTTTATTTTATAGCCGGGTACCCGGCTATAAAATAAAACGGGATTTACCATCTCCCTTTAACTTACCCTTATGTTGCCGGTAAAATAGCCTTTTGGCTTATTATAGCAGTTTCTATATCTTTCTTTAAGCCTCCTTTTATGCATCAGAACTATTCTGTCCTCTTTCAATTCCCATGGCACAGTTGAGCTGAAACTTAAACATTTGCACAGAGAAGCTCTCATCATAATATGTGAGCTGGTATCCCATCTCCATATTTGCATTGAGGGTCTGCATTATCCTATTCATCTCCAGTTCATCAACTTCTAATTCTCCCATAACATATCTATTGCTGCAATAATCCTTACCTGGATGGTACCCACTTGCAAAATGATATCTTAGTAATTCAAGTAATTTGTTTCTTTTTGTTGTTGTCTCCCTACTATGAGCACTTGTTAAAGTTATCCTTCCATCATCGACTTTTCCTTTTACTCACCAAATAGGAAAGAATTTTTTGGAATTTCCTTGGCCTCCATGGCTAGCTTCCTCTCATAATTAACTTTTGCCTTTCTTACCATATTGCTCATCCTTCTTGCCTGTGCCTTGTATTGTTCCCAAGCTCCTGATCATCTTGACCTTTATATACCATCCACATCTTTTGCTTCTGCCTTGGTATCACCACTTCTGGGTCTGCCTCCCACTGACGAGACCTAAATAAAGGTCGAAACAGGTCTGGGTAGAGTTCCTTCCCTTAATGCATAGCATTATACATGTCTGCAGGGAGATGTGCTTTGCATTATGGGAGATACTAAGACAATGAGAGATGAGAGCTTGGTCCACCTTTGCTACGAGTTGCCGACAGATGTACCACCTTGTCTCAGTCCTGAAGATATTTTCAGGCACAAACTTCGTTTGCCTACACTTGGATAAAGGATTAAACTAATTTTATTATAGTCTAACCAAGTGCAAAATAAACTTCCAACTTCAAACATCCACATCTTTTCTTTTACTGCAACTCTTGCCTAATTTAACTTCCTGACTCTGAGTGTACAGTCTGATAATTTTGATATTTAATTTTTAATTCTGATAGTTCTGATAATTTTTGTTAACTACGCTCATTTCTTCTTATATCAGCTGCAGGCGCTCACTCTATCTGCAGACTAAAAAGATTGATCTTCAGGGAGCTCGTGAGTCAAGCACAGTGACATGTATAAGAAGAGCTCCTGATTGGGATAAGTTTTCTAGGAATAATTAAATATATATGCATAATTGTTTGAGTAAGAGAGGCTGTAAATGTTGTGCACTACTGGTTTTATTAGTGTGGGGAATTTTTTTTTTGCCAAAACTTAATTACGAAATCGTTATTATCAGACTTAGTAGCCTGCAAAAAATGGCGGCGGCATTCCATGACTTTAATTTAGATTTCAGTAGTTTCGTTAAGTGTGAGGTCTGTTATATGTATTCTTTCGATTACATAAATGACTTGTGGATATTTGGTGAGCATGGAAGGAGGGTGTGTGCGAAGTGTGACCTGAATGAGGAACTGATGAATGCAAATATGAAATTGATGACGTAGCGAAACTGTTGCGGGTAAAATGAGTGCATGTTTGAAAGAGAAGGATGGTGAGAAAGAGGGCCAAAAAAATGTTAAAAAATCATTAAAAAAGAAAAAGAGCAATTTGAAAAACATAACGGATGTTAAAAGGGACGAAAGTGAGGTGAGGGTGGCAGAAGGAAACAAAATTAAGAGAATGAATGAAACTATATAAATAGTTAAAATAAATAGCGAAAAAGGAATGAATGATAGCGAAAGTTCGACACATGTTGGACTGAAAGTACAGAAACAAAGAAAGATGAATGAGTATGAAAATGGGAAGAATGATTGCGAAAGTTGGACGCATGTTGGGCCGCAAATACGGAAACAAAGAAGGATGAATGAGAGTAAAAGTGAGAAGAGGGGGTTGAGAGTCAGAAAGTTAGAAAGATTGAATGATAAGAGAGAATTGATTGATAGAGAGCAAGATTCAGAAGTTGAATTGGATTGGATGAGGCAAGAAATGAAATGGATGCGGAATGAAATTAAGAAAATTCGGGTAAAAACTATTAAAATAAATAATGATGGCATGAAAGAGTTAACGAAATATGAGCAAGTGGCTTGTATCGCAACTCCATTATTAAAGGTGTGCTAGAGGATAGAATGCACAAGGTATGTTTTCCAGGTGCAAAATTAGTAGAGTGATTGGGGCATTGGATATGAGGCAGGAGCAAGCAAAAGAGTTAATAGTATTAATAGGTATGAATGATTTGAGAGAGGAGGAATCAGGAGGCTGCTTAGAAGGATAAAAGAGAACAGTGTGACAGGAAGAGTAGTTAGCGTGTTGCCTAGGTATGACTATGGTGAAATGAGGCGGAGAGCAAGGATTATGAATGATATGCTGGCTGAAATGCATGAGGAGACGAAAGTACAGTTTGTTAATGTGTGGAATGAGTTTGAGGGACAAAGTGAGCTGCATTTGAGTGGTTATGGTGTAAGTCGCTTGGAGAGACTGCTGCAGGAAGGTAGAGAAGTGAATAGAGAGAATGAATCAAATTGAGTGGGAAGTGATGTGGAAGAGCGGGAGAGTAAGACAGGAGAGATTGAAGAAGTGGTTATGAATGGGGAAGTGAGTGGTATGAGTATAGAAAATGAGAGAATGGTGTGCAAGATGAGCAGGGAAACGGGGAGGCTCAAGGTGGACAGGGGTACACAGCATGAGAAAGGTGGATGCTCCAAGAGGAGGTGAGCATGTGTAGGCAGGAAAGGAATGGGATGACCAGGGATCAAGAGGAAACAGTTGGAATTGAAAAGGGTTTTAAAATGAAAAAGCAGAAAGGGAAATGGCCCCAGCCGAGTATGGAGAGATCACATCGAGTGAGTGGTATCAGTGGAACTACCTGTAGATCCAGAAATGAGCTGTTGTGTTTGTATACAAATGCTAGAAGTATAAGAAACAAGGCAGATGAAATGGTTGCACTAATTGCATCTGTTCACTCAAAGATTGTCGGAATAAGTGAGACATGGTTGGAAGAGGATGACATCCTGACAGGAATAGAGATGAAAGGGTATGATGTGTTTTGTGAGGACAGAAGGGGTAAAAAGGGAGAGGGAGTGCTATTGATGATAGAGAAAGAGTTATGTCCATATAAAGTAGAGATGCAAGAGGGAAATAGTGCCAGTGGTTTTGAGACAGTATGGTGTGAGATAGAGGTGAATGGAATCAAATACTTGGTGGGATATTGTTATAGACCAAGTAATGTGGATGGTGGTGATAATGAAATGTACAATCAAATTAGCCAAGTAAATAAGAAAAGGGTGATCATTATGGGTGATTTTAATTATGGCAATATAGACTGGAATGATGAGATAGAAACTGGAAGTAAAGAAAATGAGTTTCTTGAGTTTTTATGGGATAACTACCTCAGACATTATGTAACAGAGGGCACACGAGGATTGAGGGTCTTGGATTTGGTCATCTCATCAGAGGATGTAATTATAAATGAGGTGTGAAATCATCCACCAATTGGTGAGAGTGACCATGAGGTGATTACCTGGGTGGTTGTCAGCAGGGCGAGGACCTCTGTGAGAAAAGGATATATGTGGAACCACAACGGGGGTGATTATGAAGAGCACAGGAGACAGCTTGCGGGTGTAGCGTGGAATGAGGAGTTAGCTGGAAAAGAGATCAATGCAGTTTGGGGGATTTTCAAAAACATCGTCTAAATGTATTCCAAGGGTGAGAAGGTTAAATAAGGTAGGTGTGAGATGGATGAATAAAGAGATTAAGCATGTGATACAGCGAAAAAGGGCATTGTGGAGGCGGCATAAGAGAAGTGGAAATAACCAATTCCATGAGGTCTACAAAGACCAAGCAAGGAGTGTGACTTGGTTGGTGAGGGTAGCTAAAGAGAGGTATGAACAGCAGCTGGCTAATGAAGCCAAAAAGAATCCTAAGGAGTTCTTTCAATATGTAGCCAGCAAAAGAAAGAATAATTATGGAAGGATAACATTGATTGGAGAAAATGGTATAAAGACAGCTGATGCAAAATGTGTGGTGGAGATACTTAATGAGCAGTTCAGAAAGATCTTTCAATCTTGTGAATGTGACTTCATGGAGGGATTGAGAGCAGTTGATGATGGGGAGGAGAGACTGACTGTAGGTGAGCAAGAGGTGTATGGGGAGTTGAGTAAACTAGATGTTAATAAAGCTGTGGGATTTGATAATATATCACCACATATTCTGAAAGAATGTGACAGGGAGTTGACACCTGCCTTGACATATTCTTTTAATATGAGTCTTGCACTCGGTCAAGTTCCTAAGGAGTGGAAGGAGGGCAAGATCGTGCCACTTCTTAAAGGAGGTGATCGAACTCAAGCACAAACCATAGGCCTATCTGTGTGTCAGGTATTTTGGTTAAGTTGTTGGAGAAGCTTGTGAGAACTAGGATCCAGAGTTGGGTTGAAACAATGCTATTATCTTTAATGGATAGCATGGATTTGCTAAAGGGAGGTCAAGTTTTAGTAATCTACTTACTTATTACAATAAAGTGACTGCTTCCTTGGACAGAGGAAAAGGATACACAGTAATATACTTGGATTTCGCAAAGGCTTTTGATAGAGTATCTCATGATAGGTTGACAGTCAAACTAGAGCAGACGGGTTTGGATATTAGTTTAGTGCATTGGATTGGAGACTGGCTATCTGATAGGTATCAACAAGTTGTGTATGGGGGAGCGATATCCAGGAAAAGGAAAGTCACTAGTGGAGTGCCTCAGGCGTCTGTTTTAGGTCCCTTGCTGTTTAACTTGTATATTAATGATATTGGTGAAGATTTAGATGGAGATATTCAGTTGTTTGCAGATGATGCAAAGTTGGGACGAACCATGAAGTGTAGTGAAGATGTTCTGGCCTTACAGGAAGACTTGAATAGATTGAGTGATTGGGCATGGAAATGGGGATGTGAGTTCAATATTGCAAAATGTAATTTTAAAATTTGGAAAACAAAGATGGGATGCAGAATTTATGTTCGGAATTAAGTTCGTCTTTTAGCTTATTCATTGAAGCAGATCTTCGAAGCCCTGTTTTTTAGAGTATTAATGACACCTAGTTTTTGTGTTGGGTGGTGGTAGGAATTTCTGTGTATATATATTGGCCCGTATGTGTCGGTTTCCGGTAAACAGTGAAGGAAAGACTGCAGACGTGTGACAAGTGTATCTAGAAACGGAAGTATGTTCTGTTTTTCAATCTCAATTGTGAATTGTATGCGTTTTATGTGGCTAAGGAAAGTGTCTAGCGGCCATGGGACTAGATGGCAAAAACATCGTCAACGTATCTAAGCCAGACTTTGGGTTTTAAAGGAGAGCAATCTAGAGCATGTTGCTCAAAATGTTCTATATAAAAGTTAGCAATAGGGGGGGATAATGGTGAGCCCAAGGCTGTGCCTTCTTTTTGTAGGTAGAAAGCATTTGCCATACAAAATAACCAGAACGTAATACATGCGCAAAGAGCGTTGTGATATCTGGAGGGAATTTGTTCTGTAAAAGGATTGCGTCATTGATTGGGACATTCATAAAGAGCACAGAGATGTCAAAACTGACTAAATCATCCTTCTTTAATGTAATGTCTTTGATTATGTTTATGAAGTGTTGTGTGTTTCTGATATAGGAGGTTTTTTGAAAAAGGCTTAAGATTCATCCCAAATACCATAGTAGATAAAATATGTTAAGAAACCACCAACTTTTTAAATATAAATTATAAGAAAACGATAACAAGCAACTTTACGAAACACGAATTAACAGTGGTGAAATCATTAAAATCAAATCCGAACATTGTAATAACTAGAGCCGATAAAGGAAGTGCCACTGTTATTCTAAACCAAACAACATATTTCGAAAAAATGAATCTGCTAGTCTCAGACAATAGTACATACCAACTTGTTAACTACGACCCAACAAATAGAATAAAAAAGAAAACAGAGAAACTACTTAAATCAATTACTACATGGCCCGAAGATACAGTCAAAAAATTACTTCCACACTATGCTCACTCGCCGAGAATTTACGGTCTACCAAAGATACACAAACAAAACACACCATTCCGGCCGACAGTCGAAGGTATAGCCACATGAATTATCACCTAACCAAGAAATTAGTGGCAACACTCAAGGAGTTGGTAGGTCATTCTCCCTCCTATATCAGAAACACACAACACTTCATAAACATAATCAAAGGCATTACATTAGAGAAAGAAGATTTATTAGTCAATTTTGACGTCTCTGCCCTCTTTACGAATGTCCCCATAATGACACAATCTTTCTTTTACAGAACAAATTCCCTCCAGATATCATGACGCTCTTTGTGCATGTATTAATTTCTGGTTATTTTGTATGGCAAAACACTTTCTACCTATAAAAAGAAGGTACAGCCATGGGCTCGCATTATCCCCCCCCCCCTATTGCTAACTTTTATATGGAACATTTCAAGCAACATGCTCTAGATTCCTCTCCTTTAAAACCCAAAGTCTGGATTAGATACAGTGACGATATTTTCGCGATCAGACCCCATGGCCGGCAGACACTAAACACTTTCCTTAGCCACTTAAACAAACAACACAAACGCATACAGTTCACAATTGAGATTGAAAAACAGAACACACTTCTGTTTCTAGATACACTTGTCACAGATCTTCCTTCTGGCAGTCTTTCCTTCACTGTTTACCGGTGTCATCTTACGACAATCATTCTTTCTTCTAATGTCTACATATCGGAAAAATTCCCTAGGATTTGTTTTAACTGTATTTGCTAACTACTGCTCAAATTGCACTTTTGCTGCCTTTATCAAGCAAGTACTAAAAAGGATATAAAGTGGCAACATGTTTGTTGTCCCATTACCATGCTGTGGCTAGACATTTGAATGCGATAAAAGTGACAAAAAATATTTGAGCACTCTTATGGAAGCTTGGAAATGCAGAACATTTGTGAATTGTTTTTTTCTTATTTTTTTATGAGGGGGGGGAGGACGGAAAGTTCTCATAAACATATTGAACAAAAATCATTAAAGCAACTGATATAACCACAAGAAAGAACATATCTTCAAGTCTTTTAACCTCCATCTTTCGCCAAATTGTAAAAATGTGTTCTTTTTCTGTTAGAATATATAAGAAGACATGTCAGAGGTTCTGAAGAAAATCGAAGACACAGAGGCCTTCAAGTTTTTTGTGTCGCAAGAAAAGTCCCCAACGGAGATTTCCCAAACTCTGTGAGAGACTTTAGGGGACTGTGCCCCAGCACATCCAACAGCTGCCAAATTGCCAAATGGGTGGCCAAGCTTAAAACTGGGCATCCTGAGACAACAGATGTCCCCAGGTCAGGAAGACGACCTTCCACAGCGATCACACCTGAACACATTGATGCAGCACATGCCATGATCCTTGAAGATAGATGAATAAAACCAACCAAAAACATTGCCAAGACTCTGGGAATATCCAAGAAATGAATTGGGGGGTCATTATCCATCAACATCTGGACATGCAGAAGCTCTCAGCAAAGTGGATCCCCAAATGTTTGAATGTCGACCAAAAGAGAGACGTGTGCTGTCATCTCAAGGGATTTCGGTCATTTTAAGAAATGAGGTGCAAATTTTTTGGCTTGTATTGTGACTATTGATGAAACATGGCTTCATCACTATTACCCAGAGACCAAACAAAGTCAATGGAGTGGACACAGCCAGAGACAATGTCTGCCTTACCCATCCTATTTGTCAGACCTGGCCCCATCTGCCCATTTCCTATTCCCAATTTTAAAGAAACACTTGAAAGTAACAAAATTTTCCAGAGATGACAAAGTCATATCTGCAACTGAGGAATGGTTTGTGCAACAAGGAGAAACTTTTAGGATTGTAAATGATGCAACAGCAACATTGCAACAAGTGTATAACACTTTGTGGGAAATAAACTAAAATAATGTGTAAACTGCATGATTCAACCTCAATTTCTTCATGGTGATTAGAACAACTTTTCAGCACACCCTCATATATATATTTTTTTAATTATTAATGATGTTTGATTTAAATGATGCTTTCCCATATATCAGATAGGAAGAGGCAGTCATTCAGGTCCAGATGGTGGAGCAACACATTGTGAACCTCTCTAAACAAATGTTCAAACTTATGATGGCACCAATGAAGTAAGCGTATCTCAGACATATTGTGGTCAGTATCAATTCCATGATGTGCTAGGCCAGATTTTTACAATTTTTTACTGACAATGAAAGATTGGTCTTGTAATCTTTTCTCCAGAAAGTTTGTCCAAAGTAAAAAAGATGACAGTTAACAGGAACTTGGTAGATGCCAGGAAGAGAAAGAGGAAATTGTTTATCTTTAGAAGATCTATTCTTGCTGTACCTGTCTACCAAGTTCCTTACCTTTCTTATTTCTGATAAATTGGATGTTCTATGGAAAAAAGATTACATGAACACCAATCTTACATTGTCAATAAAGAATCTGACCTAGCACACCATGGAACTGATACTGACCACAATATCTTCTGGTCTGAAACAAGCTTACTCCATTGATGCCACTACAAGTTTGAACATGTTTAAAGAGAGTGCTGAAGCCTTCTTTCACCATTCGAACATGAATCAGAATGACTGTCTCTCCCTATCTAAGATATGGAAAAGCCTCTTTCAAATCAAACATCACTAATATTTTTTTTAAATAATCTAATGCCTCTTCTTCATCCACTTGCACTGCTCTATTTGTAACATATGAAGCCTTCTTTCACAATTTGAACCAGAATCAGAAACTGTCTCTCCCTATCTAAGATATGGAAAAGCCTCTTTCAAATCGAACATCACTAATAATTTTTTTTTAAATAATCTAATGCCTCTTCTTCATCCACCTGCACTGCTCTATTTGTAACATCATGAGACACTTACTATTTTACATAATCATTTATTTACATAATTATACTTTGCATTCAACAAAAATCATATTAAATCATAGTTAATCATATTAACTTGTGTCACTGATGACACTCTGCAATTTTCAGGATGAAATATTTGGCTATTAAAGTTCATTTCCTTATCCTTGTGTTCTCATGTTAATTATTATTATTATTATTTGACACCTCCAGGGAGTCCAAGGATTCATCGAGGGAGGGCACCTGCTCTACAACTCCGTCTCCACCATTCAATCCAACTGACCGCAACTACACCAACGCCATCTACCGCCAATCACTACTGGTATTTCCACAGACAATCACAAACATCCATGCCCATGGTGGGACTCGAACCAGCAGCCATTTAACTGGAGAGCGGATATGCTATCCACTTGGTCAACCAGGCCGGGTTAGCTGAGTGGATAGCGTATTTTGCCCAAACTTTATCATTATTATTAACACCAGATCTCCATGTAGTCAAAAGCCTCACTGCAGGAGGCAAACAATGTTTTACACACAAATCTTATCAAACCATGCTATAAATTCAATCAATGTACCTGCATGCACCACAATGTCAGGCAATGCATTCCACTGACCATCCACTCTCCATGCAAAGACCTACTCCTTATGCCCCCTGCTAACACCCTCCTTATACAAATGCCAAGCATGTCTCCATATTCCATTCCCTTCCCCCATTGTACAAAAAATTTTTTCCACATTAACCTAGTAACTTTACCAACTTAAACGGTTCAATCATTCCCTCAATCTCTCCTCACATCCCACATCCCAAAGACCAGTTATGACCTTAGTTTTCTGGACCCTTTCCAACATATCTTCATCAGATCAAAATCAGGGGATCAAATCTGTGTGCAATAATCCATACAAGGCCTGACAGTGTGGTCAAGGTATCGGAGAAGATAGTGAGGACAGAGTTCAGAACTGGGACAACAGCAGTAGAATTCTCTGTAATGGACAGCATGGGTCTGCTAAAGGAAGATAGTGTTTTAAAAATCTGCTTACTTATTATAACAAGGTGACAAATACAATGGACAAGGGGGAGAGACATAGACAGCAGTATATTTATAGTTTGCAAAGGCTTTCGATAGATTGCCACATGACAAACTAGTAGTTAAATTTGAATAGATGGGGTTGGATAGATTAGTGAGTTGGATTGGAGATTGGTTGTCTGATAGGTATCAGCAGGTCGTGTAGAGGGAGTGATATCCCAGAAGAGGAAAGTCAATAGTGGCATGCCACAGGGATCTGTTCTGGGACCACTATTGTTTCATTTGTATGTAAATAACATTTGAAATAGCTTAAATGGTCACATACAGTTGTTTGCAGATGATGCAAAGTTGAGGAGAGTTAAAAGAACTAGAATGGATGTTTTCAAGAGGACCTGAACAGACTGTCTGAACGGATGAGAATATCAGTTTAATGTTGCAAAGTGTAAGATTTTAAAATTTAGGAAGCAAAGATGGGATGAAGAGTTAGGATTGGTGGGGATGTTTTAGAGGAGGTGAAGGAGATGAAAGATCTGGGGATGATAGTGGATAGGAAAATTTCGTGGATTTTTTGCTAAAACTGTGACAACAACACAGTGGATTATTATTATTACGGGTATCTCCATGGAGTCAGTAGACTCATTGCGGGAGACCCAAACTAGCAAAACAATATCTATCATATCTCTTCTTGAATTCATTTACAGATGAAGAACTCACAACTGAGTCAGCAATGAATTCCACTCATTCACCACCCTCCAGGTGTAAAACCTCGTTCTCACACCCTTGTTAACCACACTTTTCTTTAATTTCCAGGGATGACCTCTTGTTCTTCCATCACTATCGCACAGCTGAAACATTTCCTCTGCATCAATCTTATAAAAATCTTTTAGTAATTTAAATGTTTCTATCGTATCCCCTCTTCTCCACCTATCAACCGACCTCTGCAAACCGACCGACCGACCGACCTCTGCAACCAACCGACCTTTTACATCATTCACCAACTAGGTTGGTGAATGATGTAAAAATTGATGTATCCAGGCAACCAGACCTGAGCATAGTAATCCAAATGCGAAAGTATCAATGCTTTATAAAGGGGAATAATAACCTCTTTATCTCTAGATGTTAGTGTGTTCCTCAATAACCACGTAATCCTATGTGTAATCTTGTCCTATGTGCAATGCATTCCCTGAACTTCATCTCCCTATCCACCAACACCCTAAGTCCCTAGCCTCATCAATCTCTTGGAGTACCGTTCCATCAATGTAGTACACAGCCGGTAATCTTTTAATCCCAAAATGCATAACCTTACACTTTTTCAAGTTGAACTGACATCCATTACCCTTTGCCCATTTTGCCAGCTTATTTAAATCATCCTGCAAAATCTCAACATCAGCTTGATTTTTTATTGTGCTACCCAACTTTGCATCATCGGCAAACAACTGAATATCTCCCCTCGAGTCATTTCCTATATCATTTATGTACAAATTAAACAACATTGGCCCAAGCAAAGAGCCCTGAGGCACACCACTGGTCACCTGCCTCATTCTGGACTCTACTCCTCCATACACCACCTTCTGGTATCTCTCCCTGAGCCATTCTCCTATCCATATCACCAGTTTAGTATCCATTCCCATCTGCTCCAATTTGCATAACAGTGTTCCATGGGGTATCCTGTCAAAAGCCTTAGCAAAATCCAGAAGTACCGCTGTGTAGCCATTTCCTTTGTCCAACGCAGATGTCATTTCTATTATAAAAAGTTAATAGATTGCTAAGGCAGGATCTACCTTTAACAAAACCATATTGATCCCTATAGAGTATCATATCCTGATCCACCCATTCTTGAATTTTGTCTTTAACCAACTTTTCCAATACTTTTACTAACACTCCTGAGATGATGATTGATCTGTAATTAACTACCGCAGTTTTAGAGCCACCTGTATGCAAAGGAACTACTTTGCCTTCCTTCCACTCCCTAGGGACCATACCAGAGTTCAAACTTAAGTTAAATAACCAAGTAAGAGGCGTTGACAATTCCTTCGCACATTCAAGCTGATATTCGATCTAAACCTACAGCAGTGCTTGCATTTTTTAATACCTCTGATTTCTTAACTTCAATTCTCACATTAGTTATTGCTACAGGTACAGAGATATCCTCACTTGGGTGATAGACTTTTGAAAAGTGATCACTCAGTAACTCAACTATTCCATCTGAATTTGTCACCTCAATACCATCAGCACCCACTAAAGTTATCCTTCCAAAGTTATTCTTCCTTTTACTTGCCACATAGCAGAAGAACTCTTTGGGATTAATCTTGATCTCATTGGCTAAGGTCTTCTCATAATCTGATTTAGCTTTTCTTACTATGCTGGTAACCTTCCTAGCTTGAGCCTTGTACTGATCGCCTTTCTCCTTGTACATTCTCCATAACATTTTCTTTTTTAGCAGATCAAACTTGATACTACTGCTCATCCATCTAAAGCCAACCTTGTTTGTCTTCCTGACCATGGGGACACAATCTGATATTGCTTTCCACAGATACCCGCTGATTTTATCCCATGCACTGCTAACATCTTTCCTCTGCAATATGTTCTGACATGGGATGGCTGCAAGCTCACTCCGAATCTTGTTATAATTGCCTAACCTGTAGTTACACATATACCCCTTCGTAACAGAAAAATCCACAGATTTTGCAACCTCCCAAGTCAATACCACATGATCATTCTCACCAATTGGGGGTAACGAGGACACCTTACTTATGCATATATCCTCTGAACCAGTGACCAGGTCCAATACTCTCACACCATATGTCCCTTCAGTTAAGTGCTATTTCAAGTAATTATCTCGCAGAAAATGTATGAACTCCATTTCTTTAATGCCACGTGATATTTCCTCCTTCCAATTGATATCATCATAATTAAAATCCCCCATAATAATCACTAAACTTGCACTCATTGCACTAATTTGCTGATGCATGAATTCAATTTGATCACAAAAGAAATGAAGAAATTATGAAAGAATTAAACCAAGAACCAGTAATAGAAAAAATTAAAAAATATAAACATAAATGGATGGAACACGTTCAAAGAATGAAAACAGAAAGATTACCAAAACAAGTCTTAAAATACAAGCCATTAGGAAAAAGAAAACCAGGACATCCTCTTAAACAATTCAACGATGACTTCTAAGGCCGGAACAGGTCATGCTAGGCCTAAATACTTGATATGCATGATGATGATGATGAATTCAATATCTCCCTGGCCTATAGAAGCAACCAACTGTATATTTGGTTGCGTTGGTCACTATTTCACAACAGACCGCTGCAGAGAATGCTGACATGTAGAAGTAAAAATGTTTTGATTTCCATCATTATACAAGGCTTTGATCAGGCCACATATAGATTACCGTGCACAGATTTGGTTGACAGGTTTTCAAAAGGATGATGAGATGTTGGAAAGGGTTCAGAGGCCATTGACTAAGTTGGTTTCTGGAATGTGGAATATGAGGAGAGATTGAGAGAATGCATATTACAGTGCCTGGTGGATAGAAGGAAAAGGGGGAGACATGATCAAGACATATAAATTGGTATGATATTGATAAGAGGTAATTATCAGATTAACGTGAATGAGAATTTTTATAGAATATCTGGAGACAGGAGAGGCTATCCCTGGAAATTGTATAAGGTGAGTGTGAGCAAGCGAAGTGAGGAGTAGATTTTTTTACATGGAGAGTGGTGGGTGATTGGAATGCATTGCCTGAGAATGTAGTGAGTGCAGGTACAGTAAATGCATTTAAGTCTGGGTACGATGAGCTGTGCATGTGAGAGTGGGACCTCCCACAATAAGTCTCTTGATTGCATGTAGGTCCATTGATAATAATAATTATACAAGGGAACCAGAACCTCTTTATTTCTACATGTTAAGGTCCTCCACATCACTGCCATAATCTGATATGATGTCTTCACAACTTGTGACCTATGAACTTCAGATCCTTGTCCACCACTACTCCAAGGTCTTTTATCTCCTCAACTTCGTCCAAAATTTCCCTGCCAAGTGTATACTTTGCATCCTATTGTTGCCTAACAAATTTCTGAATTTCACACTTAGCAACAATAAACTGATAGTCCCAAACTGTTGCCCACTCATACAATCTATTTAAGTCCTCCTATAAGGACACATCTGCTTGATTCCTTAACACTCTCCCCAGTTTTGCATAATCTGTAAACAGTTTTATATCATCAGTAAAACCTATCTTAATATCATTAATATACAAACTAAATAACAATTTCTTTGTCACCACCCTCCACATTCCCTGGCCTATAGCAACATCTAACTAAATATCTTCTCCTGTCAACCTCTACCTCACACCACACTGCTTGAAAACCATTGCCCCTATTTCTCTCTTTCATGTCTACCTTCTTTTTTTCAACCATTTTCTGTCCACTGTTGGATGAAGGCCTCCTGCAGTTCTTTCCACCTTTCTCTGTTCTTGGCAATGGTTGACCAATTTTCCTCAACAAAATTTGACAATTCATCACTCCACTAAGGAATCCAGTTCGTTAGTATGGTGGTCCATCGTTCATCTTCTCTGCTGGATAGATGTCCGGCCCATTTGCATTTTAGTCGCTTGTGGTGAAGAATGATGTCAGTGATGCGAGTCTGGCTTCTTATCCAGGTATTTCGCTTCTTATCTTTTAATGTAATGCGTTTGTTAGTGACCAAGTTTCACAACCATATGAGATGACTGGAAGTATATACTGGTTAAATGTCTTCCTTTTAAACAGGGTGGGACATCATTGTTTTGAAAAATGCTTTCCAATTTTATGAATGCACTCCAGGCAAGTTGAACTCTCCTATTTATTTCCTTTTAGAGTCCACAGTTTAGATCAAAGATGACCTGAGTATGTATATGAAGAGACTCTTTATAAGAAATTGTTTTCTATTATTATGTTTTTTGGTGTTACAAAATGGTTAAACATTATTTTAGTTTTATCTCTGTTTATCTTTAGGCCGACTTTTCTGCTTTCATAATATAGGTTTTCTATCATTATATTAAGGTCTTCTGGAGTGTTTGCAAAAATTATGATATCATCTGCATATCTTGTGTGAAGGTGGATTGTTGCTGTTGCAGTGAGGTATATTGCCAGGAGGAAGTCCATATATTCTCCAGGAACTCCCTGATTCTGGAGTGCTTTGATTATTGCATTAGTTTTGATGGAATCAAATGCTTTTTCATAATCAATGAAGGCTAAACAGAGAGGCAATTGGTTTTCTTCTGCTTTTTCTATTATTTGTTTTACTGCATGAATATGATCAATTGTGTTAAAGCCTTTACAGAATCTGCTTGTTCTACTGGTTGATTTGAGTCTAGAAGAGGTGTTATCTTATTTGTTATTACTTTTGTGAGAATTCTGTACAGATCAGAGAGAATACTAATTGGTCTATAGTTCTTTACTTCTTTGTTCCCTTTTTTAAATAACAGTATCAGAGTAGCATTTTTCCAATTTTCTAGTATCTTCCCCTCTTGTAGGCATAGATTCAGTAAGTTTGTGACATGGTGAATTATATTGTTTCCTCCCCATTTAATTAATTCTATGTGAATTAGGTCTTCACAAGGACATTTTCCATATTTCATTTGTTTTAATGCTTGTCTTATTTCATCTGAAGTGAATGGGGGTGATGAATTCCATATGCAATGGAGAAGAGTTATTTATATTTATTTATTTATATTAATTTATTTATCTACCTTATGTGGGCATAATTCCCCTGCTACCATCGGCAGCACTCCCTCCTTCTTATCCTTTCTATCCTCACAAAAAACACTGTACCCTTCCATATCTATTCCCATTAGGATATCATCATCATTCAACCATGTTTCACTTATTCCAGTGATTTTGGGGCACAAGTGTCCCTAAAACAACCTGAGGAAAAAGTCAAGTGGTCGTATGTAACGGGCAGAAGAAACCTACACTGAATATGTTATCTTGATGAAGAAATCCCATCATCAATTGAGCCCCAGTCCACATGTGAACTGGAAGGGAGAGGGTTCCTTGTGAACTCTGAGACTCCATTAGAGTGTTGGTGAAATATGCAGCCCAACCCATAGGATATGATGCAAACTGCAGGAAATGAGATCTAACAATATTAATAATCTAACCTTTAAGAAGGATGAATGCCTCTTTGTCAACAATGTACCAAAATAATAGAAGACAGACAGGGCACACAGAATTTATCAATTATTATCATCATCACATTGATAAATTCTATGTGCATGTCTGTGTGGTTAGCCTAGTGGCTATGTGCTTTGCAACCACATGCCTGGGGAAGGAGTGTCCTAGGTTCGATTCCCGTCGACGATGTGAGGAGCACAAGGATCTTCCGCAGCCATAGCCAAGTTAGCCGGTCTCAGGCGTGGACAGCAGGGTTTTTCCCACCAGTTTATCTTGGGTTTTTCATCCCGCAAGCAGGCAAACCAGCCCCGTGAACACACACGGTTCTACAGTCATAAATACTTAACCCCCATGAAGGGGCTCAACTCGCCCCAGTAGGGACGGGGGAGAAATAGGGAGGAAACTCCATACGAATAAATAAATAAATCATCATCACGTGGAATTTTTGTTATTAGCTGATAGCTAACACTTCTTAAAGGCACCTCCTTCCTTATAAGATAAGAGAGATTTCATGGAGAGTCTCCTCCCAAAACCTTGGAAACAGTGGTATGTGCACAACTGCTCTGTAATACTGCAAAAATACTTAAAAACAAAAAACAGTACATCTACCACATTAACCCATGTGGATATTTATGTTTTGCAGTTATACCTTTATTATTATTATTTATTATTATAATTTTATTCCAGTTTTCAACCTGATTATGAGTTCCAAATCCTACTGAGGTATGGATACTTAATCCAGTGCTGGTACTTGCATGCACACATTGTATTATTCAGTGTTTCCTGTTGTCAAATTGATGGCAATTTGACTTTACCGAAACATCAGAAGTATTAAATAAAGTTACTGTAATTAATTTTCAGTAGACACTGCAATTTCCTCAAAAATAACAGTTATGAGTAGCAATATAAATCATTTCTACCAGAAATGCCAGAGGAATGAATACTTATTAAGGTTTGCAGTCTGTAGATGATCAATTATAATAATGGGTGACAAAGCAAGATCACTCCCTGCTTAATGGAGACAGGAAGTTCCATGTTCAGAACAAACATTATGTCTCCATTTAATCTTTACAACAGAATGTCTCCAGAATTTTAGCCCATCCAAAGTAACATGTGCTACCAGTTGCATTTCAGTTAAGATATATTCATATCATATCTTTTTAGCAGCTTACTTCCATTTTATGATAATGTTATGAATGTGTTAGATAAGGGAAAATCATATACAGTGATATTCTTGGACTATACAAAAGCATTCGGTAGATTACCACATAAGAAGTTGTACAAGCTGCAGGGAATGGAAATAGTATATTGGTTAGATGGATCAAAGATTGGCTCTCTGAACGGCAAGTTGGGTATGATAGACCAGTGCCTCAAGAAAGGAGGGAAACCAGTAGTGTGCCCCAGAGTTCTGCTCTTGGGCCCCTGCTTTAACTTGTTCGTAAATGATATATCATGTGGACTGACTAGGGATATTCAATTGTTTGCTGATAATGCAAAGTTGGGAAGAATTATAAGTAGCACTGGTGATGTTAATTCCCTTCAGGAAGATTTGAAGAGACTTTTGACTTGGACAAAGGAGTGGGTTTGTAGTTTTAATGTTAATAAGTGCAAAGTGTTGCATTTTGTGATGCAGAAATATAAGACTGTACTATACTGATTATGCTGTACTGCAGGAAGTGAATGAAATTTGGGCGTGACAGGTGACAGTATACTGAAGTTTAGGGAACATATTGCAAGTGTTACAAACACTGCACATCACAATGCCACTATGATAAGAAGTACTCCAACAGGTAGGGATAAGGAAGTGGTTGTACCACTGTATAAAGCACTCGTCAGACCATATTGTGCTCAGATTTGTTCACCTGGTTTTCAATGTGATGTGGAAACATTGGAGAGTATCCTTTCTTTTAGGCTTGCACGGTGATCCGAATGCATTTTTGGAAATTATGGAGACAACTACCGTGTTTGAATAAAAACTTTAGTTTACTATTACTAAAATTTTTATTCAAACACGGTAGTTGTCTCCATAATTTCCAAAAATGCATTGGAGAGTATCCAGAGACGAGTCACTAAGACAATATCAGGATTTTATACAGAGAGGTTAAAGAGATGTGGTTTGCAGAGTTTGGTGGATAGAAGGTGATATGATAAAGACATTTAAGTTAGTGAAAGGATTTATATATATATATATATATCTCATCCACACACAAAATATACACATATATATAGCATCATATACATATATATATCATCCACACACACAAAAGGCCACAAGACTCATAGCAGACTAGTGTCATATGGGAAAAGAGGAATAGAAGAAAGGTGGAATCTGTTCACATTTTGCTTGAAAAGCTGAGAGTTGTAATCTTTGTGGAAGGCAGATTAGGGGAGACAGAAACCAAGGGACAGAAACAGATGGAATAAAAGAGGAGGCAGTGAAGTTGGTTCAGTGAGTTTTAAGGTGGACTGTAAAAGGCTGTTGGTTAGCAGTGGCTCTTGTTTTAATTATTTGGGAGGAAAGCAGAGGAATTACAGTGGCCAATAATTCAGCAGGGCACTGTCTATGAAAGTATCTGTAGAAGATTCACAAGGCAGAAACTGATCATCTGCGAGAGAGAGGGATTGAAGTAGGTTTGTGAGAGAGGAATCATTCGTTAGCCGGATTGCCCCTTCTGAATACAATCAAGCAATCTCTGAGAATTGGATTAATCCAGAGGAGTTTATAAAGAGTGGAAGAACCAGAGGCCATCCCTGAAAGTTATGCAAGAGTGTAGTGAAGAGGGGCACATGAAGTAGATTTTTTACATGGAGAATTGTCAGTAAATGGAACGCATTATCAGAAGATGTTGCTAATACAAGGAGTGTTAAGGATTTTCAGAGTCAGTTTCAAGAGTCATTTAAAGATTGTGCCAATTCATAAAGGAAGTGATAGAACTCAAGCATCAAACTATAGGCCTATCTGTGTGTCAGGTGTTGTGGTTAAGTTGTTGGAGAAGCTTGTGAGAACTAGGATCCAGAATTGGTTTGACAACAATGGTATTATCTTTGATAGAGATAATACCATTGTTTATCTAATACAGCATAGATTTGCTAAAGAGAGGTCATGTTTTAGTAATCTACTTACTAAAATATAGCTTCCATGGACAGAAGAGAAGGATACACAGTAATATTATTATTATTATTATTATATCACACCTCCAGGGAGTAAAAAGGACTCATCGAGGGAGGGCATCAACTCTTCGTCTCACTACTCAACCAACCTTCATCATCTAACACCAACGCCATCTACCGCCGACTACCACCACTAGTACTTTCACAGACAATCACAAACATCTATGCCCACAGCGGGAATCGAACCCACAGCCTTTTGGCTGGAGAGCAGATACGCTAACCACTCAGCCAACCAGGCCAGCATATACTTAGATTTTGTAAAGGCTTTTGATAGATTACTGCATAAGTTGATAGTCAAACTAGAGCAGATGGAGTTGGATATTAGACTAGTGCATTGGACTGGAGACTGGCTATCTGATAGGTATTAGCAAGTATGGGGGTAGCAATATCCCAGAAGAGGAAAGTCACTAGTGGTGTGCCTCAGGGGTCTGTTTTAAAGCCATTACTGTTTAACTTGTATATTAATGATATTGACAAAGATTTGGATGGAGATATTCAGTTGTTTGCAGATGATGCAAAGTTGGGGCAAAGGCAAACCATGAAGAGTAGAGAAGATGTTGTGGCCTTACAAGAAAACTTGAAGAAATTGAATGATTGGGAATGGGGATGCAAGTTCAATATTGCAAAATGCAAGGTTTTAAAATTTGGAAAACAAAAATGGGATGCAGAATTTATGCTTGATGAGGATATACTGTTGGAGGTGGAGGAAAAAAGAGATCTGGGGGTGATAGTAGATAAGGATCTGAAATTTAGGGGATTCATGGCCAAAATTGTGAACACAACACAAAGGCTTCTGGGAATGATGTGGAGGATATAATGACTTTTAGAAGTAGGGAGATTCTTGTTCCAGGCTTTGATTAGGCCATACATGGACTATTGTGCCCAAATTTGGTCACCTGGTTTTCAGAAGGGCGAACAGATGTGGGAAAGGGGCCAGAGGCGACTGACTAAGGTAGGATCTAACCTCTGGAATGTCAAGTATGACAAAAGATTGAGAAGATGCAATTTGTGAAGTCTGGTGGACAGGAGGAAGAGGGGGAGATATAATAAAGACCTACAATTTAGTAAAGGGGTTGTTATAGGATCAGTGCTGGAGAGGTTCTACAGAAAATAGTGGGAGATTAGGGGAGAACCAGAGGTCATCCGTGGAAACTGTATAAAGAGGGTGTGAGTAGGGGTGTGAGAAGCAGGTTTTTTTCATGCAGAGTTGTTAATAATTAGAATGCCTTGCCTGAGAGTGTGGTGTCTGTAGAGAATTTGAGTGTGTTTAAAGCACAGTATGATGAGCACTGTGTATGATAAAAGGACCTCCTAGATGAGTCTTTGACTCTATGATGTTTTGAGTAATAATAATAATAATAATAATAAGAGATATGTTGTCAGTTGAAAGACCCTCCCACGATGAGTCAGCCGAGTCCATGGCCGTAATAATAATATAATCAGCTGGGGAGTTTAGCTGAGTTGCAGAATCTCCACTTTACAACCTGACAGTGAGTTTTATATCGTACTGTCTTAAGGTGAAAATGATATGTGATAATGAGTGTCAGTGCGAAACCAGTGCCCTGCTGCATGGAGACATGAAGTTCCACGTGTAGAACTGAGTTCCATTTTGGTCTCTAAAATAAACCTGTGGATTTTAGACAACCCAGGGCAACGTGAGTGGGCTCCAACACTTCGGACGTAGGTTTACCATAAAAATACATAAGTTTGCGAAATGTTATATTATTATGACTCGAGACTACTACTCAACAGTATACTTATATGATTGCGCAGCAGTTTTCTGTGTGTGAGCATGCAAAAGCCAATTAGTATATGAAAATTCCCATTACATTTACGAGAAGAAAGAGAGAAAAAAAGTATATATATATATATATAATATACCCTAACCTGCATCTACTCCGAAAATGATAAAAGGATGACAAGAGCAGTAACTCCTAGTAAGCTTTCTGTTGTTCAAGGGAATGGCTGCTATAATTAATGTATACTAAGAACATATGAAACAATATTAATCTAATAATTCATCTTAAATATAAAATCTTTTATTTAGGTTTTTCAATTCAAGTCAACAACATGAAAGCATGTATGACAAATAGTCAATTTCAGCGCACTATAGACGAAATCACTACATTTGCGATGCATAACCCCCTAACAGCAACAGAGAATTTTCATACTTAGGTGCTCAAATTATTATTATTGTTGTCATTCTTATTCAGAACCTCCATGGATTCACAAGACTCATTAAGGTTAACACTTCACCGATAATAATATAAGCTATGTATTTCATTGTTAGTATATGATCAATTCACATGCAGAAAATACAAATAAAAAAAACTTAGCTTATTTTTATCTAATAAAAATAAATGATACATAATAATATGAATCTGTATTATTATTATTATTATTATTATTATTATTATTATTATTATTATTATTATTATTATTATGGGAAACTCCAGGGAGTCCTTAGACTAATCGAGGGAGGCCCCAAATCATGTTCATCACAACTATTCGACATTCATACAGTATATCATACCCCGACTTAAACTCATTCACTGTCACAGCACCACCACAGACTCTGGCAGCCCATTCCAGTCATTTACCACTCTAAAAGTAAAGAACCCAGCTGTAACACCCTTACTGACCACACTCTTGCCCAGCTTCCATGGATGTCCCCTAGTCCTCCCACAACCAGCCCTGTTCTCAAAAATATCTTCTGAATTAATTTTATAGAAACCCTTCAGTAATTTGAATGTCTCAATCATATCGCCCCTCCTCCGCCTATAAACTAATTTCTGCAACCCACAAATCCTCAACCTGTTTTCATAAGCTTCATTCCACAGGCATGTTATCATCTTGGTCACTCGCCGCTGGATCGCCTCAACCTCCTCCCCATCAAGAAGAAACCAAGGTGATCAGATCTGGGCACAGTAGTCGAGATGGGGCATTATCAAGGCTCGATACAGAGGAACAATATCATGCTTATCTCTGCTCGTCAAAGCATTTTTCATCAACCAAGTGATTTGATCAGCTGATTTAGCCACTTTTGCAATGTTCCCCCTAAACTTCAACTCCATATCCACCAACATTCCCAAGTCCCTGGCCTCATCAATCTCTTAAAGTGCAGTTCCACCAAAGTGATATATTGCTGCTAATCTTTTCACCCCAAATGCATAACCTTACATTTTGCCACATTAAATTGACATCCATTCTCCTTAGCCCAGACCTCCGATCTATCCAAATCATGCTGCAAAAATTTGACATCTTCTGCATTCATTATTGCCCTACCCAACTTTCAATCATCCACGAAAAAATGAACCGTTCCTGTCAGATCCTTCCCTATATCGTTAATGAATAAATTAAACAGCAGTGGTCCAAGAACAGAATCTTGTGCCACACCACTAGTCACAGATCATCTTTTGGACTCTACTCCTGAGTAAACTACTCTACGGAATCTCTCCATCAACCACCCTCCTATCCATCTCACCAACCTATATCCATTCCCATACGTAGCAGTTTGCGTATTAGAATTCCATGTGGTATCCTATCAAAGGCATGAGCTAGGTCAAGCAGTATCACTGTAAACCCATTACCCTTATCCAGTTTAGCCGTCACTGTGTTAGAAAACTTTACTGAGGCATGATCTACTCTTCACAAAACCATTTTGTCCCCCGTACAGTATCTCATTTTCATCACTCGATTCCTGTGTTTTTCCCTTGACTACTTTCTCCAAGACCATGACAATGACTCCTGATATGCTGATCGGTCGGTAATTTGCAAAGTAGTCTTGGATCCTCCTTTATGCAGTGGACCTATTTTCCCTTCTTTCCACACCTTCGGGACTAAACCAGACCCTAGACTCGGATTAAACAATAAGGTCAAGGACACTGACAATTTTTTAGCTGCTTCACGTAAGACCCGTGCTGATATACCATCCAATCCCACAGATGTATTCACATTAAGGTTCTGTAATAGATTATTCACCTCCACTTCATTCACCATAATTCCCACATAACCTAATGGCTCCTTCATTCCTTCAATGTCTATCATCACCTGGATGATATACTCTTGTGAAATGCTCACTCGGTAATTCCATTATATCGACTGATTCAATGACCTCCCTATCATCGGCATTCCTTAAAGTCATTCTGCAATGTACAGTTATTCTTTTGTTTGCAGCATATTGAAAGAACTGTTTGGGATTCTCTTTAGCTTGCATAGCTAGTTTCCTTTCATAATCCGATTTTCCTTTTCTTACCACACTCGTTACCCTTCTGGCCTGTGCTTTATACCGTTCGTGTGCCTGCAGGTCACCTTTCTCTTTAAATTCCCTCCACAGTTGTTTCTTTTTTTTTTTTGCAGCTAAAGCTTAATGGTGTTATTCATCCATTTAATCCCTACTTGTTTTACTATTCGGACCCTAGGTATACAATCAGCGATAACCTCCTGCAAATGCTCCTTGACCACTTTCCATGCCCTATCAACATCCAGCCCTTGCAGTTTTACATGCCATTGCACTGATCCAAGCAATCTCCTAAGCTTGTCATAATTGCCAGCACAGTAATTCCACATAAATCTAGTCTTAATAAAAATTCCACACCTTTACCCACCTCCCAGGACCTTATGATCACTCTCACCAATAGGTGGCAACATGGTCATATTCATTACAGTCAAATTCTCAGATACTATTACCAGGTCAAGCACTCTCACACCCCTAGTATTTTCAATTACATGCTGTTTCAGATAGTTATCCCTTAATAACTGAATAAAATCCAGTTCCTTCCTCACATCTGTCCTCTCCTACTTCCAATCAATGTTACCATAGTTGAAATTCCCCATAATAATTACCCCCCTTCCACTCATTTCATCAATTTGTCTATGCATACGATCTCCAATATGTTTATAGCAGCACCCAACTGTACATTTTGTTCCGTTAGTCTCAATCTCACACCGAATAGCCTCAAATGAGCTATTTTCACTATCCTGCAATACAACTTCTATTCTCCTTGGCTGCAGTTCATCAGCTATCATCAATAACACTCCTCCCCAATTTTATTCTCTCTGTCCCTCCTGAACACCCTATACCTTACACATTCTATTCCACTAACTATATCATTTTCTACCAGTCATGTTTCACTAATTCCAATGACCTGCGGTTATTGACATTGGTGAAAGTAGGAGCCAACCAAGGCCAAAAATTCTTCCTTCTTGTTCCTAATAGTCCTGGCATTAGTATACATGAAATGCAGTGGTCCATTTGTCCCACCCTGATTTCTTGTCCTTCATACTGCCTCGGGCACATTATTAACATTCTTACACTCGACTGCCTCACTGATATCTGCAGCTTTCGCACACCAAATCCATTCAAATGTAAGCCATCCATCTTGTACAAATCCTTTCGTCCATTAAATGAATGACAAACATGCGACAGTAGTGTACACTCAATGGAACAAAACCTTAGAGATACCTACCTAATAGTGTCAGCCCTCCTTTAGCGCGAATAACGGCCTTTACTCTAAAAGGCATTCACTCCACCAGATGACTGAGGCTTGCTGGAGGTAATTCCATCCATGCCTATTGCAGCATTATACACAACTGTGCGTGAAACGTCGGTCCAGGATACGTGGATTTGATGTCTCGCTCTAAGACCTCCCAGAGAGAGAGATTCGATCGGATTTAAATCCGGAGACCTTGGAGCCACTTGATGGTCATAAACTCGGATGATGAGTGTTACTCTAACCATGCCAGGGTAGTTGCGGTCCGGTGAGATGGCACACTGTCCTGCTGAAACAGACCATTGTCTGCAGGATGCGAGAAAGCCATGAAAGTATGTAGGCGATCAGCTAGCACATTCCGATAGCTCACAATGTTATACGGACCGCTCCAGATACACAGAAAAGACCTAATGTGTCACATTACAAGTCTCCCTAAACGATCACAGAGCCACTCTCATAGACATTGCCTTAAGCTGTCGATGTCATATCCGCGCCATCCCGTTAGCTCGGTGCAACTGATAACAGGATTCATCAGACATCACGACTCTGATTCATTCTGCAGTGGTCGAATTTTGATGGTCCCGACAGCAGGCGATGCGCAATGCCAGATGACGAGCATTCGAATAGAACATAGGCTCCCATACCCATGGAATGCAATACCGTTTGTTCGATAACGCTGCTTGGACCTCCCATATTGAAACTCGATGTGATTTGTGCCACCGTTGTCCTGCAGTTGTCTATGCGAGGCATGACATCCTACATCAACTCTGATCATCAATGGCGTGTGGTCGGTCACCATTTGCATGTTAGGCTGGGATGTCCGTGAAAGAGTAAAGGAATCACATCATCTGCCGATTTAAATAAAAAAGGCAAAAGAATCCCTAGCAATTAGAGGAAGAGAGTTGGGAAACGAAAGTATGGAAATAGTAATGGTAAGATAGAAGGAAATAGGAAAGTCAAGGGGGATACAGTGATAGGGAGGAAGGGGGAAAGGGGTCTCATCTAACAAATCCCATCTTTCTAGCTCTGTGTTAGAAAGATGAGAGTTCATGTTCAACTCTTTTATGCTCTGTTCCATAGGTCTGCTGACTGACCACGACCATCGGGACAACCGGCACCCAGGTGATCAACCCCTTCCATCCAAGTGAATTTCCATGGAAGACCTAGAACTAGAATCTGGAATGAATTAATAATAAATCTTACAGATGCCATTGCTGATGATATAGCAACAGGAGTGTAAACTTAACGACTCTTTCCCTTGTGGTGCACAAGATGGTATTGAATTACAGCTCACTGAGAGTCTCTTTCTCGATCATCGATAGAGTGTAGCTCCGTAAAAACAACAGAGCACGATTCGAAAGATGTTCGAACAGCTTCAGAATTGATGTTGTTTCCATTTCTACTCTCCTTCTAGATGTGATGTTTGATCTCATTAATAACGAAGATTAATAATCGACGCCTGTTGTTTGTTGGTGGTGGGAACTGCAGGAAGATGACTTGATACCGCGTTAGGAGTTGGATTCGGTGCGCATCACCAGGCCTACTCCAGAACTTTTCAGAACACTATAACCCATGCCAGGTCCATTCTCGACGAGTAACCTCAATGTCTCGCTAGGTGATAAAACAGGATGTTGTTGTTGATTCCTACCTATTGGAGGTAGGTAAGCACATGGTTGAAGATAATGTTGTACAATTTTAAGTTGTTGCAGGTGTTGTTATGTCTATAACGCAAGAGCGAATTTCTTCATGGCAAAGCTGGTTTTAGAACTGAAGGACAATTTGTCTTGGATCCTTGGTGAGCTGTAATTCCAAACAGGGAAGCTTCAAACCTAATTAATATCGAACACGATAACTGTTAGGCTGGTTGGATTGCAATACCTGTTTAGATGGAAAGCGGTATTACTCAGGTAACGCATTTTCAGGACTGGGAGCTGAAGCCCACCAGCTTCACTGGAAATTGAATGATCTTTGTATCAACTTACCGACTAAGTTTTCCCAGAAGAACTTTAAGCGTTTCCAGCCGGTTCAACTGATGTTCCGAGATATTTGTTATGTTAACAACGTATTGGTAAGCTGAGCCCATTATTGTCTTCATTACTGTAACGTGGGAGGAAAGTGACAGCGGTTAAATTTTCTATTCTTTGAGGTTATAGACAGTCTTGGTGATGAGATGTTCCTCTTCGACTTCAGGCTGCATTTCCGAAAAAGCCACCTCTAGGATAATGGAGTCTTCTTTAAGACTGATTCAGCAGGATGTTAATTGGGTGCCAAAGTTCGTGTCTTCAGCTGTGTTTTGTAAGGATTTGATGGTAGTCGCTACACTTTAAATCTCTCTAGGATGTAAAAGAAATTCCCGATGGATTCGTTGTCTCTAATGGCACGCACCACATCATTCACATAGGTTATTTTGGATTCCTCCATGATGAGCAGAAATGGCAATCCTCTTTCGGCTCGAGATTTGTTAATTTTGCTCAAGGAACAGAGCAAAAAGAAAGGCCTGAGAGGACATTTTTGTTTGATCCCATTTGGTGGTAATGGGATCAGATAAGTATCTGTTAATTTGGATGCGAGTGGATTTGTTGTTGTAGCATCCCTGGAAATTGTGAACCTCCCTGCTAACCCTGAATTCCTGGATAATATGTAATAGATGTGACTGTCGGAAGTGAAAAACGCGTGTTTGAGATCAATTGAAAGCAACACCATTCGGAGTTTCTTGATTGATACCAGACGAATCAGATCTCTGATGAGCAGTAGATTAAACTCTATCGATGAGCCTTGGATGCCATACACCTGGGGTTTTTTTATGTAATTTTTATTGATATAATCATTATCAATTTGGGTGTGCTGTTATAACCTGGGCGAGAATCGTGTAGTCTAGGTTGGAAAGTAATATGTTGCCAGTTCGTGATCGGGGAGGAATCCCTGTGGGCCTTGGGGATGAAAATCGTATGGCACTCCACTAACTCGTGCCATATTTTCGGTCAAAATGAAATTATGTAAAGTATCGGGAGAGTGGGGAGTATAAAGTCCCATGCCTCACAATACAACTCTGTCCCCTGTCCGTATGGACCTGGCCATTTCTTACGAGTAGCTCAGCTTGGCTTGAAGGTTGTTGTTATTTCGATCGCAGTAAAAGGACGCTCTTACCCTACATGGATGTGTGCAGGAAGAGTAGTGATGCTCCAGAAGAAGTAATCTGGAAAGGCACGGTCATCTGAATAATGTTCTTTGTAGTGTAATGCCTCTGAAAGGCTGGTGGGATGTTAGGAATGGAGATGATTATACTACCCCCTTCCGTGATGGTCATTGTGGTTCTCTCCTCTCTGAATTTGTAAAGCAGCTGTTGTAAGAGCGGCCGATGGCCTATCTTTCGAGCACAAGTTCGTTCGGATCTTAAGATTTCTTTCCTCGCTTGCCTTTGCTTTTCTGTGTCTATTTCAACATTCAGTTCTCAGATGATGTTATCACATGATATCGTATTCCTTGGCGTTGACTAGCTATGAACCAGCTCCTTTCTTTGTAGAGTTCTGAGAGCCGAAGTCTATAGTGTTAGGCACATTTCTAGCCCTATTCTATCATTCTTTGCTTGATGATAAATTTAAAGTGTGTCCAATTGTCCCAGCTAGCGTTGGTTCACGTGAAAAAAAATTGGTGAAGTTTAACTGAGAAAAGGCACAGGAAGTCTGATGGTAGCGACCAAGGGCACGGACCAATTTCTACTTTTTCAAAATGATGATACTTGAGCTCAGTCATTTTATTCTTCGTTATTACTGATGTTGAGGTGCCTTACCCTCTCAAGTCTGGAACAAGGCTGTTGCATAAAACTGATCTAGCCGAGAACCAACTCCTTGGCCAAACCATGAGTTGTCAAGTGTGTGAGTATTACAATATCAGCAAACATCGATGAACTGAGCATTGCTAATGTGCATATCTATTTCTCTGTAGCTGGATGGTTCTGATGTTTGATTCCCTTCTACTTTGTATAAAACCGGCTTTGCCACACACTTGAGGTCACTCATCATGATGACGTGATGGGCGCCATAGAAATAATTCATGAGGCTGTAGAAGGACGCTAGTCTTACAGTTGCGTTAGCCGGGGCGCAGATGTTAAGAAGGCTGGCGCAACAACCCTGGTACTTCTAGTTAATAGCGAGAAATCTACCTTCTGCATCACTTTGGATATTGAGAAAGGCTCCGAGAATGGGGGGGGGGGGGTCTTAGCATAAGTACATCAACTCCGGCACTGAATGTTGTTGGGTCGAAGCTCCAGTACGATGTCAAGGGATACTTTAGGCTAAGTTTCTGCATGTCTCTAAATGTGACAGAAGTTTGCAGGAATAATAGCCTAATGTTATGTGCGTGCATCAGTTTCTGCAAAACCTGCTCTGAATGGTGATCGGAGACCCCTGATGTTAAGAGAGGCCATGTAAAAGGTTGGTGGCATCATTGGTGGTTTATACCCGTTCTACGTCCTTTATTCTAAGATCTATTGCGAATCTAAGTAAGCATTCTATTTGTAGTGGAGTGGAGTTTTCGGCTCGCTGCAGGCTTGCGTCAAGTTCGGAACACAAGTTCTCCAGGATTTTTCCAACTCATATCTGCTTTTCTTAAAGCTGGCTATTCCATCTTCAGAGTACCTGTACGAGTAGTTGGTAAATTGTGACCCCTGTTTTTATTTATTTTATCTTTGATATTGTCTTCTCTTGAAGGAGATAGGAATCCACCTCCATCTCCAAATATGATGTTTCTGTTGTTTTTCCTGTTCTAGATTAATTTTTTTTAATCAGCTGACGCCTTTTTATTCCCGTATACGAGGAGTAGGCGATGCCATTTAGCCCTATCTAACTTTTGGAGATTGAGTGGGCAGTTCAATCTCCACTGGTACAAATCAGAGATAGATGGCCCAGGGCTATCACTAATTAAGTAGTACACACAGTGAAGAGAGACGGCTCAAATGCGCGGCCATCTCGTGGTCCCTAACCCTAACACAATATATTTAATGTCTGAAATAATGTGGGTTCTACAGTCGATTTTCTTGAGTTTACGGGACGAAAAACCCGAGTTTCCGGGAGGAAAAACCCGCTTGTCCGTGCCAGAGATCGACTAAATCGGGAACTGGTCGAAAAAAGGCTTATAAAAATTTCCTGTTGTCGCCGACTAGACTCGAAACCAAGTCTTCCTTCGTGCGCCAAGTGCCGTGGTGTGCAAACGCCACATGCACTGAGCTACACAGGCTTCTGTTCTAGATTATTGTTTCATTTCTTTCTTTGAAGCTTGTTCCATTTTGAAGGTTCTATTGTTGGCAATAGGGATGACGTGTGATATATCCCTCTCTTCGAGTTGTATATATTCTACAGGGGAGAGGTCACTGGCATCAGATGGAAGAGCATTGTTCTCGGTTTTGCCTGTTGCTGTTGTTGCCGGTAAGACAACGGCTTCTGTAGAAATAGCCGATTTAAATGGTGTTTCCTGCTCAAATTCAGTTGTCAGTTTTGTTGGTTTCACCAAGGTATAATCTGGCTCTATATCAGTTGCCAGTGCTGTTGTATCCCCTGAAGTTGTTGCGGTGGAAGTAGCTACTTGGGTGACAGTCAGAGCTACTGTCTTTATCATCCCGAGGACTTACCTCCATGTCGTGGATCTAATCTTAACACAATCGTTTTAATGCCTAAAATAGTATGGGATCTACGGTCGTTTTTTTTTGTTTTTTTTTTAAGGTTACCGAGTTTCGGGGCGAGGGCAATCCGCTTGTAGAAATCGATTAACTCGGGTATTGCTCGATAAAAGGCTTAGCAAAAGTTCCTCTACTAGTCTGCTAGAATCGAACTCACAATGCCCTTTCTTCTTGCAGAAATGCTGACCAGTTCCACTTATTATTATTATTATTATTATTATTATTATTATTATTATTATTATTATTATTATTATTAGTAGTAGTAGTAGTAGTAGTAGTAGTAGTAGTAGTAGTAATAAACCTCCATGAAATCAAAATTCTCATCGAGCGGGGACCTATTATTATCCACACACATAGTTTATCATACTGTGCTTTAGATATGTTCACTGTCACTGCGCACACTACACTCATAGGCAATGCATTCCAATGACTCATCACTCTCCATGCAAAAAAAACTGCTCATTTCCCTTTCCTGACATTGTCATTACATAGCTTCTATGGATAAACTCTTGTTCTCACCATGTCTTAACCTATTCTATGCAAAACCTTCCCCGAATTAATCTGATAATTATCCTTATCGGCTTATATGCCTCTATTATATCCTCTCTCCTATCCACCAATTTCCGCATATTGCATTTTCTCAATCTGCCGTCATATTTAACACTCTTGAAATCAGATGATCAGATACCATCTTAGTCAATCATCTGTGAACCTTTTCCGTACATCTTCAGCTTTTTAGAAACCAGGTGACCAAATCTGTGCAGAGTAAACCATATGTAGCCGATCAAATCATTATACAAGGGAACCATAGCATTCTTACTTCGACAAGTTATTACACATCATTTTCTACATCAATGGTTCCCAAAGTGTGAGCCGGGGTACCCTGGAGAGCCGCAGGTTTCTCAGAGGGGCGCCGCGATTACAAAATTTTCATATAATTTCATTTCCATTTTCCATTCATTGTGCTAGGACCCGACATCTAGCGGACCTGGTGCAAACCAGTAACTCACTTAGTAATAACTAAGACTCTAAATAGCTCTAAATGCTCTAAAGTCGACTTGTCCAACCCGCAGTCCGCATGCGACCCAGGATGGCTATGAATACGGCCCAACAAAAAATCGTAAACTTACAAACTTTATGAGATTGCGACTGAAAATACCATTAATAATACTACAAATACAATTTTAACATGCTATTAATTTATAAGCGATAAAGTTTTGAATAAAACACGTTCTTTAGCAAAGAGATTCATAAAATCATTCTCAAATAATTGTATTTATTCAAAATTACCGCCCATGCGAGTAGTTATTTCTAGACATAATAAATGGTGCGCTAGCGCTCTTACTTCCTACTTTAACCCCGCAATAGATGTCACTCTATGTGTGTGCGCCATGGGTACGCTGCTACGGCTTTCAATGTGCAATTGTAAACAGTCGAGTTGACACTGAAGAAAGGTGCAGACGTTACGTGTAACGTCTGCACCTTTCTTCAGTGTCAACTCGACTTTACGAAACTAACGTTACGTGTAACGGAATGTGGCGAGTGATTTTTTTAGTAGCAAACATTTGACGATTTGGTGATTATTAAACCTTGCTTTCTAATTTTCAATCTATTTTTTTTTTTTTAATTCCAGCATGGTTTCCACAGCGTCTCCAAAGAAAACCGAACCAAAAAAAAAAAAAAAAAGAAAAATTATAGAAGGAAGATTGTTCAACAAAAAGTGAACAGATGACTATTTTTTTTCGAGACAAATACTAAGGGAATTTGTGCCAGTTTTTAAATACAACAATTTGAAAAGGCATTACACGCAAAAACATTCTGGGAAATTTAGTGCGTATCAAGGAATGTGTCGTAAAGACAAAATAGCGGAAGTGAAAAAAGTCTATCATTTCAAAATTTTTTTTAAAAAAAGTAACAACTGAAATGGATTCTGTTGTAAAAGCTAGTTATGTGGTTGCAAACCTGATAGCAAAAAAATCAAAACCGTATGCCGATGAGTTTATTAAGCAATGTATGGAAAGCGTGGCAGATATAATTTGCCCTGATAAAAAAGGGGATTTTTCTAAAATCAGTTTGTCTCACCAGACTATAGCCAGGCGAATTGATGAAATAGCATAATCTATCGAAAAAGGTTTGGAGAGTAGAGCTTCTAATTTTAAATTTTATGCTTTGGCGATAGACGAAAGTACTGATGCTACTAATACAGCTCAATCAGCAATTTTGAATAGAGGTATTGATGACGAATATAATATCACTGAAGAAATGGCTTCTTTCGTGCCATTAAAAGACACAACTAAATCAAGAGATTTATAAGAAGCAGTGAAAAATATGTTAAAGAGATTTTCTTTGTCCATTGTGAGCATATCTGGTATAGCTACTGATGGTGCCCTGGCGATGATAGGTAAAAGAGATGGACTTGTAAAATTAACAGAAGACGACGCAGTTGCCTTTCAAAATTTACGTATGATGAAATATCACTGCATACTGACCAAGAAAATTTATGCACAAAAGCTTTAAAGTCTAACGTCATGCAGATTGTCATCAATGCTGTAAATTTCATAAGGACCAAGGGATTGATTCATCGCCAATTCCAGGAATTCCTTAAATTTATGGATGCTAACTATGGGGACAACATCATTTTCGTTTCGGAAGTAAGATGGTTAAGTGATGTAAAATGTTGAAAAGATTTTATGATTTGCGAAATGAAGTCAAGTCGTCTATGGAATCAAAAACAAAATTTGTGCCAGAACTTGACGATGAAAACTGGCTCACAGATTTGGCATTTTTAGTAGAATTTACCGCTCATTTAAATGAGTTATACATGCGTCTTCAAGGTGAAAACCAACTGATCAATACAATGTTTCAAACTATAACAGCGTTCGAAATGAAACTGAAACTATGGCAATCTCAAATTAAGGCAACAATTTTATGCATTTCGACACGTTGGCAAAACATGTTCCTGTGAACAACGAAAAATGTACCGCCTTGCGTTTCGATTTGATACAGGAATTTGAGAACAGGTTTTAAGATTTCCGAAAAAATCATCAATCTTTTGGTATATTTGCGACTCCATTTTCAGTCAACATAAATATATTACCTGCCAATTTTCAAATGAAATGCATAGAGCTGCAATCTGACATTTAACTTAAAGAAAAATTTGATCATGTCTCTTTACTGGACTTCTATAAGATATATCTTCCCAGAGAAAAATATCCCTCACTTCACAATCATGCCTTAATCATGTCATAGCTGTTTGGAAGCACCTACATTTGTGAGCAGCTATTTTCAAGGATGAAGCACACGAAGAATAAAACTAGAACCAATATATCTGATGACAACTTGAGAACTCACTGAGAATTGCAACCACTTCCATCGAACCAAATATCGAAGCATTAGTGTCTCAAAAACAATGTCAAATATCTCACTAATATCATGTTGCTGTCTTGTCTTTTACTTTTATAATAAAAAATTCATGAATTAATGAAGTTTAAATTACTTAAATATGTTAACTATGTATTCTACGTTTTTTTTTTGCTCATCAGCTATCGTTAGTGTTAATGTATTTTATGTGTGGCCCAAAACAACTCGTCTTCTTCCAATGTGGCCCAGGGAAGCTAAAAGATTGGACACCCCTGCTCTAAAGACTAAAAAATATTTAGAGCCTTTGTAAAAACTGTTTGCAGAAGCCTCTATAAATGGTTACTAGATGGCGCTCTTTAATAATTAAGTTTCTCGATTGTTTTAGTAATTTCTCGAACTTTCTCGGTAATTTGTGATCGTATATAAATAGTTGTCGGTTTATTCTTATTCTTCTTATTATTGTTATTATTATTTTAACGGTGTCTCAATTGAGTCAAAAGACTCACCGCGGGAGACTCGACATTGACACACTAACCATTATTTACACAATACCTGTCATACCTCTCCTTAAATTCATTCACAGATGAAGCATTCACAACCACCTCTGGTAAAGCATTCCACCCATTCACAACCATCCAAGTAAAAAATCTAGTCCTAACACCCTTGTTAACCACACTCTTACACAATCTCCAGGGATGGCCCCTCGTTCTCTCACATCCTGCACCGGTCTTAAAAATATCATCAGTATTAATCCTGTAAAATCCTTTTAACAATTTAAATACCTCTATCATATCTCCTCTCCTACGTCTATCAGCTAGTTTTTGGAGCCCACAGATCATCAATCTATCCTCATAGGGAACATCCCACAGACCTGCAACTATCTTTGTAACCAACCTCTGAATCCTCTCCACCACTTCCGCATCACCAAGAAATCCTTGCGATCAGATCTGTGCACAATAGTCCAAGTCTTGAATTAGTTTTCGGAGATTGTAACAATGAATATGGAAATGATTTAGTCAAATGAAGTTTTTGAAATATTTCTTCTCTGATGTATTTTTAAAAATGGGTCGGTTTTTATTAAACAGTAATAACTGATTTGAGAGAGAAAATAAAGAGGTCACACCGTTAAATAGTGGCAAGAGTGTGAAGAAGCGTAAATATCGAAAATATGATAACAGTTATTTGGACTTTCGTTTTACGTCGAAGATGTGAATGGTCAAGGGAGGCCGCAGTGTACTGCGAATGACAGTTTTGGCACCGAAGTGTATGCTACCAAGTAAGTTGAAACGCCATTTAGAAACCAATCATCACAGCATGGTTAGTACAACTCGTGAGTACTTTACCAGAAAGTGAAAAGAGTTAAATCAACAAAATGTAGTTTTTATAAGTAGACGCCAATACTAAGCAATGCTTTCCTAGCATCTTACAAGCTGGCATATGGAATCACAAAATATAAGAACCCTCATACTATCGCAGAACAACTCATTCTACCGGCTGCTGTAAATATGTTGAACATTATGATCGGTGAGTCTGCTGGGAAGCTGCGTTCAAATGTGCCTTTGTCCAATAAAACCACCACGCGCAGAATACAGCACTTAGCGAAGGACCTCATTGGTCAATTAATTGAAAATGGGAAGGAATTTGAGTTGCAGCTGGATGAGATCACAGATAATAATAATGATGCTCACTTGATTTCCCCTGTACGGTTTATAGATGGTAATAACATTGTGGAAGACCTTCTCGTTTGTAAAAGTATCACTGCTGATGCTAAGCACAAGACTTGTTCGAGATCCTTGATACTTTTATATCCGAAAATAATTTGAAGTGGACTAAGTGCGTTGGTATCTGTACTGATGGTGCTCGTTCTATGTCCGGCTGTTATTCACAGGGAAGCACTCGCGTCAAAATATCAGAGTCCAATTGAACCAGGTCTTAGAATATGTACTGAATGTAGTAAATTTTATAAAAACTTGGGCGTTGAAGGCAAAGTTTTTCAAAAAAAACTCTGTGAGGATCTGGGATCCGAGCACATGCCTTTATTGTACTACAGCACTTCGCGATGGCTCTCTGGTGGTAATGTTTTGTATCGTACGTTTGAACTGCTACAGGAAATTTATATTTTTCTTAAAGGGGAAGACCACAAGTATACCGAAAATTTTGAGAATGAAGATTTTCTTGTAAAACTATCATACCTTTGTGATATTTTTGAAAAGATGAATGCTCTGAATCTCTTCCTGCAGGGTTATAACATGCACCTTCAAAAGTGGATTCATAAAATTTCAGCGAAATTTTCTGAATTGACTTTTGAAGTCGATTCAGAAAATTATGGAAAAGAAAATTATGAAAAAGATGAAAAAAAATGAATGAAGACGGAGGCATAGAATGTTTCCCCTTGTTGCAACAGTATTTGAAATCCAATTTTGAAATCCAACAGAAATCAATTTTTGAAGAACGCTTATCACAGCTTATCACCTGGGTTGAGAAATATTTTCAAAATGATAATATCGATAAATTTGCATAGATTCAAGATCCATTAACCATGCTACCGGCCAAGACGTCAAGGTTATCATGAATGCGAAATGCATGTTAAAATTGTAATACCATTGATTTTACATTGAAATACATGATGGATACGAAGCGTGTGATGATACGTATTTGATCCATAATGGCTGGTAAGGTGGTTAATACCAGTGCTCTATCTGAATTTACTGCTGCAGAAGAAGAGAGTCTTATTGAGTAGTCTTAGAACAATACGTTGAAAGTAAAATTTAGGCATGGAATTAACTGAATTTTGGATATCCGTGAAAGATGAATATCCCTTTCTGAGTGAAAAAGCTCAGAGAATGTTAACTCCATTTGCGACGTCTTTTTTGTGCAAAGCTTGATTTTCGGCGGTCGCCATCATAGAAACTAAGTATCGCGCGAAAATCAATGTGGAGAAGGATGCGAGGGTGGCTGTATCTAGTTTGAATCCAAGATTTGAGAAAATGTGTGGTGATCACCTTTAATTAAAAAAAGGACACCCTTTAATTAAAAAAATTCTTTTTTAATTAAAGGGTTACTTTTAATTAAAGGGTTTACAACTCCTATAGGTAAAGATGACCTCGCTATTGCTTCTGCCTGGTATCTTCATGTCTGGGCCTGGCTCCCTCTGAAGAGACCTCAATAAAGGTCGAAAATAGTCTAGGTAGCGGCCCTTCCCTTAATGCATAACATTATACATATCCGTTAGGATATGTTTTGCATTATGGGAGATATTGAGATAGGAGTGACGTTTGCTTGGCCCACATATGCTACGAGTTTCCAGGTGTTCTACTACCTGACCCCAGTCCTGAAGATACTTTCAGGCGCAAACTTTGTTTGCTCACACTTGGATAAAGGATTAAACTAAATTTATTATAGTCTAACCAAGTGAAAAATAAACTTTCAACATCTTTCTCTAAATCCAGAGTAATTTTATAAAACGGTGGTACACCTTTGGGCAACTCCTATAGGTAAAAATGACCTCGCTATTGCTTCTGCCTGGTATCTCCACGTCTGGGCCTGGCTCCCTCTGAAGAGACCTCAATAAAAGTCGAAACTAGTCTGGGTTGTGGCTCTTCCCTTGATGCATAATATTATACATATCCGCAAGAAGATGTGTTTCTGCATTATGGGAGATACTGAGATAGGAGTGATATTAGCTTGGTCCACCTTTTCTACGAGTTTCCCAGTGTTGTACTACCTGACCTCAGTCCTGAAGATACTTTCAGGCACAAACTTTGTTTGCTCACACTTGGATAAAGGATTAAACTAAACTTATTACAGTCTAACCAACTGAAAAATAAACTTTCAATTCTAACTGCTGACTTACAACTCAAATAAAGACTATGTATTGCTTGATATAATTCTCCATGGACACCATATATGTGTAGTGTTTTGAATAGCTTCTTCATTGGCACCTTGTCAGATGCCTTTTCTAGATCGACAAGACTTAAATACAAATCTTTGTTATGTTCCCATGATTTTTCAACTATTTGTCGTAAAGTGAAGATCTGATCCTGACAGCCTCTATTTGGCCTAAATCCAGCTTGTTCTTCACCAATCTTTTCTTCCACAGTTCTTCTCATCCGTTTCTCAAGTATACTTGCATAAATCTTACCTGATGTAGGGCACACTCAGTAGGGAAATACCTCTGTAATTCTCACATTCAGTTTTATTTCTCTTTTTATATATGGGTACCATGAGAGCTCTACTCCAATCATCGGGAATTCGTCCTTCTGTCCAGGAATTCTGAACTATGCAGTATAAAGTATTCAGTATAAACTTAGGTAGTTAAAATGTATTTAAAATTATTTTTATGGTTTAATTTTGACTTAATTATTCCATATTAATATTATACATTATTATTATTATTATGCATGCTTATTTCTCCTAGATATAACTCTATCGTTAAAAAATAAATAAATAAAAACGTTTTTCATTAGTACTCTTAACACAAAATAATTCAGAGTCGGCTAACTTCGCGTATAATCGTGTCCATGTGAGGTATTCTTCCACTGTTCTTTTAACGTTACAAATGGATTAATTCGATTCATTTACATTTAGAACGTTATGTTTTTAATGGAATAGCTCATTTTGGGTTGTTTGTGACATATGTAAGGCTAAAGTTTCGGTTTCGAATATTATTTATTGATAGCTTGACTTAAATCTGCTTGTAAGATATCATATTTAAGTACTCTTAGGATCACTAATTTTCATTTATTTTTTTAGTTAGTTTTGTTAATGAAATATACATGTTATGTGTCCGATATAATAAAATTCCTTGTAGTCATAGTGTTTCTCCTTCCCCCGAAATCCTCGGTTTTTATTATTAATCGATAGCGGACTTTTCATATTTTATTGTTTTGTCACATAATTTATTATTTTTTTTTCTTTGACATTATTGGATATAATTAAGAATTGATTCCTGTTATTTTATTTTACAGTACATGAGATGGAAGTTGAAGAAGAAGAAGACAGTTATATCCCACTTACAATTTTAGACATCCCTTGGAATGATATATTATTTGTTTATGTTCTTCCGTTACTTAGCTGGCAAGACCTCTTTCGAATGAGAGAAGTATCTACAGAAATTAAAACATTAGTGACAGAATATTTTAAATCTTGCCAGTATATTGATCTCTCAAGTGTTAGTAGTAATATAACAGCTCAAGCTTTTCGTGTAATCACTAGTGGAGCAAACAGTATTCAAATTTTAAATCTTAGAAACTGTAAATGGGTAACAAATGATCATTTGAGACCAGTATTGGATATTAATTGTTCCATTGCGGAATTAGATATTTCTGGATGTTCTGCAGTTACTAGTCCTAGTCTTCAGATGTTGGCACTTAAGTGCAATAGGCTGAGAAAACTTTCTCTTCAGAACTGTCATTGGGTGAGTGCAACAGCAGTTATGTCTCTTGCTGTACAGTGCCCTGAATTGGAATATGTAGATCTTACTAGTTGCTGGGAAGTCACTGATGAGGCAGTTTGTGAATTAGCCACTCATTGTCTAAGGTAGTTAGTTATTGAATAGCAATATAAATGTGTTTCTTCTGTTATATTGATATAATGTATATCGAATTTTAACTTTTGGTTCATTCATTGCATCCATAATATTAAAATTCTAAAGCAGTACACAGAATTTCTACAGATATAAAATCTTTAATCTGATTTCCCAAAAACTGGCACTTCCGTCAGAACAGTATTACTTTCTTTAGTGTGTGACATATCACATGATAATAAATTTTTTTTTTTAAGTTTCAGAAAGTATGTTTTAATTATGCAGAGTTGTTTCACCTAGGTGACAAAGTAAATTATACTTTCCAAGAAATTATATTGTTTAATCCTTTATCTAAGCATAAGTCTTCACAACTCGGCAGCTTGTATGCAGAAGCTGTTGAATTGTCATTATTTGCCTAGATGCAAAGTTCAGCCCCTGTATACAAGTAGCCTAGTCATTAAGAAACTTAATGCACAGAATTTGTTTGCTTACATTTAGGTAAAGGATTAAACAAAATATAATTTCTTGACAAGTACAATTTGCTATGCTAGATTTTAAGTTAATTCAAGCTTCATATCATTTTAAGACTATTAGTAAAAATCTCTGTTAAAAATTATATACAGGGTGGCCCATAAATCATGAAGGGATTTAAGCATTTAATAACTTATTTATTAATTATTTTCATTCTCCTATTTTTGTTATAATGAAATACAGAACCTGGAGATCTTCTTTTTATTAGTTCAAAAAACAACAACCCTGAACAATAAATGCCTTCCATTTTTGACTTCATAAAGACGAGGCTTTCTGCAGAATGTTCTGTGATGACTGTTAATGTTTCTGGTTGCAGTGCCCCAATTTCATCACAAGTGTTCTCCTTCAGCTGTTTGACTGTCTGGGATTTGTTCGCATAACACTTTTTCCTTCAGGTAACCTCATAGAAAGGAAGAGCTTCCAGATCTGGAGAACATGATGACCAATTAATTGCAGATCTTTGCAATATTATTTACTTGGCAAAAATGTGCCCAAGGAGTTCCATTGTGACTCTAGTGATGTGGTTTATTGTTGGGTTGTGAACTTTTCCATGGTTGATTTCCCAAATGTTCCTTAGAATATGTGAAAAACGTAAATGAAAAAATTAATAATCAAAAAGGTTATTCACATTTTAAGCCCCTTTGTGACTTATGGGCCACCCTGCATTATTATTATACAGCAGTGGCATTGCGTACCCATTTAGGTAGGGTGTGCTGTCGTGTGGCTTATGTTACCCATACTACAAAATTCACATCAGTTTGACCATATGATATGATTGCATTTTTATTGATGTATGAAAGTTTTAAGAGTGCATAGTGCATCAGCACTCAACTTAATTGGTCCAGTGCAATTAATTGTAGGATTACCTTTAATACTTGAATTTATATCAATTAATATAAATTTAAATATTTAAAGCATAAAAATCAAATGAACAATAGCTATGCTTCATACGTGCATTTATGTGAGAAGCACAAAATCATTATCATCATGCTTGTCAAGGATAGAGGATGTCTTTTCTTTTATCTAACAGTTTGTAATTTAAGGCTTGTTTTGGTAATCCTTTTGCTTTCATTCTTTCAACGTGTTCCATCCATTTATGTTTGTATTTTTTAATTTTTTCTATTACTGATTCCTGGTTTAATTCTTTCGTAATTTCTTTTGTGATCAAATATAGTATACTTTGCAGTTTTTCATAAACTTCATTTCACCTGTTATTAATCTTTGTTTGTCTTTTTGTTTTATTGTCCAGGTTTCACTTCCATACAATAGGATTGGTGGGCTAATGTATTGTATACTTTTAGCCTGATTTGTTTTTTACTAGGTTAGATTTAAATATAGAGTTAATTACACCTGTTATTTTTAAATATTGTCCATGTGGTTAGCCTAGTGGCTACTTTGCTTCGCAACCATATGCTTGGGGAAGGAGTTTCCCAGGTTCGATTCCTGACAGTGAGTCAGGAGCTGAAGGTTCTTCCTCGACCATAACCAAGTTAGCCAGTCTTGGACAGTAGGGTTTTTTCTCCAGTTTATCTTGGGGTTTTTCATCCTGCAAAGCAGTCAAACTGGCCTTAAGAACTCAACAGTACAGAACATAGGATACACCAGGGCGTAGGGCTGACCACCTTATCCTGTGAACAGTTTGAGATCAGATGATTATTAAACCCTATACAATGCAAGGTAAAAGATGGAAAAAGGAAGATGAAATGAGATTTTTAAATATTTTTCAATTTTTAGATTTTTATCTTTTTTCATTTTCATATGTAATCATACATCCTAGGTAGTTAAATGAATTCAGCTATTTCAAAATCTTATCTATTACTATTTTAGTTCATACTGGATCTTGTCCTTTAAAAGCCATTGTTTTCATTTTTATCTGTAGATATTATCATTCCATAATCTTTGGCTATCTCATTTAAATTTAAAATACCTTTTTTAAGTTAGGGAAGCTTAACGGTCAAAGCTGTATAACTGAGAGGAGACCTCCACATAGCCTTTAAATGAATGCGGAGAACTGACCAGGGCTTCTGACCTAATGTCCAATCCTTACCTTCTCGTTGTGCACCCTGTTGGGTATCTACCTGGATACTGAACAAACGAGGATGGGCTGGCAATTTGGGATTTAGCGGACCAAATTCTATTCTTATTGGCTTAAACCAGTATACAAAATGATGGTACAACATGACAAAATTTCATGCCAGCTAAGGCGTCGCCCGGTTAAACAAGGCTCCTCTTGTTTTCGCCAGGGAACCAGGGCGAACAGCAAAAAGTCAGCTACTGGAACAAATCTGAAAGCACACCCCAACTCAACATCACCAGAGATAAAGATCGGTTTCTATCAACATAAGAAGCTGAAATGGCAAAGAAATGGAGCTAGCTGAGGAATTAGATAAGTACCAGATCGGCATAATTGGGTTGACTGAAACAAAAACTGGTGAGATCTTTCTCAGCAATAAATACAAAATGTTATATTCAGGAAATGACAATCAAGGAAAAGAAGGCATAGCCATAGTATTCAACACAAAATACGAGGCTAATTTTCTTGAATGGCAGGCAGTCTCAAGTAGAGTTATGTGGGCTAATATCAGAATGAGGAATTGGACAATGAGACTTATTTGTGCCTATGGTCCCACAGAAGGTTCTACTAAGGTAGAAGTGGAGGAATTTTTTAATGCTTTAGAAAAAGCAACTGACACAATGAAAAATGATGGTACAACATGACAAAATTTCATGCCGGCTGGGAGCGTAGCCCGGTTAAACAAGGCCCCCGTTGTTTTCGCCAGGGAACCAGGGCGAACAGCAAAAAGTAAGCTACTGGAACAAATCTGAAAACAAACCCCAACTCAACATCACCAGAGTTAAGATCGGTACTATCAACATAAGAAGCCTGAATGGCAAAGAAATGGAGCTAGCTGAGGAATTAGATAAGTACCAGATCGACATAATAGGGGTGACTGAAACAAAAAAGACCAAAACTGGTGAGATCTTTCTGAACAATAAATACAAAATGTTATATTCAGGCAATGACAATCAAGGAAAAGGAGTAGCCAAAATATTCAACACAAAATATGAGGCTAATCTTCTTGAATGGCAGTCAGTCTCAAGTAGAGTAAGGGGGGCAAATAAGAGAATGGGGAACTGGACAATGAGACTTATTTGTGCCTATGGTCCCACAGAAGGTTCTACTAAAGTAGAAGTGGAGGAATTTTTTGACGCTTTAGAAAAAGCAACTGACACAATGAAAAAGGAAAAGTTGGTCCTTGTTGGGGATCTAAATAGCAGAGTAGGAAATGATTGTGAGACATATAAAAATATTTTGGGAAAATTTGGAGAAAAGAACAAAGCAAATAATAATGGAAAATATCTGTTGGATTTCTGCTCAGGACATGGACTGGTTATTACTAACACCATGTTCCAACATAAAAATGTGCACAAATTCACATGGAGAGAAGAGGCTAGGAATAAGAAAAGTCTCATTGACTATGTTATTGTTGATAGTTATGTTTTGTGGTGCAGGACACCAGAGTGTACAGAGGATTTGAAATTGGAAGCGATCACTATTTAGTCTTGAGCAGGATAAAATTGAATTTCATATTGAAAAGAATAACATGTAAGAAAGTTTTAAAGCGAATAAAAGTTGAGCAGCTCTCAGATGTGAACTGTAGACTAAAATACAGAAAGATTATTGAAAAGAAAATGAAAGAGTTTGAGAACAGGAATCAAACCTTGGAGATTCAGTGCAAACTCTGAAGAAAACGATCGATTCTGCCAGAGAGGCATGTGGTGAGGTTGTGTGCAAGGATAAAAAAATCAGAACTCCCTGGTGGACACAGGAAGTTAAAGAGGCAGTGAAGGAAAAGAAGAAAGCATATTAAAAGTTCCTGGCAAATAAGTCAGCTTTTGCTCTTACAGAATACAGAGACAAATGTAAGAAAGCTAAACAGTGTGTAAAGCTAGCTAAACAAAAGTCATGGGAGGACTTTGGCAAGAATATAGAAAATAAATATCAAGAAGGTGGCAAAATATTCTGGAGGTTGTTGAAGAAGCTTAGGAATGGAGGAAAGAGTGCTGTAAAAGGAGTTAGAGATGATAAAGGTGACATGAAAACAGGAGAAAAAGATATCCTTGAAGTATGGAGTAATTACTTTGAAAAACTGCTAAATGAAACAAGCAGTGATGACAGCACAGTGATAAAAAACACTGACCAGGCATGCAGTCAGGAATACATATCCATACTTGAAGTAGAAAAAGCCATCAAAGGCTTGAAATGTGGAAAGTCAGCAGGAGTAGGTGATATTCGACCAGAAATGCTGAAGTATGGTGGTATAAAAGTCTTATAGTGGCTGCTGCATAGTTCAGAAAGCCTGGACTGAGGGACGAATTCCCGATAATTGGAGTAGATTCTCATAGTACCCATATATAAAAAGGGAAATAAAACTGAATATGAGAATTACAGAGGTATTTCCCTACTGAGTGTTCCTGGCAAGATCTATGCAAGTATACTTGAGAAATGGTTGAGAAGAATTGTGGAAGAAAAGATTGGTGAAGAACAAGCTGGATTCAGGCCAAATAGAGGCTGTCAGGATCAGATCTTCACTTTACGACAAATAGTTTAGAAAGCATGGGAATATAACAAAAATCTGTATTTAAGTTTTGTTGATTTGGTAAAGGCATAAGACAAGGTGCAAAGAGAGAAGCTATTCAACACGCTTCAGTTATATTGTGTCAATGGGGCATTATATCAAGCAATACTTAGTCTTTATTTGAGTTGTAAGTCAGCAGTTACAATTGAAGGAAGTACAGGAAAATGGTTTAATGTTAAATCTGGTGTGAGACAAATGTACATTATCCCGTCTGTTATCCATTATCTATATGGATCACATTATGAAGGAAAGTGGTATTAAACCTGATATCAAAATTGGAGATGTTAATGTCAGCTCTTTGCTTTATGCGGATGATGTTATACTTCTAAATAAATCCGCTACAAGTTTGCAAGATTCTCTGACTAAATTGAATAGCTGATGTAATAGATATGGTATGAAGGTCAGCGATAAAAAGACAAAGACAATGAAAATAGGCAGAATCATTGAAAATGTCAACTGTGTTGTGAATGGAGAACCTGTGGAACAAGTAAAACATTTCAGCTACTTAGGTACGATTTTTACTGAAGATGGTAAATTAAATATAGAAATAGACAACAGAATCAGCAAAGCTGGTATGGTGGGAAGTCAATTGAATAAATTCATATGGAATAAGAGAGAAATTAGTCAGAACACTAAATTAGCTGTATACAAGACAGCGTTCAAACCAGTTTTAACTTATGGATCTGAGAGATGGGTCAGAAGTAAAACACTTGACCAAACACTAGAGACCACAGATATGAGAGTCCCGAGAAAGATTAGAGGCGTGAACAGATGGCATCAATGGCAATATCATATTAAAAATGATATTAGGAAAGAACTTGACATTGTCAGCATCCAGGAATGCTTTAGCAGAGCTAATCTCAGGTGGTATGGTCACTTAAATAGAATGGGAGAGGAAAGATTAGCAAAACAAGTGTTCTCTGCCAGGTTGGCAGGAAAACGACCCAGAGGAAGACCAAGATATAGGTGGATTGATACGGTACAAAGTGCCTTAGACGATAGAAATATAAGATCTGATAATGTTGGAGTCTTGACAAGTAACAGACTGATTTGGAGGAAAATTGTAGATAGGAAGTTAGTAATGATGTAAATTTTTCATGTAGTACTGTCATATCCTGTACACCCCTTGAGGGTACATGGCAGGAATGTGATGATGATGACAATGAAAAAGGAAAAGTTGGTCCTTGTTGGGAATCTAAATAGCAGATTAGGAAATGATTGTCAGACATACAAAAATATTTTGGGAAAATTTGGAGAAAAGAGCAAAGCTAATAATAATGGCAAATACCTTTTGGATTTCTGCTCAGGACATGGACTGGTTGTTACTAACACCATGTTCCAACATAAAAATGTGCACAAATTCACATGGAGAGAAGAAGCAAGGAATAAGAAAAGTCTCATTGATTATGTTATTGTTGATAGTGATGTTTTCTTCTTGGTGCAGGACACCAGAGTTTACGGAGGATTTGAAATTGGAAGTGAATTGAAAAGAATAACATATAAGAAAGTTTTATAGCGAATAAAAGTTGAGCAGCTCTCAGATGTGAACTGTAGACTAAAATACATAAAAGATTATTCAAGAAAAAATGAAATAGTTTTGAGAACAGGAACCAAACTTTAGAGATTCAGTGGCAAGCCTTGAAGAATACCTTGATTGATTCAGCCAGAGAGGGTGAGGTTGTCTGCAAGGATAGAAAAATCAGAACTCCCTGGTGGACACATGAAGTTAAAGAGGCAGTGAAGGAAAAGAAGAAAGCATATCAAAAGTTTCTGGCAAATAAGTCAGCTTTTGCTCTTAGAGAATACAGAGACAAATGTAAGAAAACGAAACACTGTAAAACTAGCTAAACAAAAGTCATGGGAGGACTTTGGCAAGAACACAGAAAATAAATATCAAGAAGGTAGTAAGATATTATGAAGGTTGTTGAAGAAGCTTAGAAATGGAGGAAAGAGTACTGTAAAAGGAGTTAGAGATGATAAAGGTGACATGAAAATAGGAGAAAAAGATATCCTTGAAGTATGGAGTAATTACTTCGAAAAATTGCTAAATGAAACAAACAGCACAGTGGTAAAAAACACTCAACGGGTATACAGTCAGGAATACATATCCATACTTGAAGTAGAAAAAGCCATGAAAATCTTGAAATGTGGAAAGGCAGCAGGAGTAGATGATATTCGACTAGAAATGCTGAGGTATGGTGGTATAAAAGTCTTACAGTAGCTGTACTGTATAGTTCAGAAAGCCTGGACAAAGGGTCGAATTCCTGATGATTGGAGTAGAGCTCTCATAGTACCCATATATAAAAAGGGAAATAAAACTGAATGTTTGAATTACAGAGATATTTCCCTACTGAGTGCTCTTGGCAAGATCTATGCAAGTATACTTGAGAAATGGTTGAGAAGAATTGTGGAAGGGAAGCTTGGTGAAGAACAAGCTGGATTTAGGCCAAATAGTAGCTGTCAGGATTAGATCTTCACTTTATGACAAATAGTTGCGGAAGCATGGGAATATATCCAAGAACTGTATTTAAGTTTTGTCAGTCACTTTGTCAAAAAGGCATATAACAAGGTGCCGAGAGAGAGAGAGAGAAGCTATTCAATATGCTACAGTTATATGTTGTCAATGGCGTATTATATCAAGCAATACTTAGGCTTTATTTGAGTTGTAAATCAGTTGTTAGAATTGATGGAAGTACAGGAAGATGGTTTAATGTTATATCTGGTTTGTGACAAGAATGTACATTATCCCCTCTGTTATTCGTTATCTATATGGATCACATTATGAAGGAAAGTGGTATTAAACATGATATCAGAATTGGAGATGTTAATGTCAGCTCTTTGCTTTGTGCGGACGATGTTATACTTCTAAATAAATCTGCTAGAAGTTTGCAAGATTCCCTGACTAAATTGAATAACTGTTGTAATAGATATGGTGTGAAGGTCAGAATTAAAAAGATGAAGAAAATAGGTAGAATTGTTGAAAATGTCAGCTGTGATGTGAACGGGGAACCTGTGGAACAAGTAAAACATTTCAGCTACTTAGGCACGATTTTTAGTGAAGATGGTAAATTAAATATGGAAATAGACGACAGAATCAACAAAGCTGGTATGGTAGGAAGTCAATTGAATAAATTCATATGGAATAAGAGAGAAATTAGTTGGAACACTAAATTAGCTGTATACAAGACAGTGTTCAAACCAGTTTTAACTTATGGATCTGAGATCTGGGTCAGAAGTGAAACTCTTGACCAATGACTAGAGACCGCAGATATGAGAGTCCTGAGAAAGATTAGAGGTGTGAATTGATGGCATCAATGGCAATATCATATTAAAAACGAGGATGTTAGGAAAGAACTTGTCATTGTCGGCATCCAGGATTGCGTTAGCAGAGCTAATCTCAGGTGGTATGGTCACTTAAACAGAATGGGTGAGGAAAGATTAGCAAAACAAGTGTTCTCTGCCAGGTTGGCAGGAAAACAACCTAGAGGAAGACCAAGATATAGGTAGATTGATATGGTACAAAGTGCCTTTGACGATGGAAATATAAGATCTGATAATGTTGGAGTTTTGACGAGTAACAGACTGATTTGGATGAAAATTGTAGATGGATGTTAGTAATGATGTAAATTTTTATGTAGTACTATCATATTCTGTACATCCCCATGAGGGTACATGTCAGGAATTTGATGATGATGATTCTTTAAGTTATCTGCAGAATTTGTAATTATTATTTGGTCATCAGCAAAAAGGAGAGTGTTTTAGTTCATGGTAGGAGAAAGTTTAATACCTTATTATTATTCAGGCCTCCATGGATTGAAAAGACTCATCGCGGGAAGTCCTCCCTAGGAAACACACAGTCTATCATATCACTCTTTAAACTCATTGACCCTTCTCGCTCTCAGCACTCTATCAGGCAATGCATTCCTTTTTTCAACCACCCTCAATGCAAAGAATCCACTCCTTACCCTCTTGCTCACTGTTTCCTTCCGTAACTTCCAGCGATGTCTCCTTGTTATCACTCCTTCCTGCTGTTCAGCCAAGCGAAATAACTTCCTAGTGTCAACCCTGTAACCACCTCTCAGCAGTTTAAAAGTCTCAATCATATCATCTCTCCTCCTCCTATCCACCAAACTCTGCAGTCCACATTCCCTCAGTCGATCCTCATAATTAACATTGTACAGTCCTGAAACCATCTTTGTTATCTGCCTTTGTAGCTTTCCACAGTTAATTTATCTCCTTCAACTCCTGGGACCAAATCTGAGAACAATAGTCATCAGAGTCTTATACAAAGGAATGATAATTCTTTTATACCTGCAGGTCAGCGTCCTTCTCATTATTGCAGCAATCCTCTGTTACCTTCACCACCTTTACAGTATGTCTCCTGAATTTCAGGTTTCTGTCAATCATCATCCCCAGATCTGTTTTCTCCTCTACTTCCTCCAGTACAGCTCCTCCAATAGAGTATGTAGCATCCCATCTATGTGTCCCATACCTCGAGACCTTACATTTTACTGCATTAAACCAACACCCCCAGTCATTTGCCGACCTGTCTAGCTTATTCAAATCCTCTTGCAGGGCTACTACATCTGCACTATTACTAATAATCCTTCCCAGCTTCACAATATAGGTCCCAGTTCTGGTTCCTGTGGGACCCCACTTTTAACCCTCTGCCTCCTTGAAACTGCCCCACCATATGCAACTCTCTGATACCTATCGGACAGCCAATCCTGAATCCAGTTGACCAACCTGACATCCAAACCCATGTGCTGCAACTTAAATATCAGTTTGTCATCATGTGGCGCCCAGTCAAATGCCTTCGATAAGTCCAAGAAAATGGAAGTATATGCTTTTCCGTAATCTTCTTTTCTTCTAACTTTATTATAAAAGGCTAGCATATTACTAAAACAAGAGCACCCCTTAACAAATCCATGTTGACTCTCACAGATAACATTACCCTCATCTGTTCAATGCTGTATACGATCCCTCACTAATTTTTCCTAAATCTTAACTACTGATGAGACACAAACTAGCCTATGATTAGACACTTCCAGTCCGCCTCCTCTCAGGGGCTCACGTTGGTGAGTACGAGCATGGCAAACCTGAGATGCTCGAGCTAAACCTGATCTTACTTCATACAATATACACTTGGTATATCATATCTGGAGACTGGTCTTCTGTTCTTCTTTCCCTCTACTCTCTCTTACTTCTTGCTCCTTCCCCCCCCCTAGTGCTATTAGAGCAACTCGAAGGCGGTAGAGTGACTCTTTCCTTGCAAACTGTAGTTTCCACTGTCTACTAAAAAAAAAGCTGCTGAAATCAGATTTAAGAGGGATGGTTGACACTTGACGAAAACTTAACCATTGAAACCGAATGAACTCTAACCAACCTGAAGATACATGCTTGCGCGGTCAAACAAGGATCGTGCCTACTATTAGGGGTCGAAGATAGTGAAGGCAAAAAATATGCAATTGGAACAAAACATCACCTAATAGACAGGAAGAACATAACAAGCATAGGAACATGGAATGTAAGAACTCTTTACCAGGAAGGAGTATTGGAAATACTACTGCATGAATTAGACAACTACCAATGGGAAGTGATTGTACTCTGCAAAACTAGATGGACTGGAATAGGAGGCAGAGGATGACCAAGATATAGGTGGATTGATACAGTACAAAGTGCCTTAGACGATAAAAATATAAGATCTGATAATGTTGGAGTCTTGACAAGTAACAGACTGATTTGGAAGAAAATTGTAATAGTAATGACATAAATTTATGTCATTACTATTACATTAGCGCAGTGATACAAGATGCGCAGCGGCAATTAGAGCACCTGCAAAACTCTTTCCAGAGTGATTCGGCTAACGTAAATAAACAGCGTGGGCGAGTTTCCAAAATGAAGGAGAGAGTGTTGTATGGTGACTCGTTATTAAGAGGAGTAATAGATGGGAGTAACTAAATCGTACTTACCGGGTGCGAAATTTAAGGATGTAAGTGAGAGCATTAGAGTGCAAAAACAGAGGGTGAAAGAAATAACAATTGTGGCTGGTACGAATGAATTGAAAGGTGATAAATTTTTTATGAGAGAGGACTTGAAAGTATTGTTAAAGGTAGCGAAAGAAAAGAGTGACAGAGTTAGAATGGTGAGTCTGTTACCGCGGTATGACAGAGAGGAGTTTAGAAGGAGGGCCATAATCGCAAATGATATTATGCGCAGGTTATGCGGACGGTGTGGTGTGGAATTTGTGGACGTGTGGAATGAGTTTGATGGGCGAAAGGACTTATACAAGATGGATGGCCTGCATTTGAATGGACTTGGTGTGCGGAGACTAGAAAAAGTGTTGCTGAATGAAGTGAAAATGGATGTGCAGAACCAGGGAAACTAGAACTACCGAGGAGGGGGGGGGAGTGGATATCCAGACATCAGTGAGACAGTGGAGTGTAAAAATGTATATAATGTACCTGAGCAAGCAATAAGGACAAAAAATGGGAATGGGATATTTAGAATAACGCATCAAGTTAGGGGTGGGACAAAGGGAACACTGCAATTCATGTATACTAATGCCAGGAGTATTAGGAACAAGAAGGAAGAATTTTTGGCCTTGATTGGCTCTTCCTGGCCACAGGTTATTGGCATTAGTGAAACATGGCTGACGGAAGATGATATAGTTAGTGGGATAGAATGTGTAGGTTATAGTATGTTTAGGAGGGACAGAGAGAATAAAATTGGGGGAGGGGTGTTATTGATGATAGCTGATGAACTGCAGCCAAGGAGAATTGAAGTATTGCAGGATAGTGAAAGGAGCTCATTTGAGGCTATTTGGTGTGAGATTAATACTGGCAGAATAAAATATACAGTTGGGTGCTGCTATAGACCAGGTGATGGAATAGATGGTGGAGATGGTATGCATAAACAAATTGATGAAATGAGTGGAAGGAGGGTAATTATTATGGGGGATTTCAACTATGGTAACATTGATTGGAAGGAGGAGAGGACACTTGTGAGGAAGGAAATGGATTTTATTCAATTATTAAGGGATAACTATCTGAAACAGCATGTAATTGAAAATACTAGGAGTGTGAGAGTGCTTGACCTGGTAATAGTATCTGAGAATTTGACTGTAATGAATATGACCATGTTGCCACCTATTGGTGAGAGTGATCATAAGGTCTTGACCTGGGAGGTGGCTAAAGGTGTGAAATTTGTGATTAAGACAGGGTATATCTGGAATTACCATGCTGGCAAGTATGACAAGCTTAGGAGATTGCTTGGATCAGTGCCATGGCATGTACAACTGCAAGGGCTGGACGTCGATAGAGCATGGGAAGTGATCAAAGAGCATTTACAGGAGGTTATGGCTGATTGTATACCTAAGGTCCGAATAGTGAAACAAGGAGGGGTTAAATGGATGAATAACACCATTAAGCTTGAGCTGCAAAAAAAGAAACAACTATGGAGGGAATTTAAAGAAAGGGGTGACCTGCAGGCACACGAACGGTATAAAGTACAGGCCAGAAGGGTAACGAGTGTGGTAAAAACAGCAAAAGCCGATTATGAAAGGAAACTAGCTATGCAAGCTAAAGAGAATCCCAAACAGTTCTTTCAATATGCTGCAAGCAAGAAAAAAACTGTACATGGCAAAATGATTTTAAGGAATGACGATGGTAAAGAGTTCACTGAACTAGTCGATATAGTGGAGTTACTGAGCGCGCACTTTGCAAAAGTATATCATCCAGGTGGTGACGTTGAAAAATGAAGGAACCATTAGTTTATACGGGAATTGTGATGAATGAAGTGGAGGTGAATAGTCTATTACAGAACCTTAATGTGAATACATCTGTGGGATTGGATGGTATACCGGCACGGGTCTTGCATGAAGCGGCTAATGAATTATCAGTGCCCTTGACCATGTTGTTTAATCTGAGCCTCAGGTCTGGCTTAGTCCCGAAGGCGTGGAAAGAGGGGAAAATAGTTTCACTGCATAAAGGAGGATCCAAGACTATGGTTGCAAATTACCGACCGATCAGCATATCAGGAGTCGTTGTCAAGGTCTTGGAGAAAGTAGTCAAGGGAAAAATACAGGAATGGATTGATGAAAATGAGATACTATACAGAGGACAGCATGGCTTTGTGAAGGGTAGATCATGTCTCAGTAACTTGCTCAAGTTTTATAACAAGGTGACGGCTGAACTGGATAAGGGAAATGGGTTTACAGTGATACTGCTGGACCTGGCAAAGGCGTTTGACAGGATACCACATGGAATTCTAATCCGTAAACTACAACATATGGGAATGGATATAGGGTTGGTGAGATGGATAGCTGGGTGGTTGATGGAGAGATATCAAAGAGTAGTTTATTCAGGAGTAGAGTCCAAAAAACGGCCTGTGACTAGTGGTGTGCCACAGGGTTCTGTTCTTGGACCACTGCTGTTTAATCTGTTCATTAACGATATAGGGAAGGGTCTAAGTGGGACAGTTCATTTGTTCGCTGATGATGCAAAGTTGGGTAGGGCGATAGTGAATGCAGAAGATGTCAAAGTCTTGCATGATGACTTAGATAGATTGGAGTTCTGGACTAAGGAGAATGGATGTCAATTTAATGTGACAAAATGTAAGGTTATGCATTTCGGAGTGAAAAGATTAGCAGCAGTATACCACATTGGTGGAACTGTACTCCAAGAGATTGATGAGGCCAGGGACTTGGGAGTGTTGATGGATAGGGAGATGAAGTTTAGAGGGCACATTGCGAAAGTAGCTAAATCAGCTCATCAACTCACTTGGTTGTTGAAAAATACCTTGACGAGCAGAGAAAAACAAGTTATTGTACCTCTGTACCGAGCCCTGATAAGACCTCATCTCGACTACTGTGCCCAGATTTGGTCACCTCGGTTCCTTCTTGATGGGGAGGAGGTGGAGAGGATCCAGAGGCGAGTGACTAAGATGATAGCAGGTCTATGGAATGAACCATATGAGAACAGGTTGAAGATTTGTGGGTTGCAGAAACTAGTTGATAGGCGGAAAAGGGGAGATATGATTGAGACATTCAAATTGCTAAAAGGATTCTATAGGATTAATTCAGATGATATTTTTGAGATCAGAACTGGTGGTGGGAGAACTAGGGGACACCCATGGAAGCTGGGCAAGAGCATGGTTAGCAGGGGTGTTAGAGCTGGGTTCTTTACTTTTAGAGTGGTAAATGAGTGGAATAAGCTGCCAGAGTCTGTTGTGGGTGCTATGACAGTGAGAGAGTTCAAGGCAAGGTATGATAGATACTGTGAGAATGTTGAACAGCTGTGTGAACATGATGTTTAGGGCCTCCCTCGATGAGTCTAAGGACTCCTGGAGTAGCCCGTAGTAATAATAATAATAATAATAATTTTCCTAATTTTTCATGTAGTACTATCATATCCTGTACACCCCTTGAGGGTACATGTCAGGAAATTGATGATGTATAAAATCTGGATTAAACATAAATATAGACAAAACAAAAATTATGCAAATAGGAAAAAGAAGCACCAATCTAAATTTATAGTAGAGCAGGTAGAAAACTTCATTTACCTTGGAGGAGTTATTGAGTACAATGATGAAATTACAAAAGATATAAACAGACGAATCAGTCAAGCATCCCAAACTTTTGGATGACTTAATAAAATATGGAAGTCAAGAGACATCAAACTGGTAACAAAAGTAAGAATCTATGAAACAATGGTACTCCCAATACTCCTCATGGAAGTGAATGCTGGAATCTCAAAAAGGCTGAAGAGAAAAAATTATTAGTTACTGAAATGGGTTGGCTAAGAAGATTACTTGGAGTATCTCTGCTGGATCGACTAAGAAACGAAGACATGAGGAAATGACTGAAACAAGAAATAACAGTAATAAACAAAATCCAAGAAAGAAGACTGCGATGGTTTGGCCATGTGACCAGAATGGGAACAGAAAGACTACCATCTAAAGCCCTGAATACAACGATTGAAGGTAAAAGATCCAAAGGATGGCCCAGAATTAGATGGATAGACAAAATAAAAGAAGACCTGAAAACCAAATCACAACAAGTTACACCAAACTCGACAGAATTGTTCGGACTCTCCCGGGACAGACAGAAGTGGAAAGAGTTCATTCAGCCTCATCATCATCCACATAGATGATGGAAGAGAGAAGAAGAAGAGTCTGCTACCACCCTTGTGCAGTGGCACTATCTTACCTTCTTTCCATTCCTTGGGTATGGAAGGAAGGTAATATAGTGCTATCTTACTATTCCTGTAGCCAGACTTATTGAAGAGCCAGGTCAACAGAGCTGTCAGTTCCTTAGCACATTTGCTCAAAATCCATGGTGAAATACTATCCAGTCCCACAGCTTTACTGGTACCCAGAGTACTCAGTATTTGGAACACACTCTCCTCTTGCACCTCCAGAATTATCCAGAGGACAATTCCACTATGTCCTCTGGATCAGTCTCTGTATTCTCATTTTTATCCTGCAATGTCATTCTTCCACAATCATTTCTCCTCCTACTGGCCACATAGCTAAAAAAAATTCCCTAGGATTTTCTTTGGATCTTAGTGCCAATCTCTTCTCCTATTCCAGTTTTGCTTTCCTTACCAATGGAAAATTTTATTTCATTTTATTATTATTTTATTTGGGTAAATGTTAAAAAGAGTCACTAAAAGGGGACATCCCTGTTGGACTCCTTGGTTTATCTCTCTCATATATGATAGCTCATGATTTAATCTTATTTGTATTTGATTATTTTCATATATACATATGAAAGCTTTTAGGATATTATTTGGTATTTGTCTTACTTTAATATGTTAAATAAAATGCTTCTTTTGACTTTGTCAAAAGAAGCATTTTAAAATTTCCGACTTTGAAATGCTTTTTCAAAGTCAATAAATGTAATATGTGTTTCTAAATTGTATTCTCTTCTTTTCTCTATTATTAATTTTAGGCAGAAAGCTGGGTCAATGCATGATCATCCTTTTCTAAATCTGTTCTGTACTTCTAAAATAAAGTTTTCAGAATATTTTATTAGTTTGTTATTTAAAATGCTGTTATATATTTTGTTATAGGAATTTAGTATACTTATACCTCTATAGTTTTTGGAGTCATCTCTATTACCTTTTTCAAATATAGGAATCACAATTCCTTTTTTCCATTCTATTGGGGGGTTACCAGTTGAATAGATTTTATTTTAAAATAATAGGAGTCTTTCTTTTAATAATAGGAGTCTTTCTAGATACAAAATAAGTGGAAAAAGAAGAATCGGAAGACCAAGAAAGAGATGGCATGAGACCGGAACAGGCCACATGGCCTATATTCCATGATAGGAAGAAGAAGAAGAGGAGTCTTTCTTTGAACCTTGTTCCTAAATATTTATATAGTTCTGAACCTAGCTTATCTTCTCCAGGTGATTTTCCATTTCTTGTTTCTTTCAGGCTGATTTCTAATTCTTCTTCAGTTATTTCCTTTTCATTTTCATTAAATGTTTGCCAGTTATCTTTTTTAAAATATTTATCTGTCCGTAATTCTGTATAGAAATTCTTCTCATTTTAATTTGGTGTTTAATTAATTTAGTATCTGTACTTAAATGTTTCAAACTCTTATATACCTTTTGGGTTTTATTTTATATAAATCATGTCTTAAATTAGAAACGAATTTGTTCCATGATTCTTTGTCTTTTTCTGATTTCTCTTAGCTATGGCTATTATTTTTGTATATCCTATTTCATCTTCAAATCTTTAATTTCTTAACCATTTATGATATGTTTCTTTTTTCATTTTGATTATTTCTTTGATTGTATCATCCCATATTTTCAGTTTTTTTCTTTTTATTGAATTTTTTGGTCTTTCCTAAGTTTTCATATGCTGCTGCATTTAGTATCGTTTTTATATTAAGCCATTTTTTTTTATTTTGTTTTATTTTATCTAAATATTGGTTAATTTTTTGTCCATATAGCCATTGTATATTTGTGTCATTTAATAATCTAGTTTTGTAAACAAATGTTTTAAATTTTCTTTCTGTTCTTGTTATTTCCATTTCTTTGACCTCATGTAGTCAAAGACTCATCTGGGACGACCTTCTATCACACACATAGCTCATCATACCATGTCTTAAACACACTCAAATTCCTTGCAGACACCACACTCTTATTGCAAAGCATTCCAATCATTTATAACTGCACGAAAAAAACTTGCTTCTCACTCCCCTGCTCGCACCCTTTTTATACAGTTTCCAGGGATAACCTCTGATTCTCCCCCAATCTCCCACTGTTTTCTGTAGAACTTCTCCAGCATTGATCCTATAACAACCCCTTATTCTGGTGGTACATGAACAGCAGATAGAGATATCATCTTCACAAATGAGATTTTCACAATTGAAGAGTTGTTTAACACCCAAAACATTTGGCTATATGCCCCAGATAGTCGCACAGCACATACCATAGCATCCAGAATTCAGAGAGGTCATCATCACCCCATGCCAGTGATGGTTTGGGGGAGGGAGGGATGTATCAGGGAGTATCCAAGTTGCATTTCTGTGAGAAAGGGGTCAAAACCTCTACCAAAGTGTATCAAGTACCTCTCCAAACTGTGCTGGAACCTGTGGTATGGCTCCTGAATAACACTTTGTTTCACAGTAGGCAGTGGACCTTCCAACAGGACTCGGTCCCTGCACAATAAGGTGAGGCCCACACAACAGTGGTTGGAGACAAATGTTTCTGACCACATATCACCATCTGATTGGTTGTGTAAAAGTCCCGATCTGAATCTGTTGGATTTCAAATTGTGGTTGGAGCTTGAGAGAGAGTAGCCTACAAAAAAAAAAAAATAGGCAGCATCATCAGCCTGAAGGTGGATTTGGGGGAGCAGTGGCAGCATTTCCATTGGATGTTGTGTTCCACCATTGATATGTGGCCTCGCAGATTTCAGGCATGCATGAAGACAAAAGGTGAACATTTTGAACATTGAGTGCTGCTATATGCATGTTATACATGTAGTTTGTATATACTGTAAACAGTAAATGATTTATTGATAGATTAAAAGTTTATAATGTTCATGTTTTGAGAGTATTTATGGCTAGACTTGGTGCAATCCTGAGTCACCTATGCCACTTCCCATGAGCCCACCTTTGCTTCCTTGCAATTCTCTTTCATCCCTCTTACTTTCACTTGTTCACAGAACGACCTTTCTCTTCCCTCTCCAAATGTCTGCCTCCTTCCATGTTCAAATACATTCCATATCTTACACCTATCAACTCCATTGTCCAGTGCATTTGTCACCATGATCTTCCTTTGGCAGATCCATGCTATCTAGCAAAGAGTGTTATATTATCAACCCCATTCTGAATTTTGTAGCTCATTAACTCTTCCAATGCCTGCAAATGAAATTGTTAGAAGCTGAGTGATTTTGCCCTCTTTCCACTCCTTTGAAACTTGTGCAAGACTCATATTAAATGAGTTCATGTTATCTGAGCTGCAATCTGGAGGTTTACTCAATTCTCATATACCTCCTGCTCTCTTGCTATCCATCCCTCTTCCATCCTTCCCACTGTACTCAAGCTCTGTATGATGTCACAGTCACGAGGATAAAATATCATTTTTTGAATCGCTCGTTTAATATATTAACTATATCCTCTGCAGTGGTTATCATTCCACCATTTTCACCAGCCAGTGTCATCCTTCCATGATCATCCTAGCCATATATTGAAAGATCCCCCCCCCTACACACACACACACACACTTCTGCTGCTCTATGGCAGGTGGAATGCATTGCCAGAGTGGGTGGTGAGTGCTCCAACATTGAATGTATTCATCGTGTATTCAAGACAAGTTATAATAGTTAATGTGGTCTGTGACCGTTCAGCCTGCCTCGTCGAGTCATTGGACTAAGTGGAGACTTGGCATTAATGCTAATGCAGGTAATATTGATCAGAGAAAGGAAGTACTAGCTAAAGTATTCACCATGAAACACAGTTAAATGTTTTAAATAATATAGCAGGTAATGTCGGATTTGTTTCATTTGAGCTCATTTCAAAATTGGACAATCAGACATTTATGCATAATCTCACAGAATTTTCTGCTATGAAAAAAGTAGATGAGTCATTAGAGAGTGCAGCTGCTACAAAGAAAAAGCAGGTTCTCCTTGGAAATCAAAGTAGTAGATTAGGAAATGAATCCCAACTATTTTAGAAAAATTGGGAGAAAAGAACAAAGTTAATAGTAACGGATTATTAACTTTTCTTTGTCCATGACTAGTTCATGTCCTCTTGTTGATCATGGTAAGATGATGTTAATGAATGAAAATGATAGAATGGTAACTGTTTCAGAAAACATCATTGAAGTATTCGGTGATCAATTTATAAGGGAGTTTCATTCTGATCAGGGTGAAATCATGAGGAACTTAAGTGTAAAGGACAACATAGGAGATGACAGCTTAATTGTGAGTGAAAGGAGGTATTTGAGGAACCCTGATGTCAGTAAGTCGATAGGATTTGATGACATATCACCATACATCTTAAGGGAATGTTCTAGGGAATTGGCAGTAGCATTGGCATGCCTGTTAAATAAGTCTTACAACAGCACAGGTTCCAAGGGATTGGAAGGTAGGTAAAATTGTTCCACTGCATAAAGTGATAAGGTGATGGTGATAAGGCTGTGGCTTCAAATTTGTAGTCCAATCTGTATATCTGGAGTTGTGGTGAGAGATTGGGGAGAAGTAGGACAGAATTGGGTTGAAAACCACTCTTGTTAAGGAGAGATCATGTTTTACTATAACACGGTGAAAAAAACCTTGGATAGGGGAAATGCATATGCAGTGGTGTATTGGATTTTGCAAAAGCGTTTGATTGACTGCCACACGACAGACTGTTAAATGAATTGAAACAGATGGGATTGGATAAGACTTCTGAGTTGGATCACTGATTGGCTGTCATTTAGGCATCAGAAAGTTGTATATGGGGGGTGCAATATCCCAAAAGGGGAAGGTCACTAGTGGTATACTGCAGGGGTCAGTTTTTGGACCATTGTTGTTCAATTTGTATGTTAATGATATTGCATAGTTGGGTTAAATGAAACATTATACAGAGAAATACATGAATTGTATTTCAGTTGTAAGTCAGCAGTTAGAATTGAAAGAAGAACAGGAAAGTGATTTTGATGTAAAACTTAGGCTGGACAAAAGAATACATTATCTCCACTCCTCTTCATTTGTGTGAATCACATTATGAAATCAGATATAAGAGACTTGGCTATTTGCTTTATGCAGATGATGTATTCCTAAACAAATCCAGTACAAGTATCCAGGATATTTTAACTAAATTGAATAACTGCAACAAATTTGGCATGAAAACTTAGTAGTAAGTGTGAAAATAGGCAAGAACTTGATAAACTTCAACAGCATTCTCAACCCAGAACTTACAAAACAAGTATAATATTTCAGCCCAGTTTTTAGAGAAGATGGCAAATTGAATATGGAAACGGACAATAGTGTGAAGTCACAAATTATATATTTGGTTTAATCCTTTATCCAAGTATAAACAAACACATTTTGAGCCTGAAGTATTTTCAGGATTGTGGCAAAGGTGGTATAAGTTCTCATCACTTGCCTTAGTATCCCATAATGCAAAGCACATATCCTTGAAGACATGTATAATGCTATGCATTAAGGGAAAGGTCACTACCCAGACCAGTTTCGACCTTTATTGAGGTCTCATCAGTGGACCTGCCCAGACTGGTTTCGACCTTTATTGAGGTCTCATCAGTGGGCCTTTCCCTTAATGCATAGCATTATACATGTCCACAAGGATATGTGCTTTGCATTATGGGATACTAAGGCAAGCGATGAGAAGTTAATACCACCTTTGCCACGAGTTGCCCCAGTCCTGAAAATACTTCAGGTGCAAACTGTGTTTGCTTACACTTGGATAAAGGATTAAACCTATGTAATTGATAGTATAGCAAGTAAAAAACTTCCATCAATTCATCTCTAATCCAGAGAATTTTAATAATAAGGTGGTGACACCTTTCGGCAACTGGCATATGGAAATATGACTTCTCCATTACTTCCACCTTAGTATCACCACCTCTGGGTCTGGCTCCCACTGATGAGACCTCATTAAAGGTCAAAACCGGTCTGGGTAATGATCTTTCCCTTAATGCATAGCATTATACATGTCCACAAGGAGATATGTTTTGCATTATGGGATCCTTTCTTATGGATGGGGCATATATGGTGCTCAGGTTCCATTTGTCCAGAATTGTTTCATTAATCCAGATTTTTTTTTGATAAGTTGACACAACTGCTTGAGGTATTCTGTACCTGCACTTTTAATTAATTCTGTTTGTATCCTATCTGTTCCTGGGACTCATTGTTAAGTTTTTTAATAGCTGCCTCCACTTCTGAATCTGTTGGTACTGGTTCAACATCTTCTGGATCTTGACTCTCTTCCATATCATCTAATTGACCAGATATATTTGAATTCATGTTTCAGTAAGGAAATACTGTGAGTAGACATATTACTTGAAATTATAATAATGGAATTAACACAATTAAATGCTCTGCCCATCTTACTAGTATCAATTCATTCCCACTCAAAATTATACCATTGTTATCCCTACATAATGTTGTTCTAGGCTGGAAATCTTTCCAACTACTATTTAACTTATAGCTATATATTACAGCCTAAATATTATAAGCCATATCACCAGGACGATGATAGTTATAAATCAAGTAGAATGCAAACATGGATTGATTTGAAAAACTAAGAGCTGTGTGATTCTGATGACAGTTACAAGGAACTTCGTTGATACCAAGGAGAGCCAGAGGAGGCTGTCTATCTTTGGAAGATGGAAACTATGCCGACAATGTTTTGATAGAAAAGAAGCCACTAAATTGTATTTTTTAAGAATTCTGGAAATGGGTTCTGAGATGCCAGAAATGTAAAGGATTGCAACTCAACATATTGTTTCCTTGTCATCTTAACTATGATTATGGGAATTAAAATTTTGTGTGGTCCTTTCTCAGAAGCCACTTTTCTGTCTCTTGTAACACAACTATCCTATTGTAATTTTTTTTTCCCTTGACTCACAAGAGTTAGGTTTCTAAATAAATAAATGTATATTTTCATCACAATAACCTTGCATAGAAAAGTTTCATTTGTCATGTGCATACGTTTCACTTGCTGTCTTGGTTGCTAAGTTGATAGCATGTCAGCTTTCAAAACAGGTTATGGCTTTCGGTCATACTGTCAGTATGATGTTTTGAATGTCTTTAGGTGGTAGATATATTTCATCACCTAGTTTCATGAAAGTCATCTATCACCTAATGCTTCATCATCATCAAATTCCTGATATGTATCCTCAAGGGGTGTACAGGATATGATAGTACTACATGAAAAATTTTCATCATTACTAACTTACTATCTACAATTTTCCTCCAAATCAGTCTATTACTTGTCAAGACTCCAATATTATCATTATCAGATCTTATATTTCTATTGTCTAAGGCACATTGTACCGTATCAATCAACCTATATCTCGGTCTTCCTCTGGGTCGTTTTCCTGCCAACCTGGCAGAGAACACTTGTTTTACTAATCTTTCCTCTCCCATTCTGTTTAAGTGACCATACCACCTGAGATTAGCTCTGCTAACGCATTCCTGGATGCCGACAATGTCAAGTTCTTTCCTAATATCTTAGTTTTTAATCTGATATTGCCATTGATCCCATCTGTTCACGCCTCTAATCTTTCTCAGGACTCTCATATCTGCAGTCTCTAGTCTTTGGTCAAGTGTTCTACTTCTGACCCAGCTCCCAAATCCATAAGTTAAAACTGGTTTGAACACTGTCTTGTAGACAGCTAATTTAGTGTGCCGACTAATTTCTCTCTTATTCCATATGAATTTATTCAATTGACTTCCTACCATACCAGCTTTGTTGAGTCTGTCTATTTCCATATTTAATTTACCATCTTCATTAAAAATCGTGCCTAAGCCTAAGTAGCTGAAATGTTTTACTTGTTCCACAGGTTCCTCAATCACAACACAGCTGACACTTTCAACAATTCTACCTATTTTCATTGTCTTTGTCTTTTTAATGCTGACCTTCATACCATATCTATTATAACAGTTATTCAATTTAGTCAGGAAATCTTGCAAACTTGTAGCGGATTTATTCAGAAGTATAACATCGTCCGCACAAAGCAAAGAGCTGACATTAACATCTCCAATTCCGATATCATGTTTAATACCACTTTCCTTCATAATGTGATCCATATAAATAATGAATAACAGAGGGGATAATGTACATCCTTGTCTCACAGCAGATTTAACGTTAAACCATCTTCCTGTGTATCCTTCAATTCTAACTGCCGACTTACAACACAAATACAGACTAAGTATTGCTTGATATAATGCCCCATTGACATCATATAACTGTAGCGTATTGAATAGCTCCTCTCTTGGCACCTTGTCATATGCCTTTTCCAGATCGACAAAACTTAAATACAGATCTTTGTTATATTCCGATGCTTTCTCGACTATTTGTCGTAAAGTGAAGATCTGATCCTGACAGCCTCTATTTGGCCTGAATCCAGCTTGTTCTTCACCAAGCTTTTCTTCCACAATTCTTCTCAACCGTTTCTCAAGTATACTTGCATAGATCTTGCCAGGAACACTCATTAGGGAAATACCTCTGTAATTCTCACATTCAGTTTTATTTCCCTTTTTATATATGGGCACTATTAGAGCTCTACTCCAATCATCGGGAATTCGTCAATCTGTCCAGGCTTTCTGAATTATGCAGTGCAGCCACTGTAAGACTTTTATACCACCATACCTCAGCATTTCTGGTCGAATATCATCTACTCTTGCTGCCTTTCCACATTTCAAGCCTTTGATGGCTTTTTCTACTTCAAGTATGGATATGTATTCCTGACTGTATGCCCATTGATTGTTTTTTACCACTGTGCTGTCATCACTGCTTGTTTCATTTAGCAATTTTTTGAAGTAATTACTCCATATTTCAAGGATATCTTTTTCTCCCATTTTCATGTCACATTTATCTTCTCTAACTCCTTTATAGCACTCTTTCCTCCATTTCTAAGCTTCTTCAACAACCTTCAGAATATTTTACCACCTTCTTGGTAATTATTTTCTATGTTCTTGCCAAAGTCCTCCCATGACTTTTGTTTAGCTAGTTTTACAGAGTGTTTTGTTTTCTTACATTTGTCTCTGTATTCTCTAAGAGCAAAAGCTGACTTATTTGCCAGAAACTTTTGATATGCTTTCTTCTTTTCCTTCACTGCCTCTTTAACTTCCTCTGTCCACCATGGAGTTCTGATTTTTCTATCCTTGCAGACAACATCACCACATGCCTCTCTGGCAGAATCAATCAATGTTTTCTTCAGGGTTTGCCACTGAATCTCCAAGGTTTGATTCCTGTTCTCAAACTCTTTCCCTTTTTTCTTCAGTAATCTTTGTATTTTAGTCTACAGTTCACATCCGAGAGCTGCTCAACTTTTATTCACTTTAAAATTTTCTTACACGTTATTCTTTTCAATAATGTTTTGATAGAAAAGTAGCCACTAAATTGTATTTTTTAATAATTCTGGAAATGGGTTCTGAGATGCCAGAAATGTAAAGGATTGCAACTCAACATACTGTTTCCTTGTCATCTCAGCTATGATTATGGGAATAAAAATTTTGTGTTAGTGCTACTAATGCTTAACTTATTTTAATTTTTTAGTATTACAACAGCAAACATAACTAAATTATTATTATTATTATTATTATTATTATTAAGAAAGACTTCCTGACTGGAGGCCTTTCTTAATAATAATTTAGTTTTATTTGCTGTTATAATACTTGAAAAGTTAAACTTAAGTTAAGCATTAGGTGGTAGATGAATTTCATGAAACTAAGTGATGAAATATATCTACCACCTAAAGACATTCAAAACATCACTCTGACAGTATGACTGAAAATCACAACCTGTTTTGATCAACTTAGCCAATCATGTGCATATACATTTCACAGCAAGTGAAATGTATATGCACATGACGAATGAAACTTTTCTATGCAAGGTTGATTGTGATGAAAATATACATTTATATATTTAGAAACCTAACTCTTGTGAGTTAAGGGAAAAAAAATTACAATAGGGAGATTTTTTTCCTATTGTAAATAGTATAGCCTCCCTTGAGGCTATACTATTTGCACCAGCTGTCATACCTGTTCTCAAACTCATTCACACTAGTTGCACACCATACAACATCCAATGGCAATCCATTCCAATTATGCACTACTCTGTGCGAGAAAAATCTAGCCCTAATCCCTTGACAGAATTCATTCTCAACTTCCATGGATGCCCTCATGTCCTTTTCCCACCCTCCATCTACTGAAATTCTCTATAACCTTTTCAGAAGTTTGTACGTCTCAATCTTATCACCCTTTTTTCTCCTGTTTGCTAGTGCAGTTAATAAGCAGCCATTTATAAGCCTGTTTATTAAATGAATAGCAAATATGTGGTTTGTTTTGCTAGATTTCTTATCACTATCTGTAGTGCAAAACAACATGTGAAATGAGTAAATCAAACAATTCAAATTGTAATGGACATAAGAGATCTAAAGTTCTGGTTTGGCATTCTTTCATGTTGTATAAAAGAAGTATTATTATATTGTAGTTGAGTAATTAGGACCAAATTATATATAATCCACCTGAAGATTGTAATGATGTAAAAGAATTTATCTCTACTATATATTGTTCTGTTTCATGAAAGTTAGGTAAAATTCTCAAAAAATTAAAAATCTGCACTTCTTTTGAGGATGGTCTGAAAAGCTCTTTTGCCTAATAATGAAAAAATGAATTTATAATTTCAAAATTATTTTTATTTTTCAACATAATCTCCCTTAAGACTAATACATTTATTCCAGTGACTCCAGCACCATTATCCTGTCCCTGTAGTGGTTCTCAGTAAGATCTGCAAAATACCCCTCTACAGCTGCAATTGCATCTTGATTTGAAGAAAAAAAAGAGAAAGAAGTCAGAGGGAGCCAAATCTGGGGAATAGAGTGGATGTTCCAACAATTCATAGTGCAGATCCCTTTATTTTCCCACTGCCAAAACACTTTGGTCAGCAGGTGCATTGTCCTGATGAAAGATGTTTTTTTCTTCTGCAAACCGGGTCTTTTCTCATGAATTTTTTTGTCTAGTCTGGTTAAAAGAATGGAATAATATTCCCCGGTTATTCTTTTACCCTTTTCAAGATAATTAATAAACAAAATGCCTTTAGTATCCCCAAACACCGATGCCATGACCTTTCCTGCTGATGGAACCGACTTTGTCTTTTTTGGTGCTTCTGTTCACTGTTTTGACTGCTGTTTGGATTCTGGTATGTAATGGTGAATCCAGGTCTTATCCATAGTAATAAATTGATGCGCAAAATCAGTTTTATTCTTGTTAAAATGCTCTAAGCACTGTTCAGAGATTTTCATACAAGTGCATTTTTGATCTGCTGTGAGCAAGCATGGCACCCATCTTGTGCAAAGCTTTTTCATTTGCAATTCTTCATGTGAAATATATCCTACGCATTCGTTTGAAATACCTATAGTTTCAGCAATTTCATGCACTTTGACTTGCTGGTCATCCAGTACCATATCGTGCACTTGATTAATGGTTTCTAGTGTTGTTACGGTTTTTGGACGTCCTTCATATGAATCATCTTCAAGGCTGGTATGGCCACGTTTAAACTCAGCAGCCTATTTCTTAATTGTCGAAAACGAAGGAGAAGAGTGCCCATAAATTTTTATGAACTTCAAATGAATTTCTTTTGCTGTTAAACCTTCTTTTACGAAGAATTTTATAACCATACGATACTCAATTTTATCAATTTCGAGGGATACAGACAACACTTTTGCTTCAGACAGCTGTATAAAACAAACTACTTGATAGAATGACTTGCAATTTCACATGGATGCTTATGGCAGATGTCTCAACTTAGAAAAAAATCTTCCTGATAGCGTTGCCATCTATAGTCGAGGCCGAGAAAAAGTTCTCGTCCTTGACCATCCTCGTAGTTTTTTCTAATTTGTTATCCCTCAGCTTCTGAGTCATTAAATTTCTCCAGTTAATACACGCACGCACGCATGCATTCACAGACACACACAGTTCCTTGACAAAATGAATGAACAAAATAAAAATGTGCCTTACGGTGTATGAGCCATTTTCCAACTTGGGAGGTGTGAAGGGCACTCGGGAAGGAAGATGAATTCTGTGTCAGAGGGGTTATTTTTATGGATGGTTCAAATTTTTAGTCATTGCTCATTGGCAGCAATCTCAGATTAATTTTAATGTGGTGTAGCTTACAATTCTCCGATATCACGTAGGGGTGATGGATGTTTATCAAATTGCTGTCACATCTTATAGTTATGGTTTCTGAAATCCGTAGAATGGTTTCATTATTTTGAAGGTCAATTCAAGAATTGTGCTTCTGTTTTGAACATAGGCCTTAATTTTTGGAATATTCTCGAGATACATACCATGTAATTTTCCTGGATTCCGACGATATTATCATTGGAATCCAGGCAAAAGTAGAAATGGGCCGTAATAAAGAAGCTATATTTCATAAAATACATAATCCACACATTTAAACAGAATAACATTCTTAAAATTGAAAAAGTTATCATACTTGACCTTAAAATAATGAAACCATTTTGTGGATATCAGAAACCATAACTATTAGATGTGACAATAATTCCATAAATGTTCATTGTCTCTATGTGATATCAGAGAATGGGAAGCTTCATTGCATTAAAATTAATCTGAGATTTGTCATTGCTGATTCTGCCAATGAGCAATGACTAAAAAATTTGATGCAACCATAAAAGTACTCTTAGCCACAGACCTTGCATTTTTTCCCCTTGAGCTCTCTTCATACCTTTTGCAGATGACTCCCGACTTGAAAAAATATCTCATACACTGTAAGGCACATTTTTTTGCTAATTCATTTTTTCATATAGGTCCCATTATATCACCCCATATTTATTTCTCTGATTTAAAAAATTTTTCCATGTATTTTTAATCTATATTTTATTTTACAGTTCAGTTTTAAATTCTTCTTGAAATTTATTATTATTTTATGGGCTTGGCTTATAATTTTATACTTGCTAACGATGAACAAAGCAACTGTGAAGCTGTTTGAGTGCAATGCCTCTTTCCCTGAGAAATCTGAGTAGGGATGTTATCAGGATCAGAAACTTAGTTGGATTTCACATGCTTGATGGTGTCTTCAACTTTTTTAAAAAGGCAATGAATAGATCATTCCTAGCTCTTGGGAAATGTTGAGAAATTTATCAGCAACAGTTGTGTCCTAAATGAGAAGTATGTAACATTTTAAACTTCCACTGCCATCATTGATCCAGTGTCTTTGAGGAGAGTTGATTCATCATTTGATTGTATGGATATTTAAGCCATGAATAAAAAGTCCATAAAATGCTTTCGTGGCTCTAAAAAAAAAAATTTATGGGAGATACAAGCATCAGCAGTACAATGTCTTGCTGATACTTGCTGTTATTAGTACTGTATTGTATTTCCTTAGATTTCTGCAACCACTTCTAATTTTACAATACTCTTTGTATCCTGTGTCTGATGTTTTGATGGGTGGGTCTTTCCATTAAATAGCTGTTGTGAACATTCTGCATTGCATGGAAAGTTTTTTTGTTTATTATCAGCCACTGGATTTCCTTGTAATTTTAATTAAAAAAAAAAGCATTTTTCTTTGACAGGTAGCTGTTTTTCTTTGCAAGTAACAATGTTGGTAGACTTAATTGACTGACAGTGCTACATCAGTACTTTCAGGATGTTCAGACACTGTTAAAACTGGTTGCACTTTGCAGGTTCTTTCAGAGAATCAACATTAAGTATTTGTGTGGTCTGTATCTCAGTCCCCTCTTAGGGTGGCCTCTCTTGATGGCCTTTGATGAAGCAAATTAATGATTAGTCCAGTAATAATCAGTGCTGGTTGGCACTTTTTTTGCAGATTCCATTCACATTAAATATATAAATGATTCATAGAAGTATAATTCTAGCTAAAAGAATAAAAATTTTAATTAGGCATACAAAACAGATATAATGATATATTATGACATGATACAAATTTAAAATGCAGCTTAAAGGCACATTTTCTAAATTCTTCATGGGTATCCTTATTCTTCTAAGGCAATATTTTTTTTTTTCCTGACAAATTATTCACACCGTTATAAATATTGCAAAATGATCAATTTTACTTCTTTATTTAATTACCTACTTTCATAGGTTGCACACTCTATCTCTTTCTCGCATTTATGGCATAACTGACTATACATTAAGGAAGATTGCATCTTGTTCTCACCTGCTAGAACATTTAAATGTTGCTGGATGTTGGAGAATAACAGATTATGGTATTAGGTAAGTTTTAAACTTATTGCTCTTAATTTTACATAATAGCTGTGTAAAAGTCATTACTGAGAAGTGTATAATTAATTTTTGCAATGATAACAATTTCATGTATTATTTATTATTATTTTTTTATCATCGCCTCTAATGACATACCTTCAAGAAATCACAAGAATCTGTGGGAAATATACAGAAAAGAAGCCACTTTGTGTTATTTTATGCTTGCCACATAGATATTCAGATAATCCAATTATATAGAATATAAATCTCATTGATCATAGCATAATTTCACATTTTCTCGCCATATGTTCATATTGTGTATAATTATAATGTCTTCTAATTCTATGATGATAAGAGAAAATGAAACTGCAAGTTTATTTTACTTGACAGAAATTATATTCATATTTACATACATATATTACATTATAAATAAATTTAGTTTATCCTTTATCTGAGTGTAAGCAAACAAAGTTTGTGTCTGAAGTATCTTCAGGACTGAGGCAACTCGTGGTGAAGCAGGACCAAGCTGTCATCTCTCCTTGTCTTAGTATCTCCCATAATGCAAAGCACATATCTCCTTGTGGACATGTATAATGCTATGCATTAAGGGAACGGCCACTACTCAGACCGGTTTCGACCTTTATTGAGGTCTCGTCAGTGGGAGCCAGACCCAGAGGTGGTGATACCAAGGTGGAAGCAACGGAGAAGTCATCTTTACCTATACGATTTGCTAAAATGTGTCTCACCTTATTATTAAATTATTCTGAATTTATAGAAAGACGTTGGAAGTTTTTTTCCACTTTGTTAGACTATGATAAATTTAGTTTAATCCTTTATCCAAGTGTAAGCAAACAAAATTTGCTCCTGAAGTATCTTCAGGACTGAGGCAACTCGTGGTAAAGGTGGACTAAGCTCTCATCACTCCTTGTCTTAGTATCTCCCATAATGCAAAGCACATCTCTTTGTGTATAATGCATTAAGGGAAGGACCACTACCCAGAGCATTATGGGAGATACTTACACAAGGAGTGATGAGAGCTTGGTCCACCTTTACCATGAGTTTCCTCAATCCTGAAGATACTTCAGGTGCAAACTTTGTTTGCTTACACTTCACAAAAGGATTAAACTAAATTTATTATAGTCTATCAAAGTGGAAAAAACTTTCGACATCCATATATTACCTTAGTACAAACAGAATTTATATATGAAATATCTTAATAAATTATGAACTATCAGACTTCATCTGTGAGTCCCATCTCCTATTGGAGGTTGACAAACCACCTTGGCAAATTTTGATCAATCCTCAGCCACCCTGAACAGTCTATCAGAGCTCATGCCAGTCCACCTGTGATGTGTGCCAGCCAAGATTCTCTTTGTCTTCCTTGTCTTCTTCCATTTATCTTCCCTTTTATAATCAATCTGTGGCGGCTCGTGGCTTGAAATCGTGGGGTGCTGCAACTTTCGAAATATATGTACACACTGTAAATACAGTGTATATGTGTTTGGATAAAATATCAAAATTATGGTAAAAATTAAAAAAAAAAAAAATTAAACATGAAACAGTATTGTTTATTATCAATAAAATTAAAAAGTATGGTATAATTCAAAATTACTTAAAAATAAAATCCATTATCATAACCCCAATAATGTTCTAAAATAAAAACTATAACAAATGTTATGTCTTTAATTGTAATGTCCAAATATTTAAAGAGACGGAGTAAACACGATAAGCAAACTACTGGTGCAAGCTGCATATAAACAACAGTGGAACTTCGTGACGGACAGTGCTGCATTACGCTAATAGCTTGCATCTCACTATGACATGCATATGCTTGCACACGTAGCAATATGACACTGTGGTAAAACACAGTGCTGCTAGCGTCCTTCGCCCTCCTAAGTGCTACAAAATAGATTTTTATTATTTTTTATACAAATGAGAGAATTGTATAGGGTTGTTGGTGATAAAATTAAATATTACAAGCAAATATTAATAAATATATTTATATATCGAGAAAAATTGGGGGTGTTGCAGTTCCGCAATGCCTATGCACGAGCCACCTCTGTAATCAATTAAAGTATCTTATATTTTTCATTATAAAGTAGGTGACCAAGATATGCAGTTTTTCTTCTTTTTACGTAATCTAAAAGGTCACTTGATTTCCAGTACTTCTTGATTGGATGTTTTTGCTGTCTATGGAATTTTTTACATTCATCTGTATAACCACATCTCAAAGGCTTTAAGTTTTTTTTTTATCAATGTTGTCTTCAAGGTCCAAGTTTCTGCACTGCACTGTACAGCAGTGCAGCCCATACATAGCATTTAACCATGTGTACTCTAAATTGCAGTTACACAGCATTGATTTCATCAGGAGAAAATTTTTTCTTGCCATTTCAATTCTAACTTTCATTTCTATTTCTGGATTGCATTTTTCATTTAACCAGCATCCATGATATTTAAATTTTGTAACTCTTTCTAATTGTTTCCCATTTAAAGAAAGTGCTGAATTAAGAATTAGTTTCTTGCTTATGACCATCAATTTAGTTTTAGTGATATTTATTCTTAATCCCATTTTATCACTCTTCGTTCACTAATTCAAGAAGATTTTGAAGATCCTGAATATTGTCAGCCAGGAGAGCTGTGTCATCAATACACAGGTGTTATTGATGATTTCACCATTTACATTAATCCCTTTCCTCTCTTCCTTTTAAGATTTTTTTGAAATATGGCTTCTGAATATATGTTAAAAAGGAGAGTCAACAGCACACATCCTTGCTTTACTCCTCATTTGATGTTAAATGGAGTCTGTAATAATGTCATCAACTTTGAACAGATTCCTTTTGGTTCCAATATAAGTTTTTAGTGATCCCTGATGTCTTTATCATCTAATCCTATTCTTTTTAATAATTCAGTTCATTTTAGTTTATTGGACTTTGTCAAATGCTTTCTCGAAGTCAATGAAGCAAATGAATATTTCCTTGTTTTGGTCGCTACATTTTTGGAATAAGATTTGAGAATAGAAAAGAGCCTCTCCCATTCCCAAACTGCTTCTAAAGCCAAATTGGGTATCACTGATCTGTTTTCACATTTTGTGTATATTCTTTTTTTGAATTATTTTCAGAAACATTTTGAGAACATTACTCATTAGACTGATCATTCTATAGTCATTGCAAGTTTTCTCATTTACTTTTTTAGGTTGCATGATGAAAGTTGAGTTTAACCAGTCTGGAGGAATTATGCCTGTATCGTAGATCTTATTAAATAGCTTTACTAATATAGTAATGCTGTCACCTTCTAATAACTTTACTGTTTCTGCTGGTATCTTATCAGGTCCCAAGATTACCATTTTTAGCTGAGTTCAGTGCATATTCTACCTCTGATTTTAGAATGCATGGACCTTCCATCTGTTCATGAGTATTTTCTTGGTTTTGTCTGTTATCAGTAAAGAGTTACTCTACATATCCTTTTCAGATATTATTTCTCCCTTTTTGTTTTGAAGGATGCATAGTTGTTTTTCTTAAATACACCTGAAGTCTTTTAGCTTTTTGTATAGATTAAAACTCTCATCCTTTTCCTATTTCTTTATATTTGTCATTCAGCAAGTATATTTCTTTTGCTGCTTTGATCTTGTCTTGATTAATTTTCTGAACCTCTATATTTTGTTAGACTATGATTTTTATATTATTGCGTTGATCCACGAGAGAGAGAATTTCATCAATTTCTTTTTTTACTTCTCTATCAGGACACAATATATTGGCACATTTCTCTATGAAGACAGATTTTAATTTGTCCCATGATTCATCAACCTTCATGATGTTATCATTCTTGATAAATGCTATCTCTTGATTCAGATCTTGACTCAGTTTGTTTCTTATCTCTGGGTTTTTTTAACTTTCCTAGATCAAACCTTTTTTTTTTTTTTTTAATTTCTTAAGTATAGCTTTCATCTAAGTTTTAACTCTATCACCAGTAAATTATAATCAGAAGTAATATCCACCCCTTTATGGACTTCAAAATTGTTGATTAATTAGCAAGTAATCGATTTGATTTCTGAATATATTTTATTATTATTCTGTGGTGAGCATCAAGTATATAGCCTTCTACAACTTTAGCATTGAAATCACCCAGGACAGTGTTAATATCATGTTTCTTCGTATTTTTCATTAGTTTTTTTTAAATCATAAAATCTTCGATCTTGGTATCATACTTGTCAGCGGTAGGGGTATAGACCTGCATAAGATTGATATCTAGTGGTTGACCTTTCAGTTTTAATAACATCATCATATCTGAGTAGGGGATGAAGGTCAACAGTGACTTATTGGCATCTTTCTTTAATATTATTCTAACTCTGTTTTGATTATTGTTTTCACTACTTCTAGAGTGGTACATTAGCATATCATCAGTTTGAGTTTTGCCTGATCCTGGCCACCTAACTGTACTCATTCCTAAAATCCTAATTCCAAGACTTTTCATTTCCCGGATAGCGTTTCTTAGTTTAACTGCTAAATACGGGGTTCTGACATTCTGGGTTCCTCGTTTTAGCAGATGCACCATTTTGAGCCCAGAGATTCTTTGTACTCCAGTCCCATTTAACGGATGCCAGGAACTTTCTCTCTTTGGCCGACCCACCTATATGGGCCAAATTTGCATAAAAGAAAAAAAAAATTTCTTGGTTGATAAAAGAAATATATATATATATATTTATTTATTTTTATTTAAATCAAGCAAGAGATATTGCAAACCGGGAATGTGATAGTGCTGTGTATAGATAAGAAGCAAGGTAGAATTTTCTCAGAATCCTAGTCATATATATATCATCAAATTCTTCATTGTACCTGAAAGAAGTGTTCAGTTCCCTATGATAGCACTACATGATAAAGATTACATTATTATTAATCGCTATCCACAATTTACCTCCAAATTAGTCTATTACTTTTGAGTACTCCAATATTGTCATATCTAACTTCTAAAGGCACTTCTAAGTGAATCGGCTCACTTAGACCTTAGTCTTCCTTTAGTCCACTTTCTTGGCATCATTGCTAACCTTTCTTCACCCATTGTCTATAAGTGGCCATACCACCACATGCAGGCACATTCTTGAATGCTAACAGTGTCAAGTTCCTTTCTAATATCATGATTTGTAATGATTCTGCCATTGATGCCATCAGTTCGCTCACCCTAATTTTTCTCAGAACCCTCATATCTATGGTCTCTAGCCTTTGATCAAGTGCTTTATTTCTAATCCAACTTTCAGATCCATAACCTAAAATGGATTTGAACACTGTCTTGTATGGTGCTAGTTTCGTATTTTGGCTAATTTCTTTCTTATTCCCTATAAATTTATTCAGCTGGCTACCCACCATACCAACTTTATTTATTCTTATGTCTATTTCCGGATTTAATCTGCCATCTTCGCTAAAAACAATGCCTAAATAGCTGAATATTTTACTTATTCTGTGGGATCTCCATTCAAGATGCAGTTGAAGTTTTCTATGTTCCCACCTATTTTCATAGTTTTGACCCTTTTATTGCTGATTTTCATGCAGGATTTGTTACTTCTGTTATTCAATTTATTTAGAGAATCCTGATGACTTGCATTATACCTGTTTAGGAGTCATCTGCATAAATAAGAGTTAAGTTTGACATGTCCAATTCTAATATCAGGCATAATGCCACTTTCTTTCATAATGTGCTTCCTTGTCTTATCCCTGATTTTGCATCAGACCTGTATTTCCTTCATTTCTAATTGCTGACTGACAATTTAAATATAGACTGTGTATTACTCTGTATAATGTTTTATTTATCCCATATAAGTGTAGTGTTTTCCTCTGGGTACCTTGTCATATGTCTTTTCCAGATCTACAAAACTGAAGTGCCGATCCTTGTCATATTCCCATAATTTCTCAACTATTTGTTGTAAATTAAAGATGAAATTATATACTTGGTTTAATCCTTTATCCAAGTGTAAGCAAACAAAGTTTGCACATGAAGTAACTTCATGTGCAAACTGAGCAACTCATATATAGTTGTCCAGTTTATATAGATATATATAGTCGTATATATAGAGCTAATGACTTTACATTACTTGCCTTAGTATCCCATAATGCAACACGTCTCCTTATGGATATGTATAATTATATGTGTTATGGGAAGGGCCATTATACAGACTGGTTTCAACCTGCATATTGAGATCTCATTAGTGGGAGCCAGATCCAGATGTGATACCAAGGTCGAAGGAATGCTGAGGTCATATTTCCATACACTAGTAGCCAAAAGCTATCACACCTTATTATTAAAATACTCTGGATTAGAGATAGATGTTGAAAGTTTTTCAACTTGGTTATAATATTTCTTGTAGATAGGCTTATACATTGGTAACACGTCTATTAAATTATTTAAGGAATTTACAACATATACCGGAATTTTAATTAAAAGAAACTTTAATAAATACCTCCTATATTTCGACAATGTCAATTGCCATTTTCATGGGAACATACAACTGTGACATGTGCATGCAGGTACTACAAAAAGCATATGAAGCAGAAGAGAGAAAACCACTGTTGTTCCTAGAGTCCTAAAGGTCTCCCCCTAGTGGGCTATATTGGGTTGTCTTGGCTGTTGGGATGAAGTTCTCAAAATGCAAGCTTCCCAAATTTGTTGAGGTTTGGAAAGTTTTTTAGAGCTGAGGCTGATTCCATGAACAATCTTTCATATTTAAATTTGCTGCGCCGTGTATTAACATGGCTTTCTTCCAACATATTCTGTGGCGGGTATCCAGAGTATGGTCTGCAAGCCCAGAGTGGCTGTACTGGTGAAACCAGATGTAGTCTTTGTGTTCTAAAATCCTGACATTTGCTATCCTGCCTGTTTGTCCAAAGTAGGTCAGTTTACAGCTGCAAGGGAATTGGTATATCCCAGGTAGATCTAGGGGAAGTGGTTGGTCTTTGGTGGAGCAGATAAGGGATGCTAATTTTTTATATGGTTTGTAACAAGAAGTCAGGTCATATTTTTTTAAGACTTTGGTTAACTTTTCAGAGGTGCCCCAGATACAGAGAATGGTGATGGATTTAGTGTAATCTTTATTATGAAAGGGGGGGGGGGTTGTGGTTAACTGGTTTTAATGTTTTGGTAGTTGTAGCCATTGGCTAAGAAAGTGTTAAGAATGTGGTTTAGTTCAGTGGTTAAGGCATTGTCATCTGAATAGAATTAATTTTGCCCTGTTATATAGTGTTTTTATAACCCAATATTGTTGTGAGAGGAGGGAGGGGTATTACAAAATGTTCTTACTAAAGTCTTTTCATGAGTTTTGTTTAACTAGTTTTACATAGTTCTTTGCTTTATTACATTTTTCTGTGTATTCTCTAAGCCACAAGCTGACTTACTTGCCAGGAACTTTCAATATGTTTTTTTCTTTTTGTCCACTGCTTCTTTAACTTTCCTAGTCCATCATGGAGTTCTGATTTTTCTATCCTTACAGAAAACCTTAATTGATGCTTCTCTGGATCAATCAATCAGTGTTTTCTTCAGGATTTGCCACTGAATCTCCAAGATTTGGTTCTTGTTTTCAAGCTCTTTCATTTTTTTCCTCAATGATGTTTGTATATTTCAGTCTATGTTTCACCTCTGAAAGCTGCTCAACCTTGATTCACTTTTAAACTTTCTTACACACTCTTCTTTTTCAATATGAAATTCAATTTTATCCTTCTCAAAACTAAATAGTGATCACTTCATATTTTAAATCCTTTGCATACTCTTATGTCCTGAAACAGTAGGAAAACATCGTTATCAGCTATAACATAGTCAATGAGACTTTCTTATTTCTTGCATCTTCTCTCCATGTGAATTTGTGCATTTTTATGTTGGAACATAAGCATGACTCTCCCTCGGGACTTTGGACTCCCTGGAGGTGTCACATAATAATAATAATCACATTGTGTTAGTAAAATCTAATCCATGTCCTGAACAGAAATCCAGCAATCATTTACCATTATTATTAGTTTTGTGCTTTTCTCCAAATTTCCCCAAAACATTTCTATATGTCTGGTAATCATTTCCTACTCTGCAAAAAAAGACCAACTTTTCCTTTTTCGTCATGTCACCTGCCTTATCTAACGCCTTGAAAAAAATTGTTCCATTTCTTTCCTTATTAGTGCCTTTCTGTGGGAACATAAGCACAGATAAGTCTCAATATCCAGCTCCCCATTCTGATATTTGCCCACATCACTACTTGATATTGCATTTGTTGCTTAGAAAGATCTCACCTGTTTTTGTCTTCTTTGTTTCAGTCATGCCTATTATAAACTCTGTTCAGTTGGGATATAATTTTGTGATTTGTTCCGGTAGCTTACTTTTCACTTTTCGCCTTGGTTCCCTGACAAAAACAACAGAGAGGGGGCTTGTTTAACTGGGCAACTCTCCAGCCGTCATGAAATTCTGTCATGTTGTACCATCATTTTACATTGTGTGTTCTAAGCCAATAAGAAAACAATTGATTGGCTAAATCCCAAATGCCAACCCGTCCTCATTCATTCAGTATCCAGATAGATACTTCAGAGGGTGCACCACGAGAAGGTGAGGATTGAACATTAGAAGTCCCAGTCAGTTCTCCTCATTCCTTAAAGAAAAAGAAAAAATCCCAACACCTTCTCTATGTGGAAGTCTCCTCCCAGTTATACAGCTTTGACCATTAGCATCCCTTGTTGTATCATCATTTTATATTGTGGACAAATCCTAAAGCACACCCAACTTAATATCACCAGAGTTCAAGATCAGTACTATCAACATAAGAAGCCTGAATGCCAAAGAACTGGAGCTAGCTGAGGAATTGGATAAGTACCAGATCGACATGATAGGAGTGACTGAAACAAAAATGACAAAAACTGGTGAGATCTTTCTGAGCAATAAATACAAAATCCTATATTCAGACAATGACAATCAAGGAAAAGAATTAGTAGCTATGGTATTCAACACTAAATACAAGGCTAATCTTCTTGAATGGCATGCAATACCAAGTTGGGTGATGTGGGCAAATATCAGAACGAGGAACTGGACAATGGGCCTTATTTGTGCCTATGGTCCCACAAAAGGTTCTACTAAAGTAGAAGTGGAGGAATTTTTTGAGTCTTTAGAGAAAGCAACTGACACAATGAAAAAACAGCAGAGTAGGAAATGATTGTCAGACATATAAAAATATGTTGAGAAAATTTGGAGAAAAGAGCAATGCTAATAATAATGGCAAATACCTGTTTGATTTCTGTTCAGCACATGGTCTGGTTATTACTGACACAATGTTCCAACATAAAAATGTGCACAAATTCACATGGAGAGAAGAGGCATAGAATAAGAAAAGTCTCATTGATTATGTTATTGTTGATAGTGATGCTTTCTCCCTGGTGCAGGACACCAGAGTGTACAGAGGATTTGAAATTGGAAGTGATCACTATTTAGTTTTGAGCAGGATAAAATTAAATTTCATATTGAAAAGAATAACATGTAAGAAAGTTTTAAAGCGAATAAAAGTTGAGCAGCTCTCAGATGTGAACTGTAGACTAAAATGCACAAAGATTATTGAAGAAAAAATGAAATCGTTTGAGAACAGGAAACAAACCTTGGAGATTCAGTGGCAAGCTCTGAAGAAAACATTGATTGATTCTGCCAGAGATGCATGTGGTGAGGTTGTCTGCAAGGATAGAAAAATCAGAACTCCATGGTGGACACAGGAAGTTACAGAGGCAGTGAAGGAAAAGAAGAAAGCATATCAAAAGTTCCTGGCAAATAAGTCAGCTTGTGCTCTTAGAGAATACAGAAACAAATGTAAGAAAGCTAAACACTGTGTAGAACTAGCTAAACAAAAGTCATGGGAAGACTGGTAAGAACTTAGAAAAATAAATATCGAGAATGGTAAGATATTCTTAAGGATGTTGAAGAAGCTCAGAAATGGAGGAAAGAGTGCTGTAAAAGGAATTAGAGATGATAAAGGTGATATGAAAACTGCAGAAAAAGATATTTAATTTTTATTATTTATTATTTCTTTTTTGTTCTTTTTTATATTGTAATGGAAAAAATCACACATTGGTGTTGGTTCACAAATTTTGCTTCTTGGGTATTTCGGCGATTAATAAATATATGCTTATTCGTATAAGTTTCATTTCAAAGAAACACAAAATCTTGAATATAAATACAATAAATATTATAATAACATATGTCTGTATTAAGATTTTTTTTTCGATGGGGGGGGGGGGGGGGCGTGAAATAATTTAATTTTTCCAAAGGGAGCCTTGGCATCCAAAGTTTGGGAAGCACTGCTCTACGCAACCAATGTTCCTTGAAGGGGGAAGTATTTTGATGTTTTGGGCACTAAGATCTATGCATTATTTATAGGATTTTACACACCATACGCCTCTATTTGAGATGGTTATAGCAAAATAATAGCTGCCATATTCTTCTAAACAATGTCTTTTAATACCCAGATTAGAAGCATAATAATCTGTCTTATCTTTATTCATCTGTTCTAGGTCTAGGTTCGATCCACAGACTTGGCTATCCAAGACAGCAACACTACCATCTCTTGGTGCCAAAAGATTTGGCTTTCTTACGCTTACCGCAGTCCTGATATTTGGCTCCTTTCTCACTAACCATCCTTTTTATTCTAGTCAGTTCTTTATGATGGTACATATTGCATCATGTCTTTGAACTCTAATGTTATGGGTTCTAAAACAGTTAAGATATGTGTGTCAGTCTCACTGAACCCACATCCAGTCCTACGTTAAGTATTTATTTATGCCTACCACAGGCTATACATGCCTTCGTAGGAAGGGAGGGCATTTATCCTAGCCACGACAGAGCTATATATCCCCATCCAGGTAACATTCTTGTTCCTTCACATACCCAAAATGTTGAAATGGAAGTCTTTCCCTTCTCTTCCTTTTAAGAGAGTTAGAAACAATATGCATTCCATTATCAAAAGTTCAGCGTAGTGTTTTAGTTAATTCTCATTGAATCAGAGGAGTTCTGAAGGCAGTTATAGTAAAAGGTGAAGATGAATGTTGGAGTTTATTTAACCGTAGATATTTTAACACTTTGAGTCATTGAGGTAAATATACATCGATCGCATGCGAACCCAGAATCCCATCGATCTATATTTATATCATTAAATTAAAAATTCCAAAAATATTAATATATGCTTGAAATTTATTATCAGACTGTACTGCAGTTAAATTTGAACCTTCAGCTTCATTATCCATGAGGATGGTTGACTTTTATCAATAAAAAAGAGAATTTATATTAGTATATCGTAACACCTCCCCATTCACTACGTCACGTAGGATCGCATGTATTTATGTTTATATTACATCGCACTGCCATAACTCTGGCTGCTCTAATCTAAACTATAAGGGATTCATAACTCTCTTCTTGTGACCAGAGAGATCAGTTTGAATTTCTCTGTCATCATGGACAGACCAGGACCCAGTGGTGCCCAAAGCAGGAGTGTAGAACTGTTCTTGACCGAACGCTAATTAGAACAAATGCTCGAGGAAATACTTGATAACGAAGGATCAGATTTAGATGATTGGGCAGACAGTGATCCAGAACAAGAGGAAGCAGATCTCCCGATAAATGTGAGCTCTGAGTCAAGCGACAGTGATGCAGAACTTCAAACGAGGGGTGACCAAATTTGAGGCCATCCAGCAAGTCATGTTTGCAATCACACCTGAGGTCATGGCATTTCAAAAACTAAATGGCCGAATTCAATAATTTACCACTCTACTTTTGTGGCCAATAGTGGATAATTATAGTGGTGTACACCCCTATGTAAAATGATATTTTTATGATAATAACAACACGCATAAATTTTATTTATAATTTTCATTATTTGTATAACATCTAGTCAATATTTTGACTAAATTTGTTGAATTTTGAACACTAAAGAAGTAAATATAAGTGGAAACTAATAAAAACTTAACTTCTTATTTTTTTCAAAAACCTTGATTTCTTACAACCTGTTTCTGAAGCCCATACCACATGTATAACTAAAATTATTGTTCCAGTTAATTGTCAAAGATGCTAACTAAAAGACAAAAAATAATTATTTTGAATATTCTATAGAAATACTGCACAGTAAGTTTTTAAATAGAACTAAAAATGGTCAGGACACAGGGTTCTTCAAGTCCCAGTAGGCCTAGGATTCAAAGTGTTAATTAAAGAACCATCCATCTCATTTCAGGAATTCCTAATCCATCAGATTTAATGGATTCATAAAGATAAGTAACAGGAACATCATATGGTAATCTACGCCAAGATCTAACTGCTTGATATACTTGTTTATCTAGTCTACTTAGGATGGTCAAAGTTAGCTTTATTAATAAAGAATGGAATAATTTAAGTAACTTGAATTGATTTAATAACACAATGCATTGCTGAGGCTTCAATGAGCTAAATTTACAAAGCTTATCTAGAAATGTTGAAAGTTGAATCGACCGAGGTCGTTGTCATCCAGCAGCCAAAAACGTTAATCCTAAGTATTGCTACTTGTCCAAAATGCTTACAAGGCATGTTCAAAAAAAAGACTGAACTTTTGCTATAAAGACTTTATTGCTCATTTTATAACATTTTAAGCACAAAGTAGTCTCTCTACTGGCGATACACCATTCCCAACATTTCTTCCATTGTTGGAATGCACTTTCTGTGATGATGCGGAGTTCTCTTATTGCATTTCACTGACTCTCCTCTATGGTTTGCAAATGACGTCCTTTCAAAGGGTTTTAAGTTTGGGAAACAGGAAAAAGTCTGCTGGGACTAAGTCCTGAGAATAGGGTGAATGGGACACAACAGATTTCTGATGTTTTGAACTGCAGATGAGGGGCGACATGTGAGCTGGCACATTGTCATGCTGTAACATCTGTCTGGTTTTTCCCACAATTCAGGCCTCTTCCTGCACACAGCATCCCTCGCAAGCATTAAATAAAACTTCATGGTACAACTGTTTGTTTACCATCTGACCACATGGTACAATTTGATCTTTGACTGACTTATCTGTGCTTTTTTTTTTTTTTTGGTTGAGAAGACGCATTCCCCCACCTACCGCAGCAGTTGCATCTTGGTTTCAACATCATAGCCATAAACCCACGTCTCATCTCCTGTTATGATGTTCTTAAGAAAATTTTCATTACCATTTGCATTGGCAAGCAGTTCTTGACTGATTTCAACATGGTTCTCTTTCTGATTGTTAGTCAACAAACAGGGCACGAATTTTGCACGGATGCGACACATCTGAAGTTTTTCATAGGATCTTACTATTAAAATTTGATGACAAGATCTTATGCTGATGCCCACTTTGTCAGCAACCTCTCGGACAGGTAAATGATGATTTCCACGAATCACAGCAGGAACTCTATCGACATGGTTATTGTCTGGTGATGTGGAAGGTTGTCCATGCCTGGGATCTTCATCAACCAACATTCAGCTCATACAGTCCTCCCCATATGCTTGGTTAAGTAATTGAAATGTCTGTAAAATTTTTACCAAGTTTGCAGCAAAATTTCACACACACATATTGTTCTTCAAGCTCTTTCATCGTCACTTTGTCACTAATTCAATGAACAGCTTGTGCTCGCTTCAGCAGATGTAACTCACCGACTAATGCTCACAGTAGAACAGGACAAATGGAAATTTATTGTCAAAACCTACTGCTAAGTGTGCTCAGCAGCCATAGCACACTCTCTATGCTAGTTGGTGCATTTTTTGAACATGCCTCGTATGTTTAAGAGGACATTTGGAATATTAAGGTTGCAAACCTGGACTTGCATTTTCCTATCATAACCTGATGGTACTAGGGTGATGATCAAAGACTTGTCTTCATTGATAGCAAGACTTTTTCAAGTGAAATAACTGAGCAGCACGATCTAATAACTCTAAGACGCATCTTAAGTTTTAGCAACAAGTATCGAATCATCTTCAAATGCCATCACATTTATTTGGCACCCTTCTAATTAAAAGTAATATATGGCAGCATAGATGATAGAAAGCTATTAATAACAATACTCATCGTCATCAAATTCCTGCCATGTACCCTCAAGGGGTGTACAGGATATGATAGTACTACATGAAAAAAATTACATCATTACTAACTTCCTATCTACAATTTTCCTCCAAATCAGTCTGTTACTTGTCAAGGCTCCAACATTATCAGATCTTATATTTCTATCGTCTAAGGCACTTTGTACCGTATCAATCCACCTTTATCTTGGTCTTCCTCTGGGTCGTTTTGCTGCAAACCTGGCAGAGAACACTTGTTTTGCTAATCTTTCTTCGCCCATTCTGTTTAAGCGACCATACCACCTGAGATTAGCTCTGTTAACGCATTCCTGGATGCTGACAATGTCAAGTTCTTTCCTAATATCCTCATTTTTAATATGATATTGCCATTGATGCCATCTGTTCATGCCTCTAATCTTTCTCAGGACTCTCATATCTGCGGTCTCTAGTCTTTGGTCAAATGTTTTACTTCTGACCCAGCTCTCAGATCCATAAGTCAAAACTGGTTTGAACACTGTCTTGTATACAGCTAATTTAGTGTTCCGACTAATTTCTCTCTTATTCCATATGAATTTATTCAATCGACTTCCCACCATACCAGCTCTGCTAATTCTGTTGTCTATTTCTATATTTAATTTACCATCTTCATTAAAAATCGTGCCTAAGTAGCTGAAATGTTTTACTTGTTCCACAGGTTCTCCATTCACAACACAGTTGACATTTTCAAAGATTCTGCCTATTTTCATTGTCTTTGTCTTTTTATTGCTGATCTTCATACCATATCTATTACAACGGTTATTCAATTTAGTCAGAGAATCTTGCAGACTTGTAGCAGATTTATTTAGAAGTATAACATCATCCACATAAAGCAAAGAGCTGACATTGACATCTCCAATTTTGATATCAGGTTTAATACCACTTTCCTTCATAATGTGATCCATATAGATAATGAATAACAGAGGGGATAATGTACATCCTTGTCTCACACCAGATTTAACATTAAACCATCTTCCTGTACTGCCTTCAATTCTAATTGCTGACTTACAACTGAAATAAAGACTAGGTATTGCTTGATATAATGCCCCATTGACACAATATAACTGTAGCATATTGAATAGCTTCTCTCTTGGCACCTTGTCATATACTTTCCAAATCGACAAAACTTAAATACAGATCTTTGTTATGTTCCGATGCTTCTCGACTATTTGTTGTAAAGTGAAGTTCTGATCCTGACAGCCTCTATTTGGCCCGAATCCATCTTGTTCTTCACCAAGCTTTTCTTCCACAATTCTTCTCAACTGTTTCTCAAGTATACTTGCATAGATCTTGCCAGGAACACTCAGTAGGGTAATACCTCTGTAATTCTCACATTCAGTTTTATTTCTCTTTTTATATATGTGTACTATGAGACCTCTACTCCAATCATCGGGAATTCGTCCCCCTGTCCTGGCTTTCTGAACTATGCAGTGCAGCCACTGTAAGACTCTTATACCACCATACTTCAGCATTTCTGGTCGAATATCATATACTCCTGCTGCCTTTAAACATTTCTAGCCTTTGATGGCTTTTTCTACCTCAAGTATGGATATGTATTCCTGACTGCATGCCTGGTCAGTGTTTTTTACAACTGTGCTGTCATCACTGCTTGTTTCATTTAGCAGTTTTTCAAAGTAATTACTCCATACTTGAAGGATATCTTTTTTCTCCCTTTTTCATGTCACCTTTATCATCTCTAACTCCTTTTTCAGCACTCTTTCCTCCATTCCTAAGCTTCTTCAACAACCTCCAGAATATTTTGCCACCTTCTTGATATTTATTTTCTATATTCTTGCCAAAGACACCTTCCATGACTTTTGTTTAGCAAGTTTTACGCAGTATTTAGCATTCTTGCATTTGTCTCTGTATTATCTAAGAGCACAAGATGACTTATTTGGCAGGAACTTTTGATATGCTTTCTTCTTTTCCTTCGCTGCCTCTTTAACTTCCTATGTCCACTAGGGAGTTCTGATTTTTTTATCCTTGTGGACAACCTCACCACATGCCTCTCTGGCAGAATCAATCAATGTTTTCTTCAGGGTTTGCCACTGAATCTCCAAGGTTTGATTCCTGTTTCCAAACTCTTTCATTTTTTCTTCAATAATCTTTGTGCATTTTAGTCTACAGTTCACATCTGAGAGCTGCTCAACTTTTATTCGCTTTAAAACTTTCTTACATGTTATTCTTTTCAATATGAAATTTAATTTTATCCTGCTCAAAACTAAATAGTGATCACTTCCAATTTCAAATCCTCTGTACACCCTGGTGTCCTGCCGCAGGGAGAAAACATTACTATCAACCATAACATAGTCAATGAGACTTTTCTTATTCCTATCTCTTCTCTCCATGTGAATTTGTGCACATTTTTATGTTGGAACACTGTGTTAGTAATAACCAGTCTGTGTCCTGAGTAGAAATCCAACAGATATTTACCATTATTATTAGCTTTGCTCTTTTCTCCAAATTTTCCCAAAATATTTTTGTATGTCTCGCAATCATTTTCTACTCTGATATTTAGATCCCCAACAAGGACCAACTTTTCCTTTTTCATTGTGTCAGTTGCTTTTTCTAAAGCCTCAAAAAATTCCTCCACTTCTACTTTAGTAGAACCTTTTATGAGACCATAGACACAAATAAGTCTCATTGTCCAGTTCCCCATTCTCATATTCGTCCACATTACTCTACTTGAGACTGACTGCCATTCAAGAAGATTAGCCTCGTATTTTGTGTTGAATACTATGGCTACTCCTTCTTTTCCTTGATTGTCATTGCCTGAATATAACATTTTGTATTTATTGCTCAGAAAGATCTCACCAGTTTTTGTCTTTTTTGTTTCAATCACCCCTGTTATGTCGATCTGGTACTTATCTAATTCCTCAGCTAGCTCCATTTCTTTACCATTCAGGCTTCTTATGTTGATAGTACCGATCTTTAATTCTGGTGATGTTGAGTTGGGGTTTATTTTCAGATTTGTTCCAGTAGCTGACTTTTCGCTGTTCGCCCTGGTTCCCTGACGAAAACAACGGGGGCCTTGTTTAACCAGGCAACGCCCCAGCCTGCTGAAATTTTGTCATGTTGTACCATCATTTTTTATTTTGGTTTAACTAATAAGAATACAATTTGGTCGGCTAAATCCCAAATTGCCAGCTCATCCTCATTCGTTTAGTATCCAAGTAGATACTCAACAGGGTGCACCACGAGAAGGTGAGGATTGGACATTAGGTCAGAAGCCCTGGTTGGTTCTCTGCATTCCTTTAAAGGCTATGTAGAGGTCTCCTCTCAGTTATACAGCTTTGACCCCTTAAGCACCCCTAAATAACAATAGTGAAGATAAAATATAAGGATCTCTTTGTCTGACATAAAGAATAGATGAATGGAAGGAATAGATGATGTTTAATCTCTGATAGCAATTGTAATAGATGACTTACTATAATAGATGACTTACTATATAACTCAGAAATTAATGAAGGCAAATTTTCTTCTAAACCAGCAACTGAGTATCACATGCCTCCTGTAACCTTTTGGCAGAAAGACGTAAGAAGAATATGAGACAACCTGAACACTGCAAATTCATCTGGTCCTGTTGGTATTATCTCTCCTATTGTACTCAAATGTTGTGCTCCAGAGCTAATACCTATCCTGTATTGTTTCTTCAATCTTCTGTACTCAGTTATCACCTATCCTTTTTTCGAAATGGGCTGGATATCTGTTAATTTCCATGATATGGGATAGGTGACAACTGAGTACAGAAGATTGAAGAGACAATAGACAAAAGCATACCATCCCACTACTGACCAATTGCCATCCCTTCAATTCCCTCCAAAATAATGGAGATAGTTAGCAATAGCCAACTTCTTCACTAACTAGAAGCTGACCAGTTAATCAGTATGAATTCTGCCAATCCAGATCTCACCGCTGGATATGTGCCATGGAAGGTTTGGAGAAACGTGTGCTGCCGTCCATGATAGGGCCTTTGATCATTGTTTGACATCATGGTCTGCTTTGCAAACCGCCTTCCTTTAGTCTGCCTGTCACACTCTATAAATGAATAACCAGCTTTCTTTTCAGTCGTTCACTGCATGTCATGGTGGATGGCACCCACTCTTCAAACTTTGACACCAATGCAGTACTGCATCGGGGTTTTCTTCTCTTAGCTACTCTGTTTCTCTTATACATAAATGATCTATTCTCAATCACTACAAATCCTGTCCATAGCCTTGGTGACGCAACCTGTAGATCCCAGATATCCCTTACATCAAGATCATCTGCAACCAGTGTCTTAAACAGTGACCTCCATACCATCTTTCAGTGGAACATGGATAACCTGTTCACCTTCAATGCCACCAAAAACTTAATCCTGCTTTTTCTCTCTCAGAAGGTATCTCAGCTCACCTTTTCTCATCCTCAGTAATACACACATCACCAGATAGGATGAACTTCTCTCCATGGACTGACATTGTTATTATTATTATTATTATGTGACACCTCCAGGGAGTCCATAGACTCATTGATGGAGGGTGTGCCAACAGCATTGAACGATTGATCCCCTACTAACTGCGCTCAAACTTAACTTTTTGTGTCTGCCATTAGTAGCAGAGGCTCTACTAATCGACCAATCTTTGCTTGCATTTACCTCCAACCTCTCTTGGCAGAAACACATCACATCAATAGCTTCCACGGTCTCTAAAAATTAGGCAGTCTTTTTGCTCAAGAAGCTATTTTACACCCACCAACTACTAATATAAATTCCAAATCTGCCCATCCTTAGAATACTGCTCATACATTAGGGAGGGATGGTGAACCTAAAATATGCTAAAAAATTTTTTGATGCTGTCCAGAAGAGAGCAATTCAGCTCCTACAAGACCTCTCTCTAGCTCTCCTAAGGTACTTTCGTGGTCATTGTGCCAGAGAATTCACCATCATCATGCCTATCAAGGATTTAGGCCTGGAGTGGCCTGTTCCGACCTTAGAAGTCATCGTTGAATCTTTGTAGAGGACGTCCTGGTTTCTTTTTCCTAATGGCTTGTTTTGGTAATGTTTCTATTTTCATTCTTTGAACGTGTTCCATCCATTTATTTATATTTTTTAATTTTTTCTATTACTGATTCCTGGTTTAATCCTTTCATAATTTCTTTTGTGATCAAATAGAGCAATGGTTCCCAACCTTTTTCCACTTGTGTACCCCTTTTAAGCCCATTTCAATAAATTGTACCCCTTGTTTTTAAAATAACAGTTATTAAATACTGTTGTTCAGCGCCTATCTCAATGTAAGATAGTTTAAATGAGGTAATGAGTTAGGAAAGGAAAATTACTACACTAAAAGTACAAACCACAGATTTTATTTTACAATATTTGTAAAAGCGGTGATTCGAACTTAATATTTATTGTTCCATAACTAACATTTTGCATTTTGTTTACTTCATTTGTTTTTCTGCCATTACTGATTATTTTTCATGTATCCCTGAACGACCCAGCATGTACCACCAGTTGGGAACCGATGAAATAGAGTATATTTTGCAGTTTACATTTCGGCTGTTATTAATCGTTGTTTTTCTTGTTGTTTTATTGTCCAGATTTCACTTCCATACTGGTAGGGCTAATGCATTGTATACTTTTAGTCTGGTTTGTTTTTGAACTAGGTTTGGTTTAAATAAAGAGTTAATTACACCTGTTATTTTTAAATATTTTGCAATTTTTAGGTTTATATATTTTTCATTTTCATATGTAATCATACAACGTAGGTAGTTAAATGAATTCACCTGTTGTAAAATCTTGTTATCTATTACTATTTTAGTTTTTACTGGATCTTGTCCTTTAAAGGCCATAGTTATTTTACAATTTTGTTATTTTTTGATTTTTCTGTTGATATTATCATTCCATAATCTTTGGCTATCTCATTTAGATTTAAAATAGCTTTCTGTAAGTTATCTTCAGAATTTGTAATTATTATTTGGTCATCGGCAAAAAGGAGAGTGTTTTAGTTATTATTATCTGAGACCTCCAGGGAGTCAAGGACTCATCAAGGGAGGCTCTAGGTTACCCAACTTAGCTATCATACCTACCCTTGAATTCATTCACACTAGATGCACTCACTACTCTGGGAGAAAAACCTAGCTTACTACTTTCTTGACTGCAAATAAATTTAATTTCTGTGGATGCCCCTGTGTTCTCTCTCTCTCCACCTTCCATATAACAAAAAATTTCATCAGTTGAAATGCTATAACACCCATTCAAAAGTTTATAGACCTTTATCATATCACCCCTTGTTAATCAGAGTCTGTAATCCACATACTCACAATCTCTCCTCATAATCTAAATCCCATAATCCGGATATAATCTTTGTAACTCTTCTTTGCACCCTTTCCACAGCTTCTTTATCCCCCTTGGAACCCAGGAGACCAAATATGCACACAGTAATCCAAGTGTGGTCTTATCAAAGTCTAATAAAGAGGCAAAATTACTTCCTTATCCCTATGTTACTTCACCCCCGAACAGTACAGAGGAGAGCAATTAGACTTATCAATGATCCATCCCTTACCAACTCTCTCTCTCTTTCCCCACTTTCACACAGACGTGTGGTCTCTGCAGTATGTATATTCTACAAATATTTCCATGGGAAATGCTCATCCGAAACAACATCAATAATTCCTTCGCTCAGTACAAAGCTCATTGGAACACGTGCAGCTGCTGTACAACATCCCTTCACAGTATACCTAGAAACAAACAGAACAAGTTTCTTTTCCTCTTCCTTCATCCTTGCAACTGCTGCACTGTGGAACAGTCTCCCACCTGCTGTGTTTCCCAAGGAATACAATTTAAAGTCATTCAAATCAAATGTAAACAAATTCCTCCTTTCCCAACTCACTACCCATACATGGTACTAATGTACTATAGGTTGACCAACCAACCTCCTGTGTATGGGCCCAACATAAATAAAAAAAAAAAAAAGTCTAGGTTCGCTTCAACATAGCAATTATCCTCTGAGTTGTATTTGCAACTTTTGCTATGTGACCTTTGAACTTTAAATTCTTATCCACCAATACACCAAGATCCCTTGCCTCTTCAGTTTCTTGTAGCATAATCCTGCTAATATAATATGCCGCTGGAACTCTAATCACACCAAAGTGCATAACTTTACACTTACTAACATTAAACTGACAGCCATTTTCGTTTGCCCAGATTTCTAGTCTATTCAAATCATTTTGTAATTGCTGAATATCAGTAGGATCCCTGATTGCCCTGCCTATCTTCGCATCATCAGCAAACAATTGCAAACCTGATGATAGACTCTACTTGATGTCATTAATGTATAGATTGAACAATAATGGCCCAAGGACTGAACCTTGAGGTACACCACTGGTTACCTTAAATCTGGCAGATTCACACCCACTGTATACCACTTTTTGATATCTGTCTGTCAACCATCCCCTGATCCAAGTCAGTAGATTATGTTTCAATCCCATATTCTCCCCTCTAATTCTCCAGTTTACACAACAACCTATCATGTGGTATCCTATGAAATGCCTTAGAAAAATCCAACATTATCATGGTATATCCATTCCCTTTATCCAACTCAGCCATAACATTGTTATAAAATGTGAGCAAATTGCTAAAACATGACCTTCGTTTAGTAAACCCATGCTGTTCCCTGCAGAGTATAGAATGCTTGTCTACCCATTTCTGTATGAGAGTTCTTACCAACTTCTTCTTTAAATCTTCGCTACCACACCAGCGATACTAATAGGTCGGTAGTTAGACATATCAGTTTTTGCACCACCCTTGTGCAATGGAACTATTATTACTAGACACCTCCAGGGAGTCCTAAGACTCATTGAGGGAGGGTACCTATTCTACAACTCTCCTGTCTCCACCACAAACTGCCTCATCTACACCAATGCCATCTACCGTCCATCATCACCACTAGTATTTTCACAGACAATCATAAACATCCATGCCCACGCTTGGATTAGAACCCACAGCCTTTTGGCTGGAGAGCGGATATGCTAACCACTCAGCCAACCAGGCCGGCTAGGTCGTATATTCCTTCCATTCCTGTGGTATCATTCCTGAGTTGAGACTCAAGTTATACAAATGTGTGAAAGGCCTAGCCAATTCAGCTGAACATTCCTTTAACAAATGGGCAGATATTTCATCTGTCCCTGTTGAAAAATTCTTATCCAGGTTATGCAAGAGCTCTTCAACCTCATTTTCATGACCCCCTAACTCTTCATCCAACTTAGCAGTAGCACCATGCTACATGCACCTGGTTGATATATCTTAGCAAAGTGAGCGCTCATTAACTGAACAATCTCCTTAGCTTCCGACACTCGTGTACCATCTGCATTCAATAAAGTTATTCTTCCACATTCATTATTTCTTTTGCTTGCGACATAACGATAAAATTCTTTTGCATTGCCTTTAACTTGCATGGCCAATTTCTTTTCATACTATGTTTTAGCTTTTCTCACAATACTCGTTACTTTTCTCTTTTCTAGCCTGAGCTTTCCCTCTCACTCTTATTCTCACGATATTCTTTCCACATCATCTTCTTGTGGATCTCTAGCTTAATAAGTTCACAGAAATTTAGTATACCTCTATAATTTTTAGAGTCATCTCTACTACCTTTTTCAAATATACAAATCACAATTCCTTTTTTCCATTCTATTGGGGGGTTGCCAGTTGAATAGATTTTATTTTAAAATAATAGGAGTCTTTCTTTAAACCTTGTTCTTGAATATTTATATAGTTCTGAACCTAGCTTATCTTCTACAGGTGATTTTCCGTTTCTTGTTTCTTTCAGGCTGATTTCTAATTCTTCAGTTATTTCCTTTTCATTTTTATTAAATGTTTGCCAGTTATCTTTTTTAAAATATTTATCTGTCCATAATTCTGTATAGAAATTCTTCTCATTTGAATTTGGTGTTTAATTAATTTAATATCTATACTGAAATGTTTTAAAATCTTATATATCTTTGGGTTTTATTTTATGTAAATCATGTTTTAAATTAGAAACGAATTTGTTCCATGATTCTGTCTTTTTCTGACTTCTCTTTTAGCTATGGCTCTTATTTTTTTATATTCTATTTCATATTCTAATATCTTTTACCGTTTAACCATTTATGATAGGCTTCTTTTTTCATTTTGATTATTTCATTGACTATATCATCCCATATCTTCAGTTTTTACCTTTGAATTTTTTTGTCTTTCCTAAGCTTTCATTTGTTGCTGCATTTAGTATCGTTTTTATATTAAACCATTCTATTTCTTCATTTTGTTTTATTTTTTATCTAAGGTTAATTCTTTGTTCATATAGCCATTGTATATTTGTGTCATTTAATAATATAGTTTTGTAAACATATGTTTTAAATTTTCTTTCTGTTCTTATTATTTGTAGCTATTTAGATGGTAATCTTAATTTTATTTTAATGAGGAAGCAGTCACTACTTATTTCATATCCTCTGTGAACTCTAAAATCTCAAGAGAACTTTTGTCTTTTCACTTAAGATAAAATAATCTAATATTGATTTCCATCCTCTTGCTACCTAAGTATATTTATGTATCTTTATGTTTATAGAAAGAATTCATTATTTGAAGGTTATTATAAACTACAAAGTCGATCAGTTTTTTTACCATTCCTGTTTAGAGTACGTTCTCCATATTGAATTCCTATATTATTATTAATTTTTGTGTTTCCAATTATTGCATTTAAGTCTCCTGCTAATATTACATACTGTATATTATTGCGTATAATGCAAGAAATTTATGGTATAAAGTTAGGGGTTCGCATTATATGCGGATCTTAAAAAATATAACATCTTATTAGACTTGCACACACAATCTATACTGCCTATGCAACCAAATCTACTTGACCCACTCTCATTCGGCAACCGAGCATGCTTCGTATCTGCACATAAAGCCAGTTAATGTAAGTACTGCTAATATCTTGCCCGCTTGGCAGGATATTAGCACAGTTATATTGGTTTAACCACAGTTCATTTTAAATATTATTCGGTAAACAAACCTAGCCTGAAAATGAGGCAACAGAAATGTAAACATTCATCTTTTGAAGCAGGATTTAAATTGCATGTCGTGCAGTTTGCAGAAGAACATAATAACAGTGTTGCTATGAGAGAATTCGGTGTTGCAGAGTAATATTAGACTTTGGCGTAAGCAAAAAGACAGTCTTGAAAAAATCCCCAAAACGAAACGTGCCCGTCGTGGAGATGTAGCATCCTTTCCAGAACTCAAAGAAGAGCTAAATGAATGGATTTTGACGCAATGACAAGATGGCATTATAGTAACAAGAAATGCAATTCGTTTTCGAGCTCTACAACTCAAGAATGGTAAATTCAAAGACACACCAGGTATTTCATCTTTTCTTGCTTTGCCTGGATGGTGCAACAGATTTATAGAACGCAAAGCATTAACATTATGACACCGAACAAAAATTGCGCAGAAGTTACCAAAGCAGCTTGAAGAAAAAGTGGAGTCCTTCCATAAATTTATCATAAAATTATGGAGGTGTCACGGATATGAAGTTTCCCAAATAGGCAATATGGATGAAACGCCCATGTACTTTGATATGCCTGGGAATTGAACAGTAAACTCAGTTGGTGAAAAGAGCGTCCTTATAAAAGCAACGGGACATGAAAAAACGCATTTTACTGTTGTTCTAGCATGCATTGCAGATGGAGCCAAATTAAAGCCGACAGTGATATTTAAAAGGAAGACAATTCCGAAGCATATGAAATTTCCACCAGATGTCTTTGTTCGTGCCAATCAGAAAGGTTGGATGGATGAAGAAGGTGTACGATTGTGGCTGGATCGAGTATGGAACATACGTCCAGGCAGCTTGTTATGTCAACAAAGCATGCTAGTCTGGGATATGTTCCGGGCGCATTTAATGGAGGCAAGCAAAGAGAAAGCATGTGAGCTACATACAGACCTAGCAGTCATAATTTGTGGTCTAACTTCCGTTTTGCGGCTGCTTGATGTCACCTTGATTAAGCCGTTTAAAGATCATTTACGTGAAAAATCGAGAGAATGGATGTCATCTGGTTTGGTGAAGATGACAAAGGGTGGGAATTTTCAGAAGTCTGAGATCACCCTAGTCACCAACTGGGTTAAAGAAGCTTGGGATTCGATACCATCTGAAATGATTCAACGCTCATTTCTTAAATGTGGAATAAGTAATTCAATAGATGGATCTGAAGATGACGTCATATACGAAAGTGAGGATGATGCACAACAAAATGGAGAGCATGATGACGATGACAACAACTGCTACACTGATGATGCAATGCCTACAGATGAATTTATAAATGAAATGTTTGATTCAAAAGATGAAGAAGAATTTAAAGGATTTTGATATTTTGTTTTAAAATAAATATTTCTTTCGTTAATTCGTATTGTATTTTGACATTTTGTTTTAAAATAAATATTTCTTTTGTTAATTCGTATTGTTTTATTTATAATGTTAGGGAACAAGATTAACAGATCGCATTACACATGGACATGGCATTTTAGGGCTAGTTTTCAAACAAAATTTCTAGTTCGCATTATACGTGGATCGCATTATAAGCGAAAATATATGGTAATCATTTTATTTATTTTATTATATATATTTTGTAAGTGATTATAAAATTCAATATTATCCTGTTCTCTTCCTTCTTCTGTGGCATATAAACCAATTATTGTTAAATAACCTCCATCTGTTTTTATTCTAGCTTCTATTATTCTTTCATTCTATAATTTATAATGTTTTAACTGTTTTGAAAGGGGGAGTTATGAATCCAAATCATAACTCCTGCTTGTGCTCTTTGGTATCTGTCAACTCCACTATATACTACATTAAAATTTTTGGTTCTCGTCGTTACTTTTGATTTCTTTTTGTTTCAGTGATTATTACTGTTATTTGAAAATTTCTTTCATTTAATATTTGGTCTAATTCTATTTCTTTATATGCTATTCCTCTTACGTTCCCGTTTGCTATATGTATTATTTGTCGTTTCCATTTTTGTTTTACCTTTTGAATTCCAGGGTTGTTTTCCATAGAATCAATTTGATTATCTTTTTCGGTCAGCTTAAAAGTAGAATAATATTCTCCATGTCAGGTGACTACCTGGCAATGGATAGTCCAGTGGTAGGGCTGCTACCTTAAAGCTTCTGAACTAGCCTTCTTCCAAATTTAAACCCATAGGAGGAATAGGGTATATATTGAAGGGGAAAGAGTAGATTATAGTAGAATAGAGTAGAATTATGGCAGAGGTTTATAGAGGGGACATAGACATAAGGCCAAAAATGGAAAGACCCCATGGTCCTTGAGCCAAGGAACTGGCAAACATAATTCCTTCTTTTGTTGTTAGGCCTTTTAAATTTAAATTTCTTTAACTAGTTCTAACACACTCGAATCCCTTAGTATATTCAATTACATGCTGTCTCAGGTAATTATCACTTCATAACTGCATAAAATCCATTCTTCCTCCCATGTGCCCTCTCTTCTCCAATCTATATCCTAATAATTGAAATCTCCCATAATAATTACTTGTCCTCCACTCATTGAGTCTGTTTGCTGTTGCGTGCTATCTCCATCTTTTCCATCCACTGGTCTATAGCAGTATCCAACTGTATTTTGTTCTGCTGCCACTATCCCACACCAGATAGCCTCAAAATGTGCTATTTTCACTGGCCTGCAGTTGAACTTCTGCTCTCTTTGATTGCAGTTACAGATATCATTAGTAACACTCCTTGTTCCATTCTTTTCTCTCTATCCTCTCTGAACACACTATACCTTTCACATTCTATCCCACTAGTTATTATACACATTCCTACACTCAACTGCCTCACTGATGTCTGCATATCCACTCAACAGCTTAACCCCCCCCCCCCCCCCAAGCTCTAGTTTCTCTGATTGTGCACTTTTACTTTATTCAATGACACTTTTTCCAGTCTTTGAACACCAAATCTATTCAAATGCAAACCATCCTTCTGGTATAAGTCCTTTCACTCATCAGATTCATTCCACAGAATTCCATATTGCTCCTCCTGTATGACCAATGCATCAAGTCATTTGCTATTTTAGCCCCTCATTCTGAGCTGTATTCTGTCATACCGTGGCATCAACTCACTGTCTTAACTCTCTCTCTCATGCCATACTTCCTCATTTTAAATCATTTATTCCAGCCACTATGATCATTTCTTTCACCCTACCCTTTTTGTGGTCTAATAGCCCACTGACATCATTACTTTTCACACTATGAAAGCATGATTTTATTAAACTCTCATCAATCCTTTTATGATTGAATTGCCATACAACACTCTCCCCTTGATTTTTCTTTCTCTCTAGGTTCTCATTTTTCTTATCTCGCATTTCTTTCTTTCTGTTATCAGCTGATACACTCGCCAAACATTTTGCATTCACTGCAGCTCCTGCTTCGCCCTATGTATCACTCTGTGCATCCGAGCTATCTCCCTCATTGCAGCCAACTCTTCATTCTTTACGTCAGTTATACTATTCTTTCATTCAACACTTACTCTCTCAATCATGTCACATTTAATCTCACTTTCAATCTTATCTGGCATTACAACACACATCTTCAGTTGTATTCTGAGTTCCATCCTCTACTTCAATCTTGTGATCTTTGATCTAAGACACACTTTTGATCCTAGCTCTCATGGTACTTTCCCACTACTGTTGCTTTCAAACCAAATTCCAGCTGCCTTCAGTAATGCATACGTTTTACAGATATTGCACTGCACAAAGTTGCTTTAATTAAATTCTTTAAACAATGACGACTTGGCGGCCATTGTTCTGCTTCACTTCAGTGCCATGTGCTATGCTACGCAACTTACTGTAACTTAATTTGCAAAATTAACTAAACTAACACTATTTTAAACAAATTTTTAACTTGAACTAATTAACTCTACAATACAGTCTGATTCGAACACGATCTTTTATACTGATAACACTGTTTTTTTTTTAAAAAAAAAAAAAACAACTTGGCTTTTGGAGCTCTCCAAACACAGTCCTATCACCATGCACCACCTCTTATTATGAATCGTTATAAATTTTTTATGCCGATTAATTAATTTATCTAATTAATAAGTTATTTTATGCAGTTATGATTTACTACCATCTTTAAATTTGATTACATTTCTGTCGACTGAATGGCCATGTACGGTCTGTAAGTTTTGATAAATTTTCATTTTTTTATAATAGATTTGAGTATATTGTATGGTAGTAAATGCTAAAATAGACTAGTATCTACATATATTTTATGCAGTCATGACATCCCTAACTTTTCTTAATTTTTTTTTGATATTTCGAAGCTATTCGGTTCATCTGCATGTTTTTTCAAATTGGTGAGATCTTTAAAAATATTCCAATATATTTATTTAAAAAAAAGTGGACCTGCATTCTTCAAACCAATATTTTGCAGAATAGTTTAAAAAATTTAGGAGTTATAGTAATAGAAATGTTTGAATTGAGATGAATGAGTAGCATTTTATTTTTTGGGGATGTAAATAGTCCTTGACTTTTTTAAGCAGTGGAGTAATGATTCATAAACAAGAGAAGAGTTAACATGTCCTGGGATCTTGAGAGGAATACTCTTCATCTTAGTTGCAGTAAAGTCATCAGGAGCATTCTAGCAGACAGTATGATTGTTCTATAATAAATTTAGTTTAATCCTTTATCCAAGTGTGAGCAAACAAAGTTTGCGCCTGAAAGTATCTTCAGGACTGGGTTAAGGTGATACAACACCTGGGCAACTCGTTGCAAAGGTGGAGCAAGCTACCAACACTCCTATCTTAGTATCTCCTATAATGCAAAACACATCTCCTTGCGGATATGTCTAATGTTATGCATTAAGGGAATGCACAACATTATTTTTCAGTATGATTCAATATGATTTTCAGTATGAGCCATTATTTTCAGTATGATTGTTCAATCATACAACAAAGACAATCTGAATGCAATGGAGAATGAACAAAGTTATTAGGCGCTGAAATATGGGTGGTAAAGCAGGAAATACTCTAAAAGGCTGCAAAATTTGGAAACTGATCAGAAAATCGATAATTTCTTGTTCCAATATTAATCTTGCCAACGCACATCTATTTGATAATCATGACATATTGAGCAAAATACATAAAAATAAATTCTCTTTAGCTTTCTTGTTCATATGTAAAGTCATTATTTAAAACATACTGTGTCGGACACACATGTCTGTTGAACATCTGATATGATGACCTTGACATGCCGAAGTAGAGGTTGCAGTTCAGTTGTGTAAGGCTTTAATCATTTACATATGGATTATTATGCACAGATGTAGTTGTCTAATTTTCACTAGGAATCAAAACTGGAAAATGAGGATATATTAGAAAAGATCCAGGGACAATGCAATTCACTAAAATGGTTTTTCCAGTCTTTGGAATGGCATAGGAATACATATTAATGGAATGCCATTTACACAGCTTTTTGAATAGGAGCATGAAGTGACTGGGAGATATAAGTTGGTGAGGGATTGTTATCATATTAATCTAGAAGAGATTATTTATAGAAGGGGGGAGAGACAGGAGTAGAATAAGAGGCCTTCCCTAGGAACTATATAAGGAGGCTGTCAGCAAGGGGTGAGGATTCAAGTTTTTTGCATGGGAATAGTTGATGAGTGCAGTGCTTCACCTGAGGGTGTTGTGATTACAGAAACACGAATTTAAAGCATGATTCAGTTAGCTTCTTTGTGATAGTTATTGGGATTTCGTATAGGGTTTCTCCCCATCCCTTAGGACAGATTGAGCCTCCTAATGAGGGATAAAGTATGTATTTTATGACTGTAAATCATAAAACCTGTGTGTGTGTTCGTTCATGGGCCAGTCCTCCTATTCGGAGGGACGAAAAACCTGAATTTCTAGGTGAAAAATCTCTCTATCGCTGTATGAGAGCAGCTAATTCACCTTTAATCGAAAGAGACCAGATAAAGTTCATGTCATCGATGGGAATCAATCCCAGATCTTTCCAACCAAAGGGTTTTCGACTATACTGACTGGGCTACGGAGGCTCTTATGTGATAAGTAAGGACCTCCCATGTTGAGTGTTTTGAATCCATGGAGATCGGATGTTATTTCTAGTATTTAACCTGAGCTTTTATTTCACTTACTATACTTGTTTCATCATCATAAATTCCTAACATGCACCCCTTAAGGGTGCATGTTAGGAATTTATGATGATGAAACAAATATAGTAAGTGAAATAAAAGCTCAGGTTAAATACTATAACTATCACAAAGAAGCTAACTGAATCATGCTTTGTACAGGATATGATAGTACTACATGAAATATTTACATCATTACTAACTTCCTATCTGCAATTTTCCTCCAAACCAATCCATTACCTGTCAAGATTCCAACATTATCAGATCTTATATTTCTGTCTTCTAAGGCACTTTTTACCATATCAATCTACCTATTTCTTGGTCTTCCAATGGATCTTTTTTTCTGCCAGCCTGGCAAAGAACAGTGGTTTTGCTAATCTGTCCTCTCCCTTTCTGTTTAAGTGACCATACCACCTGAGATTAGCTCTGCTAAAACATTCCTGGATGCTAACAATGTCAAGTTCTTTCTAATATCCTCATTTTTAATATGATATTGCCATTGATATTATCACTTCATGCCACTAATCTTTCTGAGGATTCTCATCTCTCTAGTCTTTGGTAAAGTGTTTTTACTTCTAACCGAGCTCTCAGATCCATAAATTAAGATTGTTTTGAACACTGTCTTATATACAGCTAATTTAGTGTTTTGACTAATTTCTCTCTTATTCCATATACTTTATTTAGTGGACTTCTTACACCTGCTTTGCTGATTCTGCTGTTCTATTTCCATATTTAATTTATTATCCTCACTAAATGCCTAAGTAGCTGAAATGTTTTACTTGCTCTATATGTTATCCATTCACAATGCAGCTGACATTTTCAATGATTTTGCCTATTTTCATTGTCTTTGTCTTGTTATTGCTGACCATAATACCATATCTATTACAACAGTTATTCAATTTAGTCTGGGAATCTTGCAGACTTGTAGTGGATTTATTTAGAAGTATAACATCATCTGCATAAAGCAAAGAGCTGACATTAACATCTCCAATTTTGATATCAGATTTAATACCACTTTCCTTCATAATCTGATTCATATAGATAATGAATAACAGAGGGGATAATGTACATCCTTGTCTGTCACCAGATTTAACATCAGACCATCTTCCTGTAATTCCTTCAATTCTAACTGCTGACTTATAACTCAAATAAAGACAAAGCATTGATTGATGTAATACCCAACTGACATCTTACAACTGTAGTGTCTTGAATAACTTCTCTCTTGGCACCTTGTCATATGCTCTTTCAAGATTTATAAAATTTAAATACAGATCTTTGTTATATTCCCATGCTTTCTCAACTATTTGTCGTAAAGTGAAGATCTGATCCTGACAGCCTCTATTTGGCCTGAATCCAGCTGTTCTTTACCAAGCGTCTCTTCCACAATCCTTCTCAATTGTTTGTCAACTATACTTGCATAAATCTTACCATAAATCTACACTCAGTAGAGAAATACCTCTGTATTTCTCACATTCAGTTTTATTTTCCTTTTTATCTTATATATAGGTACTATGAGAGCTCTACTCTAGTCATCTGGAATTCATCCCTCTGTCCAGGCCTTCTGAACTATGCAGTGCAGCCACTGTAAGACTTTTATACCACCATACTTCAGCATTTCTGGTCGAATATCATCTACTCCTGCTGCCTTTCCACATTTCAAGCCTTTGATGGCTTTTTCTACTTCTAGTATGGATATGTATTTCTGATTGTATACCTGGTAAGTGTTTTTTACCACTGTGCTATCACTGCTTGTTTCATTTAGCAATTATTCGAAGTAATTACTCCATACTTCAAGGATATCCTTTTCTCCTGTTTTCATGTGACCTTTATCATCTCTAACTACTTTTATATCCCTCTTTCCTCCATTTCTAAGCTTCTTCAACAACCTCCAGAATATCTTACCACCTTCTTGATATTTATTTTCTGTGTTCTTACCAAAGTCTTCCCATGACTTTTGTTTAGCTAGTTTTACACAGTGTTTAGCTTTCTTACATTTGTCTCTGTATTCTCTAAGAGCACAATCTGACTTTTTTGCGAGGAACTTTTGATATGCTTTCTTCTTTTCCTTCACTGCCTCTGTAACTTCCTGTGTCCACCATGGAGTTCTGATTTTTCTATCCTTGCAGACAACCTCACTGCATGCCTATCTGCAGAATCAATGTTTTCTTCAGGGCTTGCCACTGAATCTCCAAGATTTGTTTCCTGTTCTCAAACTCTTTCATTTTTCCTTCAATAATGTTTCTGTATTTTAGTCTACAGTTCACATCTGAGAGCTGCTCAACTTTTATTCACTTTAAAACTTACAGAACAGGAATCAAACCTTGGAGATTCAGTGGTAAACTCTGAAGAAAACATTGATTGATTCTGCCAGAGAGGCATGTGGTGAGGTTATCTGTAAGGATAAAAAAATCAGAACTCCCTGGTGGACACAGGAAGTTAAAGAGGCAGTGAAGGAAAAGAAGAAAGCATACCAAAAGTTCCTGTCAAATAAGTCAGCTTGTGCTTTTAGAGAATATAGAGACAAATGCAAGAATGCTAAACACTGTGTAAAACTAGCTAAACAAAAGTCATGGGAGGACTTTGGCAAGAATATAGAAAATAAATATCAAGAAGGTGGCAAAATATTCTGGAGGTTGTTGAAGAAGCTTAAGAATGGAGGAAAGAGTGCTATAAAAGGAATTAGAGATGATAAAGGTGACATGAAAACGGGAGAAAATGATATCCTTGAAGTATGGAGTAATTACTTTGAAAAACTGCTAAATGAAACAAGCAGTGATGACAGCACAGTGGTAAAAAACACTGACCAGGCATGCAGTCAGGAATACATATCCATACTTGAAGTAGAAAAAGCCATCAAAGGCTTGAAATGTGGAAAGGCGGCAGGAGTAGATGATATTCGACCAAAAATGCTGAAGTATGGTGATATAAGAGTCTTACAGTGGCTGCACTGCATAGTTCAGAAAGCCTGGACAGAGGGACGAATTCCCGATGATTGGAGTAGAGCTCTCATAGTACCCATATATAAAAAGGGAAATAAAACTGAATGTGAAAATTACAGAGGTATTTCCCTACTGAGTGTTCCTGGCAAGATCTATGCAAGTGTACTTGAGAAACGGTTGAGAAGAATTGTGGAAGAAAAGCTTGGTGAAGAACAAGCTGGATTCAGGCCAAATAGAGGCTGTCAGGATCAGATCTTCACTTTACGACAAATAATCGAGAAAGCATGGGAATATAACAAAGATCTGTATTTAAGTTTTGTCGATCTGGAAAAGGCATATGACAAGGTGCCAAGAGAGAAGCTATTCAATATGCTGCAGTTATATGGCGTCAATGGGGCATTATATCAAGCAATACTTAGTCTTTATTTGAGTTGTAAGTCAGCAGTTAGAATTGAAGGAAGTACAGGAAGATGGTTTAATGTTAAATCTGGTGTGAGACAAGGATGTACATTATCCCCTCTGTTATTCATTATCTATATGGATCACATTATGAAGGAAAGTGGTATTAAACATGATATCAAAATTGGAGATGTTAATGTCAGCTATTTGCTTTATGCGGATGATGTTATACTTCTAAATAAATCCGCTACAAGTCTGCAAGATTCTCTGACTTAATTGAATAGCTGTTGTAATAGATATGGTATGAAGGTCAGCAATAAAAAGACAAAGACAATGAAAATAGGTAGAATCATTGAAAATGTCAACTGTGTTGTGAATGGAGAACCTGTGGAACAAGTAAAACATTTCAGCTATTTAGGCACGATTTTTACTGAAGATGGTAAATTAAATATAGAAATAGACAACAGAATCAGCAAAGCTGGTATGGTGGGAAGTCATTTGAATAAATTCACATGGAATAAGAGAGAAATTAGTCAGAACACTAAATTAGCTATATACAAGACAGTGTTCAAACCAATTTTAACTTATGGATCTGAGAGCTGGGTCAGAAGTAAAACACTTGACCAAAGACTAGAGACCACAGATATGAGAGTCCTGAGAAAGATTATAGGCTTGAACAGATGGCATCAATGACAGTATCATATTAAAAACGAGGATATTAGGAAAGAACTTGACATTGTCAGCATCCAGGAATGCGTTAGCAGAGCTAATCTCAGGTGGTATGGTCACTTAAACAAAATGGGCGAAGAAAGATTAGCAAAACAAGTGTTCTCTGCCAGGTTGGCAGCAAAACGACTCAGAGGAAGATCAAGCTGTAGGTGGATTGATACGGTACAAAGTGCTTTAGATGATAGAAATATAAGATCTGATAATGTTGGAGTGTTGACAAGTAACAGACTGATTTGGAGGAAAATTGCAGATAGGAAATTAATAATGATGTAATTTTTTCATGTAGTACTATCATATCCTGTACACCCCTTGAGGGTACATGGGAGGAATTTGATGATGATAAAACTTACATGTTCCTATTTTCAATTTGAAATTCAATTTTATCCTGCTCAAAATTAAATGGTTATCACTTCCAATTTCAAATCCTCTGTACACTCTGGTGTCCTGCACCAGGGAGAAAGCATCACTATCAACAATAACATAGTCAATGAGACTTTTTTTATTACTTGTGTCTTCTCTCCGTGTGAATTTGTGCACATATTTATGTTGGAACATTGTGTTAGTAATAAACATTCCATGTCCTGAGCAGAAATCCAACAGGTATTTGCCATTATTATTAGCTTTGCTCTTTTCTCCAATTTTCCCAAAATATTTTTGCATGTCTGACAATCATTTCCTACTGTGTTAATTAGATCCCCGACAATGACCAACTTTTCATTTTTCGTTGTGTCATTTGCTTTCTGTAAAGCTTCAAAAAATTCCCCCACTGCTACCTTAGTAGAACCTTCTGTGGGACCATAGGCACAAATAAGTCTCATTGTCCAGTTTCCTATTCTGATATTTTCCCACATTACTCTGCTTGAAATTGCCTGCCATTCAAGAAGATTAGCCTCGTATTTAGTGTTGAATAATATGGCTATTCCTTTTCCTTGATTGTCATTTCCTGAATATAACATTTTGTATTTTTTGCTCAGAAAGATCTCACCAGTTTTTGTCTTTTTTTGTTTGTCACCACTTTTATGTCGATCTGGTTCTTATGTAATTCCTCAGCTGGCTTCATTTCTTTGCCATTCAGGCTTCTTATGTTGATAGTACTGATCTTGAAATCTGATGTAGAGTTGTGGTGTGTGTGTGTGTGTGTGTGTGTGTGTGTGTGTGTGTGTGTGTGTGTGTGTGTGTGTTAGGATTTTTTCCAGTAGCTGACTTTTCGCTGTTTGCCTGGTTCCCTGGTGAAAACAACAGGGGCCTTGTTTAACTGGGCAATGACCCAACTCTCATGAAATTCTGTTAAGTTGTTCCATCATTTTGTTGTGGTTTAAGTCAATAAGAATATACTTTGGTTGGCTAAATCCAAAATTGCCAGCCCATCCTTGTTCGTTCAGTATCTAGGTAGATAACTAACAAGGTGCACCATGACAATGTGAGGACATTAGGTCAGAAGTCCTGGTCAGTTCTCTGCATTCCTTTTAAAGGCTGTGTGGAGATCTCTCAGTTATACAGCTTTGACCCTTAGGCACACCTATATTGTATATATTTTTTTCAGCCATATGAAAAATAGAAATAAAGCAACTGTTAAAGTGTTATTTAATTAGTACCAGTCATCCAGTGTTAATTTTCTGTGACTTGCTAAATATAGGTGCCTGCCCATCTTTTTAAAGGTTACTTCATTTGTGATAATAGTGGTTTATTCAAAAATTTATTAGAAGCATAGCTGTGTGGTTATGTTAATACATATAAGCACATTCTGATTTTAATCTGTAAGAGATAAGTAAGAACAGTTGTTAATTTAAAAGGAATATCGTTCTGATGATTAAAGGGATAAGATATCTTTCCTATCGAATTTAAAATAAAACCAGACAGGCATCAATGACAAATCCATTGAAAAAGTTTCATTTTTGTATAAGATGGCACATTATTTTATTTTGCTAATTGTTTTATTCATTAATTAATAGTTATTGAATAATTATTGAATGATTATTCATTTATTGAATTTTTTTCATGTAGTACTATCATATCCTGTACACCCCTTGAGGGTACATGGCAGGTAATTGATGATGATGATGCTCTCAAACTTTTGTATAAGTTTGAGCATAATCTCATTTATTGCATACTTGATATTACATTGAAATACGTGAATTGAGAAATTATATGGATTTTCATAACTTTAAAACTTGTTTTTACAGGGTACATCTGTTCCCTAAAGAAGCAGCATTCCTCTGCAAAACAGAGGAATGCTGCTTGTTTAGGGAACAGCTTGGAATATATCTTAGGTGGAAGTCAGTCATGTCTAAACCATTTAATGCCAGAATCAGATGAATGAAGAATGATGACAATGTAAACAGTTGCCTTTAAGATATAGAATAGATCAGACTATTAGTAATAATGCCATTCAAAAATAATTTCCCCCTTAAATCCTCAATATTCTGTGAGTAATGCTAATGTGTTATGTCCTAACCTCTTCAACATGTTGGCCAAAGGTTTTTAGATCCTCATTTTATTTTATTTATATATATATATATATATATATATATATATATATATATATATATATGACTAAAGACAGAACACCAGAATGAAATTATGATATTTATTTTAATTGAGAACACGACGTTTCATTCTAATTGCACAGGAATTCTTCAGGTGTAAACATACAAACTAGTAGACAAAACAATAAGGACTAACAGAGGTGTCAGCTGTTATTCAGTTATAGAAGACACTGATGTAATATTTCTAATTGTTCAGAATGTTGTTCGTGTTTACACATTCATGTGAACCTGTTTTGCTAATGAAAACTAGGATGTACTGACCCAAGTTAATACTTGGGTTAATATTTAGATGTTTAGAATGTAATGCCGTTTCCAAAGACTCCCAAATTTTTCTCTCTGTTGTCTCGTTTCAACTGTGTAATAGTTCCAATTTATCCCATAAAACTTCTCATTTGTGAAGCATCTTGTGGGCCATAATAAATTTAGTTTAATCAAGTGTCAGCAAACAAAGTTTGCACCTGAAGTATTTTCAGGACTGAGGCAACTTGTGGTAAAGGTGGACCAAGCTCTCATCACATCTTGTCTTACTATCTCCCATAATGCAAAGCACATCTCCTTGAAGACATGTAATGCTATGCATTAAGGGAAGGGCCACTACCCAGACCGGTTTCGACCTTTATTGAGGTCTTGTCAGTGGGAGCCAGATCCAGAGGTGATGATACCAAGGTGGAAGCAATAGAGAAGTCATATTTACCTATATGAGTTGCCTAAAGGTGTCTCACCTTATTATTAAATTACTCTGGGTTTAGAGATAGATGTTGGAGGTTTTTTCCCACTTGGTTAGACTATAATAAATTTAGTTTAATCCTTTATCCAAGTGTAAACAAACAAAGTTGGTATCACCACCTCTGGGTCTGGCTCCCACTGACGAGACCTCGATAAAGGTCGAAACTGGTCTGGGTAGTGGCCCTTCCCTTAATGAATAGCATTATACATGTCTGCAAGGAGATGTGATGAGAGCTTGGTCCACCTTTACCACAAGTTGCCTCAGTCCTGAAGATACTTCAGGCACAAACTTTGTTTGCTTACACTTGGATTAAATTAAATTTATTATAGTTTAACCAAGTGGGAAAAAAAATCTTCCAACATCTTGTGGGCCAGCTGAAGAGAGAGAGAGCACATGTGATGACAAAGCTTGAGGTTTATGGTATCCAATATCTTGAATGTATTCTTCAATGCATTGTTCAATTGATTTTTCTGTCTGTCCATATTAAGATGACCAGCAGTTGCACCATAGCTGATAACCATATAGATAATGAAGTGGGCTGTGTTGAGGGTTTGCGGATCACAGTAGTGATCTCATCTTGATAAAAGGAATAAATATTACTTTGATTTTATATTCCTTAAAGTATTTTTGCTAGTTTTATGGAAGTAGAACTAATATATGGAAGAGTGATGAATCTTCTGCGTGTTTTTTTTTTTTTTTTTTTTTTTTTTTTTTTTTTTTTTTCCCGTTAGAAATTTCTCTGGTCTCATGTTGGTTGAGTAGTCTGCAGATAATGTGGTCATTATAACCATTTTGAAGGAAAGTGTTTCTTAAATGTTGAAGTTCTTTGGCTACTTCATCTTTGTTAGTGATGATTGACAGGCTCTTGCTCCTAGTATGGAAATAATACCCAATTGTCTATAATGATGGAACGAGACATGTAGATACCTGTCAGTATGTGTAGGCTTTCAGAATATAAAGACTTTTAATTTACACAATTCCTTAGTTAATAGAAGGTATAGAAATGGGAGTTAACCATTATGTTCTAATTCATGGGTGAATTTTATGTTAGAGTGTTGGTGATTCAGGTACTGATGAAAAAGATGAAGTGAAGGTAGTCCATGGTTACAGACTAAGAATATATATTATCAACATACCTTTTCCATAATCTTGGTTTATGATGGTATTCTTCTAGGGCCTTGTTGTTGAATGCTTCCATATAAAGATTTGCTAAAACTGGCAAAAGAGTACTTGACTGGCCATGGGGACCAGAGTTCTCTTTGTATATTGTATTTTTATATTTGAAGTATCCAGATTAAATACATTGTTTGAGGAGTACCATAACCTTCTTAGAGAATTTGTCTTGTAGCAGTTGATTGTATCATCAGTAGGAACATTGGTAAACAAATTAACTACATCAAAACTTGCTAAAATGTCATGTTCATCAAGGATAATATTGCTGATGCTTGGAACAACATGCCCAGAGATTTTAATAAAGGATAGTAATTGTTCTAGTAATACTTGAGTTAATTTTGCTGTATTGATTGAAAAAAAAAACAAAAAAAAACAGCTTAATGCATCTCTTAACACCCTCGAGAGTTAAGTGTTCTTAAAAAATGTTATCTGTTAAATATCATTTCAATAATAATGCTACTGTTTGCTCTCATGATTATCTGTGTAAATTTACTTGCAGATTAGTTGGAGAATACTGCAAGAAGCTTAAATCCCTTAAAGTTGAAGATTGCCGTGACGTAACTGAAGCCAGTTTAGCCATGCTACGATTAAGGATATATATTGATCGGCCACAAGATCATTATCCTTATAACAGGATTTCAATTCAAAGGATACGTTTACAAATATGATTTTCACTTATGAAGTTGACCTCTTAAGTTTTAAGTCTGTAAATTAATTTTTCACTTTTCAGATTATTTTATATTTGTTTTTACACAAGGTCACATCATTAATGAAAACTGATCACAGAAAATATATATTTATTTCTTATGGGAACTTCACCTTACTCTTTGAGTATATTGTCTCTTAAAAAACAGCCTTTTGATTGGTTATTGAGCCTAATGCATGGAATAAGATGGAATGGGATTAGCTTGCAAAGACAAAATTTAAAAATATATATACTTATTTTAAATACTAAATTTAGCCTGTTAGAAATTCATTTTTAATGTCCTAACAATTTAACATGACCTTAGTTCATATGTCTTTCCCTATCCATCCTTCATTTCAGGTAAATTCCTCTGTAATCTCACATATCTTTTCCAGACTCCAGCAAACGAATTCAAACTCCTGATTGTATGCAATCTACATTCTGAAATGTACTGTTATGTATATGCTCCAATAAGAATTTTGCATTTATGTAATGTGTTACTTCTTCCAGTCTGTTTAATTGGCCATATCTTAGATTAGCTCTTCTCACACATAGAATGCTAATAGTTTTGAGTTCTATTTTATTGTGTTATTTTCTTGGAATAATTAGTTTTTATAATATATTACTGCTGATTTGTGCATATTTACAGTTTTTGATATATTTTCTGATATTTTGTTGGAATACTCTAATATTAAAGTGGTACCATAAAATGTTGGCAAAACCTTGCAACAACAACAACAAAGACTAGTAAATTGTTAATAAGTAAAATTGTTAATAAGGTAGTTTGTCCCATTGAATGGAATAACCATTTCAGAAACTAATGAGGATATTGAGTATAAATTAATGTTGAAAATATCTAGACTAAAGGAAATATTAGACAGCCGTCGGAAGGACAAGCGTAAGCAGCAAAAGGAGAAACAAGAAAGCACTGAATCATGTAAGATTTCACATAACAATACTCAAGTAGGTAAAATCGATTATAAAAAAAAAAAAAAAAAAGAAGAATATTATATGGTATGGAAATTCACTCATAAAAATACAATCGATGACCATGTGACTACTTTGTTTTCCAGGTTCTAAAATCAGAAATTTAACAAAATGTAATTGAAAAGCAGAAAAAGTAAAAGAGATGGTAGTTCTGGTAGGAACAAATGATAGGACTACTTCAAGGTTTTCCAGGTTCTAAAACCAGAAATTTAACAAATGTAATTGAAAAGCAGAAAAAGTAAAAGAGAATGGTAGTTCTGGTAGGAACAAATGATATGTCTGGTGATAAATACAGTATGAGAGAGGATATGAAAGGACTATTGGAATAAGTAAAGGTGAAGATTCAGAAAGTGAAAGCAGCATTTTTTTTTTTTATCTCATCATCATCATCATCATCAAATTCCTGCCATGTACCCTCAAGGGGTGTACAGGATATGACAGTACTACATAAAAAAAATTACATCATTATTAATTTCCTATCTACAATTTTCCTCCAAATCAGTCTGTTACCTGTCAAGACTCCAACATTATCAGATCTTATATTTCTATCGTCTAAGGCACTTTGTACCGTATCAATCCACCTATATCTTGGTCTTCCTCTGGGTCGTTTTCCTGCCAACCTGGCAGAGAACACTTGTTTTGCTAATCTTTCCTCTCCCATTCTATTTAAGTGACCATACCACCTGAGATTAGCTCTGCTAATGCATTCCTGGATGCTGACAATGTCAAGTTCTTTCCTAATATCCTCATTTTTAATATGATATTGCCATTGATGCCATCTGTTCACACCTCTAATCTTTCTCAGGACTCTCATATCTGCGGTCTCTAGTCTTTGGTCAAGTGTTTTACTTCTGACCCAGCTCTCAGATCCATAAGTTAAAACTGGTTTGAACACTGTCTTGTATACAACTAATTTAGTGTTCCGACTAATTTCTCTCTTATTCCATATGAATTTATTCAATTGATTTACCACCATACCAGCTTTGCTGATTCTGTTGTCTATTTCTATATTTAATTTACCATCTTCAGTAAAAATCGTACCTAAGTAGCTGAAATGTTTTACTTGTTCCACAGGTTCTCCATTCACAACACAGTTGACATTTTCAATGATTCTGCCTATTTTCATTGTCTTTGTCTTTTTATTGCTGACCTTCATACCATATCTATTACAACAGTTATTCAATTTAGTCAGAGAATCTTGCAGACTTGTAGTGGATTTATTTAGAAGTATGACATCATCCGCATAAAGCAAAGAGCTGAGATTAACATCTCCAATTTTGATATCAGGTTTAATACCACTTTCCTTCATAATGTGATCCATATAGATAATGAATAACAGACGGGATAATGTACATCCTTGTCTCACACCAGATTTAACATTAAACCATCTTCCTGTACTTCCTTCAATTCTAACTGCTGACTCACAACTCAAATAAAGACTAAGTATTGCTTGATATAATGCCCCATTGACGCCATATAACTGCAGCATATTGAATAGCTTCTCTCTTGGCACCTTGTCATATGCCTTTTCCAAATCGACTAAACTTAAATACAGATCTTTGTTATATTCCCATGCTTTCTCGACTATTTGTCGTAAAGTGAAGATCTGATCCTGACAGCCTCTATTTGGCCTGAATCCAGCTTGTTCTTCACCAAGCTTTTCTTCCACAATTCTTTTCAACCGTTTCTCAAGTATACTTGCATAGATCTTGCCAGGAACACTCAGAAGGGAAATACCTCTGTAATTCTCACATTCAGTTTTATTTCCCTTTTTATATATGGGTACTATGAGAGCTCTACTCCAATCATCGTGAATTCGTCCCTCTGTCCAGGCTTTCTGAACTATGCAGTGCAGCCAATGTAAGACTTTTATACCACCATACTTCAGCATTTCTGGTCGAAAATCATCTACTCCTGCTGCCTTTCCACATTTCAAGCCTTCGATGACCTTTTCCACTTCAAGTATGGATATGTATTCCTGACTGCATGCCTGGTCAGTGTTTTTTATCACTGTGCTGTCATCACTGCTTGTTTCATTTAGCAGTTTTTCAAAGTAATTACTCCATACTTCAAGGATATCTTTTTCTCCTGTTTCCATGTCACCTTTTTCATCACTAACTCCTTTTACGGCACTCTTTCCTCCATTCCTAAGCTTCTTCAACAACCTCCAGAACATTTTTGCCACCTTCTTGATATTTATTTTCTATATTCTTGCCAAAGTCCTACCATGACTTTTGTTTAGCTAGTTTTACACACTGTTTAGCTTTCTTACATTTGTCTCTGTATTCTGTAAGAGTAAAAGCCGACTTATTTGCCAGGAACTTTTCATACGCTTTCTTCTTTTCCTTCACTGCCTCTTTAACTTCCTGTGTCCACCAGGGAGTTCTGATTTTTTTATCCTTGCACACAACCTCACCACATGCCTCTCTGGCAGAATCAATTAATGTTTTCTTCAGAGTTTGCCACTGAATCTTCAAGGTTTGATTCCTGTTCTCAAACTCTTTCATTTTCTTTTCAATAATCTTTCTGTATTTTAGTCTACAGTTCACATCTGAGAGCTGCTCAACTTTTATTCGCTTTAAAACTTTCTTACATGTTATTCTTTTCAATATGAAATTCGATTTTATCCTGCTCAAGACTAAATAGTGATCACTTCCAATTTCAAATCCTCTGTACACTCTGGTGTCCTGCACCAGGGAGAAAACATCACTATCAACAATAACATAGTCAATGAGACTTTTCTTATTCCTAGCCTCTTCTCTCCATGTGAATTTGTGCACATTTTTATGTTGGAACATGGTGTTAGTAATAACCAGTCCATGTCCTGAGCAGAAATCCAACAGATATTTACCATTATTATTAGCTTTGCTCTTTTCTCCAAATTTTCCCAAAATATTTTTGTATGTCTCACAATCATTTTCTACTCTGATATTTAGATCCCCAACAAGGACCAACTTTTCCTTTTTCATTTGTCAGTTGCTTTCTCTAAAGCCTCAAAAAATTCCTCCACTTCTACCTTAGTAGAACCTTCTGTGGGACCATAGGCACAAATAAGTCTCATTGTCCAGTTCCCCATTCTCATATTTGTCCACATTACTCTACTTGAGACTGACTGCCATTCAAGAAGATTAGCCTCGTATTTTGTGTTGAATACTATGGCTACTCCTTCTTTTCCTTGATTGTCATTGCCTGAATATAACATTTTGTATTTATTGCTCAGAAAGATCTCGCCAGTTTTGGTCTTTTTTGTTTCAGTCACCCCTATTATGTCGATCTGGTACTTATCTAATTCCTCAGCTAGCTCCATTTCTTTGCCATTCAGGCTTCTTACGTTGATAGTACCGATCTTTAACTCTGGTGATGTTGAGTTGGAGTTTGTTTTCAGATTTGTTCTAGTAGCTGACTTTTCGCTGTTCGCCCTAGTTCCCTGGCGAAAACAATGGGGGCCTTGTTTAACCGGGCGACGCTCCAGCCGGCATGAAATTTTGTCATTTTGTACCATCATTTTTTTATTTTGGTTTAACCAATAAGAATACAAATTGGTCGGCTAAATCCCAAATTGCCAGGTCATCCTCGTTCGTTCAGTATCAAAGCAGATACCCAACAGGGTGCACCACGAGAAGGTGAGGATTGGACATTAGGTCAGAAGCCCTGGTCGGTTCTCCGCATTCCTTTAAAGGCTGTGTGGAGGTCTCCTCTCAGTTATACAGCTTTGACCCTTAAGCCCCCCTTTTTTTTTATCTAGATATGAAAATGCAGAATTAAGAAGGGCTGTGATGGCAAACGATCTGATGTATAGCCTGTGTAGAAAGTATTTGGATGTGTGGAGTAGCTTTGAGGGAAGAAGAAATTTGTGTAAGAGAGACAGTCTACACTTGAATGTGTTGGTATCACTAGTCTAGGAAAATTATTAACTGATATGAGACCTAACACAGAGATTCAAGGAATCTAGATTATGATAGGAGAAATGGTGAGAATCTGTATGAAAGAGTTCTGCATTGATAGCGGTGTGCATTATCATGGAAATGATTAAGGACAGAATAATTCTGCTAATCTGATTTGGACTCGATAAGAATGTTAGCACAAGTAAGGCATTAGATAAGTATGCAAGTTGTCCACTGGATCATACAGACTACAGAAGGGGGTACACGTGGAAGCATGAATGTAACTTATGTCTGTACATGAATGCCAGGAATATCAGAAACAAAGGTCTAGCTATCAGAGGCAGATATACTAACTGCTGTCGAGTGTAAAGAGTATAGTATTTTTAAGAAGGATCGACAAGATGGGAGAGGATGAGTGTGCTGCTAATGATATTGGATGATTTTAGTCTATTTGGGCAGCAAACTATGACTGCAATGCTCGTAGCAGATTTCCATGTGACAGTGGGTTCAAAGCCATCTGGTTTGAGGTGAAGTCCTAACAAGATCAAATACGTAGTAGGGTGTTGTTACAAACATATCAGATTACTTGCTAATAATGATGAAATGCATTACATAATAAACATGATGGGTGAAAAATGACTAATCATGGGTGATTTTAATTATCACAACATTGATTGGACAGCATTCATGATATTTTTAATGGTATTAACAACACCAAATAGACTACTTTATAAAAAGATGTTTTATTAACTCGCTTATATTATTAATATAAGCATACCATTAAGTCATACCAATAATAATATGTCATACCATTTGCACTAGCTGTCACACCTGTTCTTGACTTCATTCGTGCTACTCTTTGAGAAAAAAAAAATCTAGCTCTAACCCCCTTTCTTGACAGCATTCATTTTCAACTTTCATGGATGTCCTTGTGTCCTTTCCCCACCCTCCATAAAATCAAAAATTTCATGTTCTGAAATTCTGTATGACCTTTTCAGAAGTTTGTAAGTGTCAATCATATCAATCCCACTTTCTTCTGTTTGCTAGTTTCTGTATTCTACAAATTCTCAATCTGTCTTCATAATCAGTATTCCGCAATCCTGATATCATTTTTGACACTCCTTTGCACTGTCTCCACCATATCAGAATCGCCATGGAAACCAGGAGACCAGACCTGCGCACAGTTGTCCAAGTGAGGTCTTATCAAGGCCTTGTGAAGAGGCAAAATGACTTCCTGATCTTTACATGTCAGGGTTCTTTTTAGCATTGCTTATATTTTGCTAAAATTCAAATCAGCATCATCACAGCACAACATAACATGTATATGCAACAGTGAATAAGTGAAACAGTACAATTGTAACAGGCAAAAGATCTAAATCCTAATTTGGCATCCTCTTATTTTGTAAAATAATAAAAAAAATTACAGCAATGTGGGAGTTGTTCTTAGAATAACAATCTCCCAGCAATTTGGCAAATTAATGCAACCATATTTGTTTAGGTTAGGAGAATTCTTCATAGCCATGGCTGACAAAAAATTATCTTTCAGATCTGTAATAACTTCTAAATGGAACATTAGTTTTCTTCCATATAATCCTGTGTGAAGGGGTGTCCAAAGCGTGGTCTGCCCAGTCCTGACTTGCCATAATAATGGTAGTGAATGTATTTTTTATGTTCTTCCAAGTGAATGTTAACAGATCTTCCTCTCTGTCCATAGTAGGTCAAGTCACAATAACAAGGAACTTCATACACTCCGGGGTGTGCTAGATGGTGAAGTTTCTCCTTAGTAATGAAGATCAGAGTTGCTAATTTAACATGTGGCTTAAATATGTGGTGCTGGAAGCAATGTTTCATTAGTACTTTGGCTATCTTTTCTGATTACCTCTGACAGGAAATGGAAATTCTAATGTTTTGTTACTGTGTATTAAAGGAGGGAGAAGTAATGGGGCTATGTAGTATTTTATCTGTTTTGTAGGAATTGTAGCCATTGACCAAGAAAGTATGGTGCAGATATTTGAGTTCTGTGAAAAGAGCTGTATTATCAGAACAAATCACTCTGGCTCTGTGTGTGTGTGTGTGCAAGTGTTTTTAAAATACTATACTATTGGGCTGGATGATGATGTGATTGTTTATGTAGATATCTTTTTGTGTGTGTTAGCTTTGGTGTACTACAGTGATCAGTTCTTGGTCCACTGTTATTCAGTCTGTACATTAATGATACCGGGAAGGATTTGATAAGTGACATACAGCTATTTGGTGATGCAAAAATAGATAGGATAATCAGGAATGCTGCTGATATGCAGTACTTGCAAAATGATTTGAATAGGCTGGAATTGTGGGCATGAGAAAATGGATGTCGGTAAATGCAAAGTCATGCACTTTGGTGTGATTAGATATCCACTGTCATATTATATTGGTGGGATTATGCTAGAAGAAACTGATCAGGCTTGGGGATCTTGGAGTTTTATTAGATAGGAAGTTGAAGTTCAAAGGCCATATAGCAAAGATTGCAAATATGATTCTGAGGATAATTGCAATTCTGAAACAAACCTTGACATATAAAAATAAGGAAGTCATTTTGCTTCTTTGGTATGAGTTCACTTGGACTGTTGTGCACGGATCTAGTCTCCCGGTTTCCTTGGTGATGCTGAGTGGAGAGAGGGTACAAAGGAGAGTGTTAAAGATATCAGGATGGTGGGATACAGATTATGAAGACAAATTAAGAATTTCTGGACTACAGACACTAGCAAACAGGAGAATGAGGGGGGTGATATGATTGAGAGTTTCAAACTTCTGAGAGGGTCATACAAGATGTCAGTAGATGGTATGTTTCTTTTTAATGTGGGCAGGGAGAGGAAAAGAGGGCATCCAAGGAAGTTAAGAATGAGTACAGTCAAAAGACGGGGTTACAGCTATATTTTTCTCTTGTAGAATGGTATTGGCATGTAGTGTGAATTAATTGAAGAGAAGGTATATCTGGTGAAGTTGATATGTAACTTCCTTGATGAGTCCTTAACTCCCTAGAGGTCCTTTCTAATAATAATATCTTCATTTTTATTATGATACTGCCATTGATACCACTTGTTCACTCATGTAATATTTCTCTGTGTCTGTGGCTTCTCATCTTTGATCAGCTTTTTATTTCCAACCCACATCTCATGATCTGTAAGTTAAAATTGAACATTGTTGTATATTTCTAGTTTAGTGTTTTGGCTAATTTCTCTCTTATTCCATATAAATTTGTTCATCTGACTCTTCAACCATTCCAACTTTGTTTATTCTATTTTCAAATTTAATTTTTCCTCTTTTGTGCTAAAAAGGCCAAATTATTTTACTTGGTCCATAGATTCTCCACGGATGTTTTCCATGTTCCTGTGTATTTTCGTGTTTTTATTGCTAATTTTCAGACCAAACTTTTCACTTAATAATTCAATTAGTTTGAGTTTTGAAGACTTGTGTGTTAGATTTTTTTTATGAGTTCCATAGATGTTCACTATAGCAAACCTTTAGTGACCAGATAAATACTTTGTTATAGCACAAAGTTTGCTATACTAAATTTAGGGAAAAAAGACTATTCCTGGTTTGTTTGTTTTTTTCCCAGACTATTCCCAGGAAATAAATATCTATTCAGGTATTGTCATTTAACTCCTTGAACTTATTTTCACCAACCTTTAGCCCAGCCAGTTGAAATCATCACTTATCCTCTTTCTCTCCAATGAGCATATTAATTGATCTTTACTTTGCTTCCTTCCCCATGTTTCCAGCATTGGTAGCTGGCAATTATGTAGTATTTTCAAGTTTTTAATGGCTAAGGATTAAAGTAAATTATTTTTGTCCCCTTATAATTTCATTTAAAAAAATTCAGAATTTTAGACTTTTTTTGTAATAGACATGCATTAATCTAATTTATAGTGACATAGATGGAAAAAAAAATTCTCTTAGTCATATCAGAGAAAGAGAGAGAGAGAAATTAGATTGGAAAGGACAACAAAGGTAAACTAGTATGCAGTAGCATATGAAATTTTGACTACCAGAAGTTTAAAAAAAAGTGGAGGTGGGGGAGGCAATAAATACCCAATATTTTACATCCAAGACAACATTGAAGAGTGATAAATTTGTTGAGAACACTGTAGCTGAATGCTTACACAGTAATCAGAACACAAAGGAAACAGCAGGAAACAGAAGAAAGGAAATCATATAGTGATGACAGGATAGAAAATATCAGAGAAGAAAAGAAATGGCAGGAAACCACACATTGACAACAGAACACAAAGGATTGACAGGAATCATACCGAAAGCACATCAAATGACATGAAAGAATACCAATACAAACAGTAATGAGAGATAAAGAAGAGAACCAGAAAAGCAAAAAATTATAAAAATTAAAATCAAAAATTAAGATTTAAATTTTGGATTGTTATTGTTAGCTTAAATTTATGTCACTTACCTGAAATCAACATAAATGAACTAAATATGTGCATTTGATAAGTGGTGTCACACCCCATTTACTGTGGGTGGGGGAGAAGTGGTGAACAGCTAACCTGCATTAGATAGTTGTGGCTGGGATGTGATTAGCCCATCTGGTGTGAATAAGTCATCTTGCTAATTGGATGAAGACCTAACAATGGACATCTTGTATAAGTTGATGCTGTTCTATCAAACTAAATTAAAGAAATATAATATACTTTACTGTATTTTTTAATTTGAGGTTTAATTAAAATTTATGAAGTTTGTATGGGTAACAACTAATTTTCTATAAATATTTCTTGAAAATTTCCATGTCTGTCACTCCTCTAAAATTGATATTGATACTTATTGCTATTTTGCCTATTTTCATAAAGAGCATCACCCCTTGTATTACATCATTGGCTTTTTTTTAACTCCAGTTAAATTAAAACATTCATGTGTATTTTAAAAACATGAAGTAAAATAAAAGGACTAATTTTTGATAACTTTATAGAATCCTCAAGATTAACTTTTTTTATGGAAGGCATCAGAAATATATTGATAAAGAATATATGTATGTATATAATATATATATATATATATATATTAACCTTGGTATTTCTAAGCCCCTCCCACTGATGAGACCTCAATAAAGGTCAAACCGGTTTGGGTAGTGGCCCCTTGCCTTTAATGCATAGCATCATACATCTCCTCAAGGAGATGGGCTTTGCATTAAGGGTAAATATTAAGAATAGTGATCAGAGCTTATTCTGACTTTACCACGAGTTGCCTCGACTTGTTACTACTTTACGGGTCACTTAGACTTGCATTACATGCAGTCACAAACTTGACTTATTTGTCTGTTTGCTTACTTGGTAAAAACCAGGTTTAAAATAACTTGGTGTCTTTAACATATATTATACCCAAGGTAAAAAACTTTCTACATATATATATATATTCTTTATGTATGTATATATATAACTGAACTTTAACCCATTAAAATGAACTATAAACCATTTAGGACTGTTATTTGAATAAATACATTAGAACTTTTTTCAAAAAAGGGGAGTCAAAATATAGATAAATATATGTGGTGGCTAAAAATGCAGAAATTAAAATATGCAGACTAAAAACTGAAAAAATACATACTGATTTCATAATAGTCTTATATCAAGAATGAACTACAAAATTTAAAAAAAGGAAAATAAAAATGAGAGTATGAGGTATGAGTCGTTTCGACTAAATGTTGTCTTCAGAGCTCGCGGGCAAAGTGGAGTATGTCGTGTTAGCTTTATATTTGTATTGGATATTATCTGTTGCTTTCTATTGGTGGGAATCTTGGACTAATTTGCATTTTATGGAGCTTCCAACTCTGATATTACATAGGAGTGGTGGACATTTATGTAGTTTTTGTCACATTTAAAGACTATAGTTTCTGATATCCTTAGTTGTTTCATTATTCTGTATGTCTAATATGATGGCTTTTTCAATTTGCAGGGTATACTTCTGTTCAAGTGCATGATTGTAATTTCTGTTTCCCTGGTATTTGGTTTTTTGTTCTTATTTTGGTTTTTACTCTTCTTACTTCTTAGAAGTAAGAAGAGTAACCTGTGTAGGTGACATCACAGTTGTTTTGGCAAGGAAATTTGTACACCATGTTGTGGTATTCCAATATTTCCTCATATGAGTGAGATTTGGTAGGTTTTAGACAGTTGCCAATTTGTGACTTGATAGTAAACACTAATTTATAGTCAGTATGCTTGAATATATATTTAGAAGGTTTGTATTTTCGATACTTGGCAGTTTGAATTTTTTGTGTTGAAAAGTTTTCTTTGGGTATATAGGATTGGTTAGATGAGTTTTTGCTGTTTGGTTAGCGAAACTAATAAATTAGGTTAATTTCTTAGTTGTGTGGGGTAATTTCGGTTCTTAAATATCCGTATTAAATTTCTGATCTCCATGTTAATATAATTACTTGTTGAAAATTTGTATGTGCATAAATTGCAAAAGAACAGATTTTTTTTAATAGAATAAGGATGATAAGAGTTAAATGGAGATATTGTACTGTCACATTTCATAGAATCAGGTCTGTCAGATTACCAAGAATAGTCAATTCATGCTGAAGGGGAGAAAGAAATAAAGGATGTACGAATTGGTCACAACATGGGAAATCACGTGCTTTATACGTAAAATTTCCCAACTGTAATACAAGCAAAACAGTTACCACTTTAAAAATTACAATGTTCATAAAAGAAAAGTTAATTTTCTGACAGTAATAATAAACAACTCATCCCACAAGATGGATTGAGTACCCTATTATCGGAATGGATTCTAATTCTTTTGACATGTGCACAAGTGCCGAAGGGTCTGACATCTGTGAGCGTACAGTAGTTACCGATATGTGTAGGCATCCAGAATATTTTTGTGGCTATTTTGTTATTAGTTCTAATGTTAAGTTGAAGAAATTTGTGGATTTTTCATGTTCTGTTTCTATAACGAACGTTAGTCCATTGCTGAAGTCATTAAGGGAAGCTTATAGAGAGGTTAGGCATGTTGGTTCCCAATGCATAAAACATAGTCTACATATCGGCTGTGAAATGTAATGCTGAGGTGGGGGGGAGGAAGGGTTTAATAATTTGATATTTGATTCTGAATATGATAAAACTATAATTGAGCTAATTGTCTGCTAATATTTTGGTCCACTGAGAGTCCAAAAATTTGGATATAGATGTAATTTTTAAATTAAAAAATAATATCCTGAGGTTATTAGTTTTATCAGGGTTAAGATATCATTTGGTGTTAATTTTGTACAGGATTCTAAGGTGTGGACATCTAGGAGTAATGTATGAACAATTTCTAATTCTCTTGGGACATCCATTTTGGTGTATAGTGCTGTTGCATGCAGTGAGGTAAGAATGTCTTCATGGGATAAAGTTAGATTTGATATTTTTTGAAATAGGTCGTCTGCATTTATAATCATAAATTTGTGTTATAATTTGATAAATTTATAATTGAATTATTTGCTGTAGACTGTGTTGTAGTGTTATCAAAAGAGTTTAAAGCTGCACTTTTATTTTTATGGGTATCTATTAACGCGTTCCATTTTTTTGTATGGTGTTTCGGTTAATTTTGTGTAATCGTTAATTTGGACTGGATATTTTCTGAAAATTGTCCTCATTCATTTGGATTTAATACTATTTTTAGTGAGATTATTCCTTTTATATTACTTTCCTTTATGTTTTTAAAATACCTCATCATCAGTGTTTTAATTTAACTGGAGGTATTATTACTAAATAGTGTAAGGAAATTACAACGTACAATAGAATATACATTAAAATAAATTTTAATACACTTCCAATATTTTGGCAACGTCACATTGCCATTATCACAGGAACTTAAATACAAGACATGTGCACGCAAGCACAATGCACAGTAAATGAGGAACGAAGCAGGAAGCTATTCTTTCTCCTAAAAGTCCTGATGGTGCCCCTTAGCAGGCAATGTTGGTATTCTTGGCCGATTGGGCTGAAGGTCTTCTGATGTAGGTTTCCCAAATTTGGGGCAGTCTTATGCAACCAAATTTGTTTAGGTTTGGATTGTTTCTTAGGGCTGAGGCTGATTCCATGAATAGCCTTTCGTATTTGAATTTACTACGGTGTATTATTGTGGCTTTCTTCCACCATATTCTATGGCGGGAATCCAGCGCATGGTCTGCAAGACCAGAGTGGCTGTATCGGTGAAACCGGATGTAGTCCTTGTGTTCTGAAATTCTGATATTAGCTGTCCTGCCTGTTGTGGTTTATTTGGCCAAAGTAGGACAGCTTACAGCTGCAAGGGACTTGGTATACACCAGGTAGGTTTAGGGGGGAGGGGGAGAAGGTTGGTCTTTAGTGGAGTGGATAAGGGATGCCAATTTTTTGGTGTATACCAACCTACTTGGTATACACCAGGTAGGTTTAGGGGGGGGGGAAGGTTGGTCTTTAGTGGAGTGGATAAGGGATGCCAATTTTTTATAAGGTCTGCAACAAGAAGTTAAGTCATGTTTTTTTAGGATTTTTGTAATTTTTTCCGAGGTGGCTCGGATATAGGGAATGATGATGGATTTAGAGTAATCCGTGTTGCGAAGGAGGGGGGGGGTTATTGGTTTCAATACACCATTCCCTATATCCGAGGCACCTCGAAAAAAATGACAAAAATCCTAAAAAAAACTAAAAAAAACATGACTTAACTTCTTGTTACAGACCTTATAAAAAAATTGGCATTCCTTATAAGACCAAACCCCCCCCAGACCTACCTGGTGTATACCAAGTCCCTTGCAGCTGTAAGCTGTCCTACTTTGGCCAAACAGGCAGGACAGCTAATATCAGAATTTCAGAACATAAGGACTACATCCGGTTTCACCAATACGGCACATGGTCTGCAAGACCAGAGGCTGGATTCCCACCATAGAATACAGTGGAAGAAAGCCACGATAATACACTGTAGTAATTCAAATACGAAAGGCTATTCATGGAATCAGCCTCAGCCCTAAGAAACAATCCAAACCTAAACAAATTTGGTTGCATGAGACTGCCCCAAATTTGGGAAACCTACATCAGAAGACCTTCAGCCCAATTGGCCAAGAATAAAACATTGCCCACTAGGGGGCACCATCAGGACTTTTAGGAGAAAGAATAGTTTCCTGCTTCGTTCCTCATTTACTGTGTGTTGTGCTTGCGTGCACGTCTTGTATTTAAGTTCCTGTGATAATGGCAATGTAACGTTGCCGAAATATTGGAAGTGTATTAAAATTTATTTTAATGTATATTCTATTGTACATTGTAATTTCCTTAAGCTATTTAGTAAGAATGTATAACCAATGTCTAAGCCTTTCCATGAGAATTAACTTTAATTAAAAAAACCAAAAATATAATACAAGGACTAAAAATCTTTAGTCTGTAATCCAAATGAATGAGCACAATTTTCAAAAATTATTATTATTATGGACAACTCCAAGGAATCCTTAGACTCATTGAGGGAGGCTTTAAACATCATCTCAACAACTTTTTTTAATACATTATAATACCGGAATAAACTCAAGTAAAATATTATTTTATTAGTATAATTTTCGCCTCAGTATCAAAGGCATCTTCAATACAAAGCTAATCGAACAATAACTGACAATGATATATACAATTAAAAATAAATAAAATAAAAAATAAAGTTAGTATTTTTTAAATCAGCTAATCTTTCCTATCTCCCACAAAGGGGATAGATGTAGACATATTGGATCTGTTTAAGTTAGGAGAGTGAAGTAAAGTTTCACAGCTTTCTTTATAGTGTTCCATAAACCGATTTTTGTGATGGACTCTTGTCTTGTTTCAGTGAACTCTACGTCAAGTGCTGATAGCATGCTCTGCAAGTCCAGAGCTGAATAAAGGCAGATCTTCTTGTTTGTCCAAAAGAGATAACCACAAGAGCAAGGAATCTAGTAGACACCTGGATAATTAAGATGTAGAAGCTTTTCCTTTGGAAAAGTGAGAAAGATGGAGATTTTTCTGATGGGGCAAAAGGCAACAAAAATATTTAGGGGTTTTAAAACTTTTGCTATGCGTTCACTAATGCCTTGCATAAGGGATAGGAAGAAGAGTTATTTCTTCTGTATTTGAAGTGGTGAAGATTCCAAAACTGCTCAAAGCTTTTTTGACAAAATTCTTATAACCATTTGATAAAAAAGTGGAAATAATGTTTTGTAATTCTTTCTGTAATAGTTCATCTGAAGAACATAAGGAGTGAGCCCAATGAACCAGTGTTTTAATAGTTTGTCTTTTGACTGGGATGCCGATGAGATTCAGCATGGCCTGTATTAGTCTTGAGTCTTCTTCCTAAGAACTGAGAAATGTAGGTTACCATCTGGTTGATGAAGAAATAAAAGATCTAAAAAGGCTAACTGCTTATTTACTGCTTCTTCTAGGATGAATTGGATCCTTGAATGAAGTGCATTTAATTTAGAGAGAGAAAATGTTGTAATTCATAAGAAGAGCCATTCCAGATAACAAAAATGTCATATACATATCTGAACCAGTGAGTAGGTCTAGGTGAAATGTTGTCAAAAATACATTGTTCAAAGTACTCCATGAAGAAGTTGGCGATAGCAGAAGAAATAGGATTGCCCATTGCCGTTCCTTCGATTTGTTGATATAACTTGTTTTTAAAGGAAAAATAACCAGAATGTATTACAATATCATATATTTTCACATTGTCTGAAGGAAATTCTTGTAGCAATTTAATGTTGTCAGATAAAGAACATTAGTATATCATGAAACATCTAATCTAATCATAATATCCAAGGTGTTCAAATGAAGATCCGAAACTTTATTTTTGAAACCCAAAGTGTTTTTTATATAAGTAGCAATTCTTCTAGTTGAAGAAGTGAGTAAATTTGATGAAATTTTATAAGTGGGACATCATTTACAGTCTACAACTGAACTTAATGGAATACCTGGTTTATGAACTTTGGGAAGACCATACAATCTAGATGGACAGCCAAAGAAGGTTTTAAGTTTTTTCTTTTCATCTTTATTCCATGTAGATACATTATCGATAAGAGAATTAAGTCTGTTTAATTGACTGCTTGTGGGATCTGATGTGAGGGACCTGATGTAATGTAAGTTGAATATTCTCAGAGTAATAGACATTTTTCTCATGTTCTCTTCGATCTTGAATAACAACAGTCTTTCCCTTGTCAGCTTTTATAATAATTAAATTATTATTATAATTTAATAATAATATTTTTTTTTTTAAATTACGTGTTTGTGTACACACACACAGGTGGTGTCCTCCTGTGTGTGTAAAATTTTATGGATGACCTGACTTACGCCGTTCCATACTTACGAACAGGCTACGGAAAATGATGAGATGACCTTGAGAGAGTTCTGGAAGAACTATAACATCTAAGATGCCATCAAAAACATTGCTGATTCTTGGGAGGATGTGAAGCAATCAGCAATGAAACAGGTGTGGAACAAACTGTGGCCCTCAGTTCTGTGATGATTTTCATGGCTTCACAGAAGAAGACATCTCCAAAGACAGAAAAGCTGTGGTGGATGGTGGTAATGCACTACATTTGGACATCAATAAAAATGATGTCATTGACTTTCTGGAGTTCCATTACAAGGATTAACCAATGAAGAGACCTCATGGAGATAGGGAAGCAACTGATAGAAACATAAGAACATGAAAAATCAGAAGATTCATAGCCATGAAAGTTTATGACAAAAGAATTAGCTGATTCCTTTCGTCTCATTGATCCTAGCATGATCCTAACATTGAGAGGTTTATAAAGGTTTCCCCGTGCAGTTAGTGAGAACATCAGTTGCTACAAGGCCATTTATGATGAGAAAAAGAAAAAGGCTGTGCAAACAACCCGAGATACCTTATTTCAAGAAACCGACTTAAGTGGTAAGCTCTCCTCCTCTAGCAACAGAATCAAATCCTGATTCTTCAGGACCAGGTACATCCTTTCTGGCACCAGAATCTGATCCTGATTTTCCAGCACCCACTGCACCATCGCCATCATCTTCTGATTAATATTAGCCTACCTTGATGCAACATTAGATAAGTGTTAACCTTTAATATTCCTTTTTGAAATATCTCCTGTCTAAACTTTTTGTATGAGTTTGTTTTTATGATCTGTTTGTTTGTATTAAAAGAAAGAGCACAATAGTAGTTTCCATAACTTATTATTACAGTACAAGGGTATTATTACTATTACAGTATAACACTGTATTATGATTGCCACATGAGCCATTATAGTATTATTATTATTACCACCGTATATGTGCTGTTCATCAGGGATCCGAGTTGCATACAAATCCAACTTAAAGACGTTCTCAGGAACATATCTTGTCCATAACCCGGGGACTGTCTGTAAATATTATTTATTTATTTAAATAAGTTAGGAAATTTAATGATCTTTTTTTTTAGTTTTCTTACCTTAGCTACTTAAGTGGTGCCTTTTGGAATTGTCAGTTATTGTTTGATTAGCTTTGTACTGAAGATGCCTTTGATACTTAGGCGACAATTATGCTAAAAAAATAAGATTTTACATGAGTTTATTCCGGTGTTATAATTTATTTAAATATGCCTTCTCACGGTATTTCCTTATTGAAACAACACATGTCAAGAACTATCCAATATTTGTACATATCTATCATGCTTTGCTTTGAACTCATTCACAGTCATGGCACCCACAACAGACTCTGGCAATCTGTTCCACTCATTCACTATTCTCCAATCAAAAAACCTCATTCTAACACCCTTGCTAACTGCACTCTTACTCAGTTTCCATGGATGGCCCCTGGTTCTCTGATCAACACATCTGTTCTGAAAAATTTCCTCTTAATTAATCTTGTAAAAAAACTTCTCAGCAATTTCTGTCTCTATTATATCGTCCTTTTTCCACCTATCAACTAGTTTCTATAACCCACAAATCTTCAACTTGTTTTTGTGAGGTTCATTCCAGAGACAAGTGACCAAGATGGTCACTTGTCTCTGGATCATCTCTTCTTCCTCCTCCTGATCACCAAGAAACCCTGGCACCCAGATCTGTGTGCATTAGTCGTTGGGGTCTTATCAAGGCTCGATAAAGAGGAACAATAACCTGCTTTTCTCTGCTCATCAAAGTATTCTTCAGTAACCAAGTGATGTGATGTACTTCTTTAGCACTTTTGCTGTGTGCCACCTAACCTTTAACTCCCTGTCCACTAACACTCCCAAGTCTCTGACTTCATCAGTTTCCTGGAGTACAGTTCCAACAATGTGCTATACAGCTGGTAAACTTTTCGCCCCAGAATGCATAACCTTACACTTTTTCACATTAAACTGACATTCATTCTCCTTTGTCCAGTCTGCCATTCTATTCAAATCATCCTGCAATATTTTCACATCATCTGTATTAACTATTGCTCTACCCAACTTTGCATCATCGGAAAATAACTGAACAGTTCCTCTCAGGTCCTTACCTATATTGTTAATGAACAAATTAAACTGTAGCAGTCCAAAAACAGAACCCTGCAGAACACCAATAGTCGCAGGCTATTGTGCCTGCAGGTCACCTTTCTCCTTAAATTCCCTCCACAGTTTCCCTCCAGTTTATTTTTTTGCAGCACCCAGCTTGATGATGATGATATTCATCCATTTAACTCCCACTTGATTTACTCTCCTGACTCTAGGTGTGCAGTCTGCCATTATCTCTCTCAAACACACCTTTACCTCTTCGCATGTACTATCAACATCCAGACCCTGCAGTTTTACCTGCCATGACACTGATCCATGCAATCTCCCAAGCTTGTCATACTTACCAGGCCGGTAATTCCCCATATATCTCTTCTTAACTGAAAATTCCACACATTTGGCCACCTCCCAGGTCAAGAACATATGATCACTCTCACAATTGCTTGCAACGTGGCTGTATTTATTATAGACAAATTCTCAGATTCAATTACTAGATCTAGAACTATCAAATAGTAAAATAGTATATTCTATTACATGCTATCTCAGGTAATTATTCCTTAGTAATTGCATGAAATCCATTTCCTTCCTCCCATGTGTCCTCTCTCCTTCCAATCTATGTTCCCATAGTTGAAATCTCCCAAAGTAATTACTTTTCCTCCACTCACTAAGTTTGTTTGTTGATGCATGCTATCTCCATTATCTTTTCCATCCACTGGTCTATAGCAGTATCCAACTGTATTTTGTTCTGCTGCCTCTATCCCACACTAGATAGTGCTATTTTCACTGGCCTGCAGTTGAACTTTTACTCTCTTTGGTTGCAGTTCATCGGATATCATTAGTAACACTCCTCATTCGATTCTTTTCCTCTCTGAACACACTATACAGTTCACATTCTATCTCTCTAACTATATTATCTTCTGTTAACCATGTCTCACTACTATTAATAACTTTTGGCCAGGATGAGCTAACCAATGCCAAAAATTCCTCATGCTTGGTCTGAATGCTCCTGGCATTAGTGTACATAAAGTGCAAAAGTCCCTTAGGCCCACTGCTATCCTGACGCTTTTTACTAACCATCCCATTCTGGTTTGTTACTTTTGTACTAACTTAAGCATATTATACACATTCCTACACTCAACTGCTTCACTGATGTCTGCATATCCACTCAAAGGCTTACCCCCCCCCCCAAGCTCTAGTTTCCCCTGATTGTGTTCATACACTTTCACTTTATTCAATGACACTTTTTCCAGTTTCCGAACACCAAATTCATTCAGAAGCAAACCATCCTTGTATATGTCCATTCTCCTGTCAAACTTATTCCACACATCCACAAACTCCACACCACTCCTCCTGCATAACCAATGCATCGAGTCATATGCTATTTTAGGCCTCCTTCTCAGCTCTACTCTATCATTCTGTGCCATCAGACTCACTATCTTAACTCTCATACTCCTTTCTTTTAGGCTTGCACGGTGATAGGAGTACAATTTTTGAAAATTGCATGGAGCGACCAACCATCGGCAAGCAAGAACCATGTGATCAACCTATCAAGCCACACCTTAAACAGCGGCGAACTTGCACTACTGGATAAAGGTCTTAACTACACAGTAGCACCTAAAAAGGTAAACAAATTGGACTTCATTTACCACATAGAAAGAGGCATCAGGTCTCTACCCAACAATATAGCCAATAAAATACGATTAGAAGCTAGTAATGTCCTGAACAATAAAAAAACCATACATAACAATCTCACAAAAATGGAATTAGAAGCAATAAAGACATTAAAAGCCAACCAAGACATAATAATAATGAAATCGGATAAAGGCAATACCACTGTCGTCCTTGACAGGTCAACATACATACTTCAGATGAATCAACTACTAGCCGATAACACTTACAAGCTGGTAAACTATAACCCAACAAACAATAAAAAAAAAATAAAAAAAAAAACAGAGAAACTACTTAAATCCGTTACTACTTGGCCACCAGACACAGTTAAAAAAAACTCATATCCCACTATGACCCCTCCCCCCAGAATATATGGTGTCCCGAAAATACACAAACAAAATGTGGCGCTCCAACCTATTGTAAAAGGAATAAATAGTTACCACCTAACCAAGAAATTAGCGTCGACACTCAAGGAGTTGGTAGGTCATTCCCCCTCCTACATAAAAAAACACCCAACACTTTATAAAAAAATTAAAAACATAACACTCGACAAAGATGACTTATTTGTCAGTTTTGATGTCTCTGCCCTTTCCACAAATGTCCCCATCAATGACATAATTCTCTTACTACAGAACAAATTTCTGCCTGACATTACAGCTCTCTTTGCCCACGTACTACAGTCCGTTTACTTCATGTGGCAAAACAAATTTTACCTACAAAAAGAAGGTACAGCCATGGCCTCCCCACTATCCCCCTCAATCGCTAACTTTTACATGGAAATTTTTTAGCAAAGGGTTCTTAATTCCGCCACTCTAAAACCTACAATATGGCTTAGATATGTTGATGATGTGTTCGTTATCTGACCACATGGGCGACAAACGCTAAACACATTTCTTAGCCACCTGAACAAACAACATGAACGCATATAATTTACCATCGAAATTGAAATTCAGAATTCGCTCCCATTCATAGACACACTAGTCACACGTCTCCCCTCAGGCAGTCTATCCTTCACGGTCTACCGAAAACCAACACGCACGGATCAGTACATGCTTTCTAATTCATACCACCACCCATCACAAAAATATGGAGTCATTAACACCCTTAAAAACAGGGCCATAACAATTTGCTCTAACCAGCAAGCCCTGAAGCAAGTACTAAAAATCATCAGCGACACATTTATAAATAATGGCTATAACAAAAATACTATCAATAAATTACTCCATAGAACATCAACAAAAAAGAATCTAGATTACAGTAAAACTACTACTATCCCATACATTAAAGGGCTATCGGAAAAAATCAACAGAATCCTACAACATTATAACCTCAATGCCACCTACTAACTCAACTCCTCTAAGGATCCTCTCCTCCCCTTAGCACATCCTGGAGTTTATTGCATCCACTGCACCTGTAACTTATCCCATCTAAACCATTCTGTACATTGGTGAAACAGGATGTGCAATACCTATACGTAAGAAAGAACACATAAGACATTAAATATAACCATTTTGGTGAAGCAGGCCTCTCAGATCACGCACTCAACACCTTACACCAAATCAACTGGAAAAGCACCCATTCTTTACACCATACAAAAACCTGATATGAAAGGAAATTTAAGGAAGCCCGCGAAATTCTGATAATCCAAATATCAACAACAATGGTGGCATGAACATTCCAAGAATCTGGATGGCACACATTCAGTCTACCTAATACATAAGATCCAGCATAAGTCAGGACTCTAGCCATCTTCTAGCTAGTATTAGAAACCATTCCATGTTAAGAACCACTGATATAAGCAAAGCCCTTTGGTCGGACAGACCTGGGTTTGATTCCTGTCAATAACACGAGGAACCTTTATCTGGTCCCTAATGACTAAATGCAAATTAACTGATTTCATATGGAGGGGGGGGGGGGATTTCTCCAGGTAGTTTGGGTTTTTCATCCCTCCAAACAGGTCCTGTGAACACACGCACTGCTACAATCATTAATACTTGCAGCAGGGTAGGCAACTTGAAATCACCTTGCTTTGTAATTATCTCCCTAGTATGGTAGCGTATCGCTACCCCCACAGCCACAAGGCTGAAGAGAAATACGGAATTACTTTCCTTTATGTTTTTAAAATAGACATCATCAATGTTTTGATTTAAATGGAGTAAAAAAAAAAACCAATGATGTAGTATAAGGGGTGCTCCTTATTAAAATACGTAAAATAGCCAAAATATCCAACTCAATTTCTGTTTGTAGATTCTGAGTTGTTTGATAACAGCCGCACAAACTAAGTTTAGTGGTCATCTTTTTTAGTACATTCTGTTAGTAGGTGGATAACAAACAAATGAGAATTGGCTGAAATTTGGTCAGCATGCACTAGTAGAAAGTATTCAAGAAGAATGCAGTTAGGAGTATATACCAATACTGGAGTTAGAACATGGCCATCAGATACCTGAAATATGCTTAGTAAAGGCAGCTACACTGCATGATATTCTATCAGAAATGCTCAGGTATTGAGACACAAATTTTTCAGCTGCTGCTAGCATATAATTTGGAACAAGATGAATGTGTTGCTGGCTATGGTCACTGGTTAATTAAACTAGTCCCTCCTTCTCCTACTGTGTTCCTCAGGGGTGGGGTGGGGGTGACCAGTGAAAAGTCGGCCACTGGAAAACTGCATCATCAGAATTCACTATCAGTGAAAAGAAGTGGAACTGGCAAAAGAATTAGTGAAGCACCATATTAACATAATTATTCAGATAATAATGCTCAGTAAGGAAGGAGTGGCTATGGTATTCATTGCTAAACATGAGGATAATGTTAAATGGTAGACAATTGTGAACAAAGTAATATGGGCAAATATCAATTGGGGATTTGGACAAGATTTATTTATGTATCTGGTCCCACAGAAGCTTCATCTAAAGAAAAAGAGAAATTTTTTGAGTAATTAGAGAAGGCAGTTGATACACACAACAAAAAAGTTGGTCTTTTTTGGTGGTCTAAACAGAGTAGGAAATGAATTCCAAACTATGTTTTGGAGAAGTTTGAAGAAAAGAGCAAAGCTAATAAGAATAATAGTCAAGTACCTGCTGGATTTTGGTTCAAATGAAGAGAAGACACAACGAGTGAATAAAGTCTCATTGACATGTTATTGTAAATATTGATATCTTAATCCTATTTCTGAGCCTCCATAGCTCAGTTGGTATAGACAAAGCCCTTTGGTCTGAAAGACTTGGGTTCGATTCCAGGATGTGAGGAAACTTTATCTGGTTTCTTTCAACTTAAAGGTGACTAAACTGGTCTCATATGGAGTTGGAGGGTTTTTTCTATCAGTAACTCAGGTTTGTTTCATCCCTCGAGACAGGCAAACAGGTTCCGTGAACACATGGCTACAGTCATAAATACTTGCGGCTAATCTAGGCAGCAGGAAAGTATCTTGATTCATAATTATAGCATATCACTACGCCCACAAGGCTGAACGGAAATACTGAATCCTCTTTCAAAACAGAGTATACAAGGAGTTTGAAATAGGGAGTGCTGTTTAGTTTTGAGCAAGATGAAATTGAATATCATATTGAAAAGACAGGTGTGAAGAAATTTTTCAAAAAAATTAAAGTGAAAGAGCTTTCAGATGGGGACTGTAATATTCAAATGTACAATTTTTTTTTTTTTTTAAGTTGAAAACAAGAACCAGACCTTGTAAACTCATTAGCTGACTGAAAAACATTGATTGATTCAGCCAAATAAAATGTAAAGTTGTCTTCAAGGATAGAAAAAGTCAACTCATGGGCCTAGGAAGTTAATGAGGCAGTCATGAAAAAGAAGAAAACATGAAGTTCTTGGTTAGCGATTTGGTAAATGTCCTGAGAGAATACAGAGAAAAATGTATGAGAGCTAAGCTATGTGTAAAATTAGCTAAACAAAGTCATGAGACTTTGCTTAGAACATAGTATTGTACGTGTCCAAAAGGATGTGTGCTTTGCATTGTGGGATATATCACCTGATATATCATTAGCCTCTATATACAAGTAGCTCAGACGTGAAGATACCTCACACGTAAAGCATTGTTTTGCTTATTTGGATGAAGGATTGAAACTAAGAATATAATTTCTTAGCATCTTTAATCTGTCTTAATGACATCAAATGACTTTGCTTAGAACATAGAAATCAAATATCAGAATGGTGGGAAATCTTCTGGAGGCAGTTAACACGTTCACATTAGGAAGTCTTTTGCACATTTATCGTACCCACTGGACTTCTCATTACTGTTTGTGCAGGCAGGCTCACTGACACCAAGTTTATATGACATGTTAGTTGTAAATCTTTGGTAGAATTTTATTTGAAGTTAACATTTGTAATCTGTCTTAATGTTGAAAAAAATTTTTTTTAACTTGGTTCTACTATAAATTAAACATGCCAAGAAATTATATTCTTGGTTTTAATCCTTTATCCAAGTAAGAAAAACAGTGTTTTCTATGTGAAGTATCTTCATGACTTAGCTACTTGTATATAGAGACTAATGACTTCACATTAGTTGCCTTAGTCTGTATCCCACAATGCAAAGCACACACTCTTTTGGATGTGTATAATTCTGTGCATACTGTGAAGGGCCACTACCCAGACTGGTTTTGACCTTACTCAGGTCTCATCAGTGGGAGCCAGAGCCAGAAAAGATACCAAAGTTAAAGTAATGCAGAAGTCATATATTTCACATATACAGGTAGTCAAAAGGTGTCAGACCTTATTAATAAAATACTCTGGATGAGAGAGAGATGCTGAAAGTTTATAACTTTGTTCTTCTATAAATTAAAGATGCCAAGAAATTATATTCTTGGTTTTAATCCTGTATCTAAGTATGCAAAACAATGTTTTGCATGTGAGGTATTTTCATGTCTGAGCTACTTTTATGTTGAGAGTAATGACTTCACATCAGTTGCCTTAGTATGTATCCCATAATGCAAAGCTTTTGGATGTGTATAATGCTATGCAAGGTCTGACATCTTTTTATTACTTGTATATGAGAAACATATGATTTCAGCATTACTTCAACCTTAGTATCTCTTCCAGGTCTGGCTCCCACTGATGAGATTTCACTAAAGGTCGAAACTGGTCTTGGTAGTGACCCTTCCCATTATGCATAGCATTGTACGTGTCCAAAAGGATGTGTGCTTTGCATTGTGGGATATATCACCTGATATATCATTAGCCTCTATATACAAGTAGCTCAGACGTGAAGATACCTCACATGTAAAGCATTGTTTTGCTTATTTGGATGAAGGATTGAAACTAAGAATATAATTTCTTAGCATCTTTAATCTGTCTTAATGACATCAAAAATTTCAAATGTAATTAAACAAACACTTACTTTTAAATGAAAATTTGGAGGACAATTGTTTTTAGTTAGATACTGTATTTGGCAGTACAACAAATGGTTTTGCCTAAATCTATGCAGCATAGTTTCAGGTGTGAGAAGGCATGTTTCATTAGGTAGTGCTCTTTTTTTTTTTATTCCAGTTGTCTCTAATTGCACTATTTGTTGACAAATATATTATGCAGACTGCAAATGTCTCCGTACCTTATTCAATGATACAATAAAACTAGGGGTGCTTATGCATCAAAGCTGTATGACTGAGAGGAGACCTCTACATCACCTTTAAAGGAATGCAGAGAACCGACCAGGACTTCTGACCTAACGTCCAATCCTCATCTTCTCGTGGTGCACCCTGTTGGGTATCTACCTGGATACTGAACAAATGAGGATGGGCTGGCATATTTGGAATTTAGCCGAACAAATTGTAATTCTTATTGTCTTAAACCAAATTATAAACCCGGTTAAACAAGGCCTCCGTTGTTTTCGCCAGGGAACCAGGGCGAACAGCGAAAAGTCAGCTACTGGAACAAATCTGAAAAAAAACGCCCCAACTCAACATCACCAGAGTTAAAGATCGGTACTATCAACATAAGAAGCCTGAATGGCAAAGAAATGCAGCTAGCTGAGGAATTAGATAAGTACCAGATCAACATAATAGGGGTGACTGAAACAGAAAAGACAAAAACTGGTGAGATCTTTCTGAGCAATAAATACAAAATGTTATATTCAGGCAATGACAATCAAGGAAAAGAAGAAGTAGCCATTGTATTCAACACTAAATACGAGGCTAATCTTCTTGAATGGCAGGCTTTTCAAGTAGAGTGATGTGGGCAAATATCAGCGTGGGGAACTGGACAACGAGACTTATTTTTGCGTATGGTCCCACAGAAGGATCTGCTAAGGTAGAAGTGGAAACCCCGACTTACGTGAATCCGGAGTTACGCGGTTTCTTATGTACGTATTCCCGTCATGCCTCACCACTAGTCGTATCTTTCTGGCGCCGGCCGCATTCTCCAGTGTCGCACATACTGTGAACAAGCACTGACGTGTTTCACGCATTTCCATTCATTTACACGATTTTTATAGTCTACAAACCTTGCGATTGTTTATTGTTATGTTCTTGATAAAAATTTTATCACATAAAAAATAATAATGTCGCCCAAAAGAAGCAAGTACGATTCTTCTACAGCTAGCAAGAAAAGAAAACATTCAAAGCGTACTACACACGCCGTTAGTTTGCAAGTCTGAATGAAGCTATGAGGCAAAATGAGCAACTGTCTGTTAAAGAGTTTTGGAAACGGTTTAATGTTTAGATGCTGTAAGGATTATCGGAGATTCTTGGGGTATCGGAGACTCTTCGCTAATGAAGAGACCGAAACCTGAGATCCAGTTTTACCAGGAAAGCACGTGACAATTGCAAAATTAACAGGTCTCAGCTTAATTAAGAAAGGTTTACAGATTTTGGAGGACATAGATTCTAACAAGGAATGAATTGCAGCCAGAAAGCAAGGAATAAAAAAAAAATCACTGGCTTGCTATGAAGAAATTTTGCGTGACAAGAAAAAGACATTATGCCGTCAGACGAATCTATTAGATTTTATGAAACCATAGCCATCGAAATAACTTTCTTTTTTTTTTTATGTACGAAAAACTACAATTATGATTATATTACTTAAAAAATATAGGTGTTTTTGTAAACCTTTGATCCCAATTGTATGTCTGTATATATGAATTACATGCAAAATTATACCCCGAGTTACACGAATTCGACTTACGCGCTTTTCGTTGGTCCCACCTACCGCGTAACTTCTGGGTATCATTATATTTATATATCCAGAAAAATTGTGTTGCAGTGCCTATGCACAAGCATGTTGAAGATTGATAATGATGACTTAAAATGTTTTTGTTATGTTGCTCTGTATAATGTGGTCCTCTTACAGCATATAATTGTAGCATCTGAACAGTTCTTCTCTTGGTACCTTATGTGCATTTTTCAGATCTAAAACACTAGTATTGAACCTTGTTATATATTCTAATAATTCTTTACTATTTCTGTTAAAGTAAAAACTTTAACACTGACAATTCCTGCATCAACTTAGTTGGTTCTCCAAATTTTTTTTAGTGTCTTCTCGGTTATGATTGGATAAATATTTACAAGGAGTGATCAACAGGGAAATTCCTCTTATTTTCACAATCACTTATATTAACCTTTTTATAAACCCCTCTTTCTGTACCACGTGTTATGGTGGTCTGAATTTATCCAGCTCTACTATCCCATATTATTTACTACCCTCCCCCTCTCTCTTTTACTGCCCCATTTTCTATACTACGTTGGTGGAATCGATTTTCATGCAGTGTGATTTGATCTCTAGAAATCTAAAACGTGGCCTGATATTTGACTACTTTGAGCCCCTGCTTTGGCAAGATGGGCAATATGCGATAGTGCTGCCATAAACAATCCGTTCATGGGTTTGCATGCAAGAGTTTCAGTAAGTTTCATTTCCTGTGGTTCAAGGTCCAAAGCTTGGTGTGGTAATGCTGTGTATGTCTTCTAGGGCACCACTGGCATTTCCCTATTGAGTGCAGTCACTTGCCAAGAGCAAGTATTGGTTCCATACTGGGTTGGAACTTTGGTGCAGAATCCTTACCTTTCACTTGGTGTGGTAATGCTGTGTATGTCTTTTAGGGCACCACTGGCATTTCCCTATTGAGTGCAGTCACTTGCCAAGAGCAAGTATGTGTGGTTCCATACGGGGTTGGAGCTTTGGTGCAGAATCCTTACCTTTCAGTATTTGTCTATAGTCTTCAAGTTTAACAGGAATCTTCAAGTCTGATCCATGTTCAGAAACAACACATCGACTGAAACAAAAGTAGAAATGCTTAAGTGGTGGTTTTCATAAAAGTATTTCACAGTACAAACAACACCAAAAGAACGAATAATTTAAGTTGCTAATATTTCACTGGCCTAGAGCACAAATTACAAGTATCCTCTGGCCTATATAAATGCCAAGAAATTATATTCTTCATTTAATCCTTTATCTAAGTGTATGCAAACAAAGTTTGCACAAAATGTAACTTCATGGTAGGGCAATTCATATATAGATGTGAATGGCTTCACATCGCTTGCCTTAGTGTCCCATAATGCAAAGCACATATCCTTACTGACATGCATTATAGGAAGGGTCACTTCCCAGATATGGTTCAACCTTTATTGAGGTTTCATCACTGGGTGCCAGACTCAGAAGTAATACCAAGGTTGAAGTAATGCAGAAGTCATGTCTATATACAAGTAGTCAAAAGGTTTCACACCTTATTACTAAAATACTCTGGATTAGAGACAGTTGTTGAAAGTTTTTTTTCACTTGGTTGTAGTTAAATTATAGATGCCGTGAAGTCATTTGCCTTTATGTACAAGTAGCCCAGTTAAGTTATTAATGCACAAACTTTGTTTGCCTACATTTGGATAAAGGATTAAACTAAGAATATAATTTCTTGGCATTATAGTATAACCAAGTGAAAAAATTTCATTCCTTAAAATCATTCTGCCGTATACATTTTTTCTGGCAGCATATCAAAATAACTGTTTGGGCAGAGCAGTTTTCAGCAATACAACTAAGTCAGGATTTTGAGCTTCAGTGGCCATATGTTGATGCATCCTCAGAATTTGTTAATTCCATATCTCGACTTACGAAAAATCAGTTGTTGAATTACACAATCTCTTTGCTGAGGTTTCAGTTAAAAAAAATTCTCCTGCAAGATTTAAAGTAAAATAGAGAAAAACAACTAATCAGATTGAAAAAATATATATATAGAAGCATATCAAAAGCCAGCATCATGTGATGCAAATTCCCCCATCACCTCGAGGTCTCTTGTTTCCTCCACCTAAATCAACATTATCTCTAATCCAGGGTATTTTTGTAATAAGGTGTGACGTACTTGTACATGGAAATATGACTTTTGCATTACTTCAACCTTCAGGGTGTCATGTCTGGGTGTGGCTTCCAGTGATGAGACCTCAATAAAGGTTGAAAATAGGAGGACAGCCCAGGAGAAGAAAAGTGAGATATCCACAGTTAAAAATATGTCTTGATACTGCTCAACTAGTAGATATGCAGATGATTCGCAATCCTAATCTCCAGGCTTACACGTACATGAATCAAGGTATTAGTGCTCGTATTGATCGAATTTATATATATCTCTTCTTCCCTTATAAATAGGATAATTCAGATAAAACATCTTGACATCAACATGTCAGATCATAATCCATTTCTACTTAAGTTCCATTGCATGGAAAAAGTAGAGATCTGTTCTGGACCATGGAAACTTCCACCAAATTTTCAATTGATCTTTTCAACCAAATTCCAGACCATCTGTTCAAATTGGGATATGTGGTTAAAATTCTAACAAGCAGTAAAACGGAATATGGTAAAATTGGGAAAGGAATAGAGTTTCTTCAAAAGGATCTTTTCATTTTAGAGCAGCTGGTTCGTAACAAGCCTTCGCAATGGTATAGAATGTAGCAACATCATTAGAAACATTACCATAGAAATAGAAGTGGAAAGATGGAAAGACAGAAACAAGTAGAAGAAAAATTTTAAGATAAGAATACAGCAGACAGCCCTTTAGCTGCCTTCTTCAATAGACAATTCGCTAATTTTTGCAAAGAAAGGACTATCGCTCAAATCTGTGTTAATTGAGATGACATGTCCACCACTCGAGACATCCTTGACTCCTTTCAAAAACATTACAAAAATCTGTTTGAAGACAATAGTACTGTTGGAAATTATAACTCTTGAAACATCAATGGCTTTCCTGTTCATATGCAAGATGGACTTGACATGTGCATTACAGCATCTGAAATTACTACAGTCTATAAAGAATGCCAGACAAGAAAATCTGCAGGACCTGGTGGTCTAGGGATAGAACTTTATCGCAAGGACTGGTATTTTATTCTTCCCATTCTAGTTATGCTGTTCAATTCCTTTCTCTCATCAGGATGCATACCAAGTGAATTTATAGCAAGCCATACTGTCCCCATTCCAAAACCTAATAGATCACACCTTAATCAGCAGCTGGAGACCTATTTCTCCTTCTAATACTGACTACAAGATATTTTGCTGCATTACTAATAAGAGGCTCAAAGTGGGAATGAGAGACATTATTAATAGCACACAGGTGTATGGAGTATACCAGGTCGAGCAGTAGAATTTAATCTATTTTTGCTATATGATCTAATCCACTTATTTAACACAAAAAAGCAGTCAATGGCAGTGTTATCATACCTTACTCAAGCATTTTATAATGACGCATTCCTTTCTATTCTACATCCTCCAGCAAATTGGTGTAGGTAAAAAGCTGCTATCCGTTATCAGAGGAGCCTATGCCAAATCAACTACCTGCCTCCTAGTTAATGGGTTCCTGTCAGACCCAGTCAAAATTCAAAAAGAAGTAAAGCAAGGTTTCCCTCTTAGTCCACTGCTCCTTGCATTGTTTCTTGAACCATTTTTACAGGAAGTCGATAATAAACATGCTGTGCAAGGAATAACAATTCCTTCAACTATAAAGGAAAATAAGGTATTAGCATATACCGATGAAGTAGTGGGCACTTTGAAGGATAATGATTCCATATATTTTGGTTTGAGAGCGGTAGTAGTGGGGAAAGTGTCATGAAAGCGAGGATCTGAAGTGTGTCTCAGGGCGCAAGATTGATATGGTGGATGAAAGTCAGAATGTGACAGAAAATTGTGATGTAACTCCATATAGCACAGAGAGTTTAAAAGTGATACGGTTAATGATGAAAGTAAAAGTACAGGGCAAGAGAATGGTTTGACTGATAAAAAAAAAAAATTGAAGAGTTACCTGCAATGAGGGAGATAGCTTGTTGTGCCTTGTGATACATAGGGCGAAGCAGCAGCTGGAGCAATTACAAAAATGTCTACCGACTGGATTAGCTAACAAAAAGAAGCAAGTGCGTGATAAGATAAATGAGAACATGATCGGGAGTGAAAGAAAAATTAAGAAGTGAGTGTTATATGGTGATTCAGTAGTAAAAGGTGGTGTAATAGATGAGAGTGGACAAAATCGTGCTTTCCAGGAGCGAAAATTCATAATATAATTGAGGCTATTACTATTATTACGGGCAACTCCAGGGAGTCATTAGAGCATTAGGCTATTAGAGCACAGAAGCATAAGGTGAAAGAAATGATAGTAGTGGCTGGAACAAATGATTTAAAAGGTGGAAAATTTGGGATATAGTGTGTTCAGGAAAGACAGAGAGAAAAGAATGGGCGGAGGAGTGTTATTGATGATAGCTGATGAACTGCAGCCAAAGAGAATAGAAGTTCAATTTTAGGATAGTGAAAATAGCACATTTGAGGCTATCTAGTGTGAGATTGAGGTCAGCAGAACAAAATTTACAGTTGGGTGCTGCTATAGACCAGGCGATGGAATAGATGATGGAGACGATATGCATAGGTAAATTGACTCAATGAGTGGAGGACAGGTAATTATTATGGGAGGTTGGATTTCAACTATGGTAACATTGATTGGAGGGGAGAGAGGACAAATGGGAGTGAGGAAATGAATTTTATGCGTTACTAAGGGATAACTACCTGAGACAGCATGTAATGGAATATACTAGGGGTTCAAGAGTGCTTGACCTAGTAATTGAACTAGGTTCAATTACTAGAGAAATTGAGAAATTTCTATAGTAATTTCACTATGAGAAATTGACTATTATTATGAATATGACCATATTGCCACCAATTGGTGAGTGTGATCATAAGGTCTTGACCTGGGAAGTGGCTAAATGTGTAATTTTCAATTAAGACAGGTTAGGTTATATGTGGAATTACCTGGCTGGTAAGTATGACAAGCTTAGGAGATTGCTTGGATCAGTGCCATGGCATGTTAAACTGCATGGGCTGGATTTTGATAGTGCACGGGAAGTGGTAAAGAAGCGTTTGAGGGAAGTAATGGCTGACTGCATACCTAGAGTCTGGAGAGTAAATCAAGTGGGAGTTAAATGGATGAATAACACCATTAAGCTTATGCTGCAAAAAAAAAAATAAAAAATAATTTGTGGATGAAATTTAAGGAGAAAGGTGACTTGCAGGCCTATGAACAGTATGAAGCACAGACCAGAAGGGTAACTAGCGTAGTTAAAAAAAAAAAAAAAAAAAAAAAAAAAAAAAAATCAGCTAATGCCTTTTTATTCCCTTATAGGGATTAGGCGAGGCCTTTATATCCTATCTAGCTTTTGGAGAGTGAGTGGGCAACATTAATAATATTTCCCCTTCTGCTTCCAAAATATTAGGTTTTTTTATTTGATTTTTAACTCCAAATAGCTTCTAACTTTATAAAAATCACAAATCTGTCCACCATTGAATATTGGTGTGTAGAGGCTTAAGTGCTGTGAGGACATCATGTCGGAAGCTTAATGGATTGTATACAGTACTCAGAAAGGATTAAAACAGAATTTAATACTTCCTATATTGCGTCTCAGTCACTGAGACATCTTCAGGGATTACAAAAAAACTAATGTAACAGCTACACAAATACCACACGATACCAACCCCTGGGTAACTCTAAAGTCCTATCTAGGTGGAGTGCCTTCTAAGGGCAGTTGTAGGTGGGATCTCTGATGATAAGTGTTTCCCAAATCTTGGGAAGCTTAATGCAACCATATTTATACAAATAATAAACAGCTTAAAACAACAAGCAACTCCAACAAAATATATCCGATTGTTATATACTATACATCAGAATTTAACAGCCAGTATAAAGAACACCAATGAAAGGAATTCAGCAAAATGAATACTCTGTCTTACAATGCTTTCTAATCATGACCAATGCCCATTTACACAACACTGAATTTGCTTGTATAATGCTTTTAGAAATATGACACTCCCATGAATCAACTGATGTGCAGTTTTCGTCAACTGTTTGTTTACCACATAGTTGCTCGATACATCTTTGTGTTTTGGTGTTTCCCTAGTTATAAAATAAAAAAATCAGCTAACGCCTTTTTGTTCCCATATAGGGAGTAGGCGAGGCCATTTTAGCCCTATCTAACTTTTGGAGACTGAGTGGGCAGTTCACTCTCCACTGATAGCCAATCAGATAGCTGGCCCAAGGCTATCACTAATTAATCAGTACACAGTGAAGAAGGTGGCTAGCAAGTGTGCCATCTCGTGGTCCCTAACCCTAACACAATATTTGTAATGTCTGAAAATAGTGTGGGTTTGATGACTGATTTTCTTGAGTTTATAGGATGAAAAACCAGAGTTTCAGGGGAAAAAAACCGCTTGCCCATGCCAGAGATTGACTAACTCGGGAACTGGTCGAGAAAATGCTTAGAAAATGTTCCTCTATTCGGCGACTAGATTCAAATGCCTTTTGTCGTGTGGTCAAGTGCCATAGAGTGCAAACACCACTCTACTGAGCTACACAGGCTCCTCCTATTATAACATGTTTATAACAGTTATTTTATTTGTTAATAACAGTAGATAAAATTGAAAGTAATGGTGTTGTTGCTTCCAGCAAAAAGAAGAAAATGCATAAAACTATTACATTACATACTAAGATTAAAATGATTAAATTTAGTGACAATGTATCACGCTGAAACAGGCTGAAGACTAAATTATCTCACACTACTGTTAAAAAAAAAAAAAAAAAAGTGAAAAGTGGCATGCTAGTTAATGATACTGTTATTCATAAAAGACAATTTTATTGTCAAAACCGAAAAAACTTTTAATGATGTAGACTGGTAACAAAAAAACATGTATTGTTTCCCTTAAGCCAAGGAACAGAATAATGTTTCATTTGTGAAAATTATCCTAAATATTTTTGTTTGTATAATTAACATAAATACGCTATTTACATCATTAACGTACATGTATGACTGCTTAAAAATGTTGTTAAATCATTATAAATCAGTCCACATGAGGTAGTCATGAAAGAAGGAAATATTAGCACTGGTTATGAGGCAGTGTGGTGTAACGTGGAAGTTGACAGGAAGACATATTTAGTTCGATGTTACTTCAGGCCAAGGAATGTGGGGGGTAGTGATGAAGAAATGTACAAACAACTTGGATTAGTGAACAAAGGAAGGGTAATTATTATGGGCAATTTTAATTATGGTGGTATAGATTGGAATGAAGAAATAGCATTTGGGAATAAAGAAAATGATTTTCTTCAGTGACAACTATCTCAGGCAGAATATAAAGGAGGGCACATGATGATTGAGAGTTTTTAATCCAATCATTTCATCAGAGGATATAATTGTGAGTGGGATTTCACACTTTCCTCCGTCAGAGTGATCATGAAGAGGAGATCACCTGGGTTATGGCTAGCCATATGCAGATTTCTGTGAGGAGAGGATGTATATGGAATTACAAGGCTAGTAATTATGACAAGCTTAGGAGAGCTTGGAGCTATAGCATGGAATGAGGAGTTGAGAGGTAAGGAAATAAATGCTGCTTGGAAACTGACAAAGAAATAAATAACAGCATCAGTGTGTGAATGTATTTCAAAGGCCAAAAGGCTGAATAAGGTAGTTGTAAAATGGATGAATGTGGAGCATAAGCATGAAATCTGGAAATAGAAAGTACTTTGGAGGAAGTACAAGATGAATAATCGTAATCGGTCACACGAAGAATATAAAGAACAAACCAGGAAAGTGACTCAGTAAGAAAAAAAAAGTGCAGTGTGTGCAGAAATTGGAAAATCAGGAGAAGAAAAACCCTAGAGTTTTTTTTTTAGATATGTGGCAAGTAGAAGGAAGAATGATTATGGTAAGATACATTAATGGTTCAAAATCGTAGAATGGTAATAGATGAAGATTTTATAGATGCTATAAGAGACATTCTTGAGGAATTCAGTGATCAATTTATAAGGTTGTTTCAACCTGATCAGTGTGGAATCATGAAGAACTTAAGTATTATTATTATTATTATTATTATTATTACATGACACCTCCAGGGAGTTCAAAGCCTCATCGAGGGAGGGCACCAACTCCACACGCTTCATCTCCACCAACTACAACGAACCACAACTACTTTCATCATCTATCGCCAACCACCACTAATATTTTCACAGAAAATCGCAAACATCCATGGCAGGATTCGAACCTGCAGCCTTTTGGCTGGAAAGAGGATACGCTAACCACTCAGCCAGCCAGGCTGGCTATAGAGGACATAGGAGAAGATGGCTTAATTGTGAGTGAGCAGGAGGTATTTGAGAAAATAAATAATCTTGATGTGAATAAGGCAGTAGGATTTGATGACATATTGCCGTCTTACGGGAATGGGCAGTAACATCAGTATGCTTGTTTAATAAGTCCTACAACAGCACCGGTTGCAATTGAGAGGAAAGAAGGTAAAATTGTTCCACTGCATAAAGGTAGTGGTAGTGTCATGTCTGCATTGTCGGGGTGTATGCGTCTTGGGTCTGCTTCCCATTTCAGATTAAAAAAAAAAAAAATAACCACCATCCCCAAATTGTCCGAGACCGACTCGCTCAACCTCAGTTGAAAGCGGGGTCGTTAGCCGCATTTTTGAAAACTTTTTTGAGAAGAAAAGAAAACAAAGAATTCATTTCTCTGTTGGGGAATCAAAGGCGCAGCTTGGCTGGATGCTGTGCTTTGAGACTGTCAGGCATTCTCCCCACTCGAAATGGTAAATCGAATCGACTTCCGTTCCTTGAAATCGTCTACGAGCCAATTCATTCAAGACTGCCAGAGGAGGACATTGCGGCTTCCGTCTTGGTCTAAACACTCCCCGGACGCGAACGGGGTCATTGTTCAAATGCCATCCGACAACGTTGACCAACCTGTCTGTCGCACGATAGATTTTTTTTTAAGCTTCAAGTTTGTTCTCCATCGGAGGAACCCCTGTTGTTCTCTTTTCACTTAAATAAAAATAAAACATCCGTGCGACAAACTGCAAGGGCAGAGGAACAAACAAACCGACAAAATGGAACTTCAAATGGCTCACCTCACGTGTGCAATTTCGATAAACCAGCACGTCGGATAATCGGGACTGTTCTCTCGACTGCTGCTGAAACGATTCTGCGACTCGCATGCTAACGGTGGTATTCGATACACTTCAGCACGCACGGAAGAAGACGGCGTGTGTAAACCTTTCATCGCTACGGCCTGTACGAAGGGCCCACGCACGAGAAGAAAACCTGAAGAACAGAAGAGTCCCGAAGAAACTCTCGTTAAATCACAGTCGACATCGCGATTTCCCCCAGCGGAGACTGAAGCTCTTTTCGCGTTGAAGCACTTCGTTGAGGGTTGTTTGGATTCTGCGCATCAGCTGCGGAGCGAAAATTAAGTTTCTCGGCAAACCGATTAATCCCACGAGGGTGGCAGACTGCTCACGGTTTCCGAGTATTTCGGTGGGGGGTGCCAATTGAATGGGAGTAGAAGCAGAAAATCTGCGGCACTCGCCCGGACTTTGCTTGCATCAGAACGTCGGAGCTCGTTTCCAAGAATGCGGCATTCGCCTCTCCGCTCAAGGGGATCTTCGGTGCAATTCCGTCAACGGATTACGGCTGCCACGTGTGGAAGAAGGAAGGCTTCATCGAGACACAATAAGTAAATTGTGCAGCAAAAAAGGGTCAATCCAAGAAATATACAGTGCACATAATTATAATAATCCGTTAACTGCGGGGAGGGGAGGGTAATTGTATTTTAACAGATGGAATGCTGATGAAGTTTCATCAGCATTCTTCCTTTTTATAAGGTCAAAGGGATTTTGAGTATATTTTCGAACAGATATATTCAACATAACTTAGCCAGTTTTGTTGTAAAAAGTGCTGCATTTGAAGAAATATTAACGGCATAATAATAAAATAGCAAAATTCATAATGCTTCAGAATAACTTGATAATTTTGATAATACCAAAACAAGATGAGATACATCTGTAGAAATCTATTATTATTAGAGTGAACTCTATAAAGATATACTTAATAAATTTGTATTTTTGTGGTTTTAAATAAATAAACTAGTTTCATTTTGTCACAGATGGTTTCCGCTGGACTACCTGGATTTTTAGACTTATTCTTATCAATATTGTAAAAACTCGATTGTAGCTTAAATATTCCAAAGCACATTACATCGATTTTTTTTTTACTTAGGTCAAGTCCCATAAGAATGTTGTAAAAAAATAGCCTTGTTTGTCTCTGTATATTTTGTATTAAATATTTTTGTAAATAGCCCTTTGGAAATTAACTGTTTATACTTCTTTAATGTTTATCGAAAATATGTCAAATATTTATATTTTTAAATAATATTTATTGAAATAAATGTCTTTTTGCTTTCGTTTCTAGCCAAATAGCATTGTATGGATCACCACATTTCAGTTTTAGAAACGATTTTTTGTTATTCATAAAGACAAAATTTAAAAAAATGTTAAAATGCTATTTAAATTATATTGAAACTCTCTGATTCCAATCTTTGAGTTTCTTATTCGGTTTTGAAACAATGTTTGATTTTATATCCCCTTAATTTAAATATTGTTTATATCGCCGAAATGAAGCTTATTAGCTCTTTATATTTAAGTTAAAATACTAAATTGCATTACTCGATTGTTAGTCTTTTTGGTATCAAAAATTTATATCCATTGATATAGTTCGCCCACCGATTTGAGGTCCCTCGAAACTACTGCGCATGTCAGAAAAAGGAGAATCCATTCCGATAATAGGGTAATCAGTCTGTCTTCTGGGAGGTAATAATAAACAAACTGAGTTTGTTTATTATTACAGGTCGGAAAATTTAGCTTTTCTTTTACGAACATTGTTGTTTTTAAAGTGTAACTATTTTGCTTGTATAACAGTTGGGAAAATGTACGTAGAGTGTTAATACGTGCAAATACTGCGTTCTACATAAAACAATGTCACTTCGCTCCATGATAAGTTTCCTTTTCATGGGACTTTTTAAAACAAAATCCGATTTCATGAAGTATTTTCCTTAAAGTTTCTCTTTTCCAAGGAAAATTAATTTTTTCTTTAAGCACAGGAATCAATTTCGGAACAGTTGGCACTCTTTTCTCGAATACGTAAAATTCGTGAATAGCTCTTCTTATAACGTCTACATCAAAATCATTCAAAGCTACTGTTTCGATGGTTTTACTCTGGCGCTTTTTATTATTTTTTTTTTTAGGAGATTTAAATTTTGGCTTACCTTCACCTTTTGATTCCCTACGAATTCTTTTAACAGTCGACCCCGATACGCCCGCACTTGCACGTTTTATGACTTGAGAAAGGGGAACAAGAAGACGGCCTTCTGACGATTCTTTTTCGCAGAATGTCAGTACATTATTCAATATTCTTTTGCAAGAGCTACTGAAACGTGTAACAATAGAACTTGTTGACTGTACTGGATCCATCATACAAATTAATAAAAATCAAGCTAGTACTAGTACAGCGACAGACAAGAAAGCACGTGATTTCGCATGTTGGCGACCAATTCGTACATCCTTCATTTCTTTCTCCCCTTCAGCATGAATCGACTATTCTTGGCACAAAGCCAAGAAGGGACCTAGAAGTGGTGGGCGAACTATATTTTAGCAGTGATTCTTCGTCTTTTATTTATTTGTATTATGCATATTACGATAATATCCAGTGCATATCCTTGTAGATATGTTAAAAATATCATATACGGAATGATTCAAATTTTTTGCGCATTTTGTAGACTTTCTAATGCTACCCCCCTTATCCTATCCTGGAATTCATTTGCATAACTATTGTAAATTTCTACAGGTTTGTAAGCTTTTCTAGACAGTATTCAAAATCTACGGCAAACAGATTGTACCGTGAAGCTTCTAATTCTGTACTGTTTATTTTAAATCTAAAACCAGCTGTTCTATTGTCTGCTGAAATTATGTGAAATTTTAGAAATAATATGCTATATTTTCACCATGCTAAATTGTTTATATGCATACCACACAAAAGAAAGTTAAGTAGTATTATTTTTGTTTGTTTTTCTTTTAAAAAAATCTAAATATTACTACTTCTGCTGCTGGAAGCTATTTCTGAAATAATCGACGTCTTATAAATACTTGGTAATATCCTCTTAGCTGGAGGAAGAGCTGAAGGATTATTACTCTCAGCTATTGAGAAAGAAAGGGGAGAACACTAAAGTCGCACTAAATTGCCTCAAGCTGTAGTGCAGAATACATTAAGAATGTCTTGTTTTCTTTTCGATTGTTGATTACAGATATCCTAACAGAAATACTGACATTTCGTTTACATGCTTATACATTATTTATACCAAAATAATTTCTTAATTTATAATAATGAGTTTCACTTTTATTATCGAAAAATTAGAAATTATTTCATACAATTATCTTGAAAAAGGGGATTTGAATTATTTTCAAAGAAAAGGTGCATATGCGTTTCATAATCTTTTTTTTTTTTTGGGGGGGGGGGTATAGACCTAATTAATCTGTGGATATTTCAGAGAATTTATTTCATAAATCGTTCTCAAGACAACTGTTACAAACGTAAATTACTTGGGGAACATACACATTCATTTTAGTGTCAAATAGTAGCAAAAGTTCAGTTACTTTAGATATCTAATCTAGAAGAAAATGTTATGTCTGCTGATATTAGAATCTTGGTGAATAATTTTTCTGACATGATTTCTCTATTCGTTATAACGTGCATTTCTTGGAAGTGCGTTTCTTGTTATAGGCAAGTGAGAGGCAGCTACGAAAGTGAGATAATCCGATTAACCGTTCTCTTTAGCGTGAGGGTTTATCACACCTAATGGACATGACGGTCAAATTGCACTTCTTATCCCGGTTCTTTCAACAGGTGGGCTGAATCATATCCAGATTTAGCCGTTTGGAATGCATTTTGAAACACGTTCCAGTGACAACAGAGGTTTTTTTGTGTGGTGCTGATATTTGTATTAATTATTTGAGTAAGAGCAGTTTCTATATCACATAAATAGAGCATTTGAATTTCAAGTTTATTATTTATAAATTAAATTGATTTTTCAGTTCATTTTTTTTAAGAATATATTATTCAATTAATTATTAATCTTATTTTACTGATACTCGTTTATTTTAACAAAACCAAGATACTAGTGTTTCTATTTTTGTATTTTTTAAGCCTTTAACGTAATTATTTATTTTATTTATAGTTTATTAATATATTAATAGTATATTAATACCAAAAGTAAACGATAGGGGAAATTTTGGCGCTGGCAGAGCCGAAAACAAGCGGATAATTGCATTAAAGTCAGATAAAAGAATAACATTTCGACAGTGTATGCGATAGCCGCGTCACTCATTCCAGTTGGATATGTGGTGCGTCACAATGATAATAAGAATAATAATAATTAAACTAAAACAACAACTGGCGAGAGAGACAAATTATTAATGTGATTGAACCCACAGGAAATAATGCTTTATTCATCAGAATCAGGGTCCGCTGGACCACATACACGATTTTCAATGTGCTGACCTTTCTTGTGTACAACAAATTGCATCCGGTGTGCGACGAGCTCTACAGATGAACGTAAGGGGTCGGATTGGATGTTCATAACAGCCCGTTTTATGTTCTCTTCCAACACATGCAAGTTGGCAACGCCACCAGCATACACGACGGATTTCAAACCCCCCAATAGCCAAAAGTCATACAGAGTGATGTCTGGGCATCGAGGCGGCCATGCCGTCGGAAAGAATTGACTGATAACCCTCATTACTGAAATGCTGGCGTAATAATAGGTGCTGTACTGAACGTTCGATGTGTGGCTGTGCTCCATCCTGCATAAAAATAATGGAGTCCAAACATGGGCACGAGCGCTTGGACCAGTACTGGTTCCTGTAACGTCGAACACCGCAGTAGCAACTGTTACCGTTTCTTCTTGCACTGCTTTCTTTCCTCTGCCAGGTCTAACTCCTAGTGATCCAGTTTCTTCAAACTTCTCAATCATAGCTCTGAGTGCTGCAGCTGACATAGGACCTGTATGCAGGTTATCAAGCCTTGTAAATTCCCGAAGGTCCGCTACGGCATTGCACTGTTTAAGGTAAAACGACTTAACAAGTAAAGCATGCTGAGGCAAGGTAGTACGCATATGGAGCTCAATTCGTCAGTCATTTGAATAGCTGCCTGAACGTTCCCAATCCCTTTTCAAGTGGAATTGGTAGATTTGGAGCTGCTGCCACGTACGCAGAGTAAAATTTGCACAATCCTTTTTACCTGCATTTACTGCAACTATCTGACTGCTTTCGGTTCCTCCAGCGCCAGAATTTCCCCCTATCGGCGACTTTTGGTACTATATGTTTTTTTTTTTTTTTTTTTTGGCGGAAATCATCTCCCCATGTCTTCGAAAGTCTCAATATAAAATGTCTCATTCCTTGTATTAGTTTCAGCTGCAGATACCTCCAAAGAGGAAAAGTTAATTTATGGCCACCCTGTAGTAAAGCAGATAACTAGCGCCATCTCTCCCTATTCCCAAAACTATACATTATTGTCCAAAAATTGTGAATTCTCCAGTCAATTTCCTTGAACTGCATAATTTAAAAAACGAAGAAAGAAACCCTACTTGCCATTCGAAAGATCGACTGACTTTGGAACTGGTCGAAGAAAGGTTTAGAAAACGGTCTTGTAGGCTGCGATTTGTATCTAATTTTATTTTAAAACTGTAGTTCGGGAGGTGAAATATTTGAGGACAGCCGTGTACTCAGAGGACCTTCAAGTCGCCTAGATTATTGTTATTACTCACATTCCATAAGGTGTTTTGAAGTAGAAAAGTTGAATGAAACTCACCTTTGAAAAGTTCTCGAAATGGTTTTTTGCGCCTGATTCGAATGCAGGTTTTCCAATTACTCCAATTTTATTAAATTCATCGAAACGAATTCAAATCGTAATTCACTAAAATTATTACACTGATAACTCATAAGATCATTAATCATTAAAAGTGAAATAGAAATCAAAGTTAGAAATTAGCACTTTTCTAATCAAAATACGCAATCCGCGTCCTTTAAATGAAGAGTAAAATTCGCTTCTTTAATGCAGCTAATACTGTCGGGTGAGTATATATATATTTTTTCAATATAATCTCCGCGTGACTCGAAACAATCTTTAAATCGGTCACAAATTTTGAGAAAAAATAGTTCACTGAAGTCCAGAGGTCGGATATGACCTCTGCTGATGAAACTGACGTCCTATGAAATTCGTTTTCATTTTGAAATAGCAACAAAAAGTCAGCCGTTGTCAATTGCTGTCCGGAAAGTGCTAGGAAGTCAATTGACCGATAGACAATTCCTCGAAGAAAGAAATCATCGAAAATCAATTAATCGAAAAAGTAGTTCCTTTTCATACATACCTTTAATTTATTTGCATATCAGTTTCGTATACCACGTAGTACCGAAAAGTTTAGAAAGGAATATTTCGTTTTTAATCAGAACGGTCTAATAAGGTTTCTAACACGTGTCCATGATTCTAATTAAAATGATAGTAAAAATGTACTAACATTCATTACAAAAGATTTAGTTGTCAATCGCAATTCCCGATTATGAGAGACAAATTTACGGCACCTAATCGAAAACTGCTGCTTGTACTGCAAGTCATTTTCCCACTGAACCAGCGATTTGTCCAAAATACAATAAATTACATTTACGTGGAATCTATGTATGCAAACAAGCCGAAGATAAATGCGAAAGTTTTTTCTTGGTTGTTGTTAAAAAAAAAATTAGATGTTGCCTACAGAAAAAGTAAATGCAGAACTCTTGATTACTTTTTCAGAATTTTGAGGATCAGTTGAGATTGTGGTAATATTCTATTGGAAAGGAACTCCACTGTTGGTGAGTTTAGATACAGGATTATGTCATAGACCGAAATCTGCAGAAGGTGTGGAGGATCATAAATTAATTTCATGATCGAAACAAAATATAAAGTCGTAGACTCCTTTAATAACTACAATCTTGTAACAAAGAGCAGGAGGTGATAAGGAAAAGAAGAGTGTCTAGTAGCTGTACAACGGTCCATTAAAATTCAGCAAGAAACAGTTAATCGAAAGACAATATTTCGAATACAATTCATCGAACGACAATTCGTAAAAGACAATTCACCCAAAAAATTTTTCTATGAATTCTTTAATATTTCATCGAAAAGTCATTTTTCTTGCGAGCGATTGTTCGAAAGTGTTCGTGAACAATACCGAACGCTTCTCAAGATGTAAATAACATACGGAAGTGGTCATTAAAACGTAGTAATTATTTGGTTGCTTTTGTAAACTTTTTTATGTAAGTGTAGATATTTCTTCGATGTGCAGTAGCGATTTCTCTGAAGAGAACTAATATCGTTCTACCAAATTTTGTCACATGATTACCAGTCAGACTGAAACTAAAATTTAATAGCGTCACTGTGAAATTTCATCCAGACCGAGCGGAATTACTAATATCGTTTCGGAACCTCTGCGAAAATGCTATAATAAAAGGGATCCATTTGGAACTAAACCGTGCAGACATTTCCTTGAATCAACAAATTCCGCTAAGTTAACTAGTTATTGAAATACATCATTTCGACGCGTTCTTTCTCTGAAGCCCCGAATTAGGTGAACTGAAAACGGGACCGTTTCGACAAACATTTGTAAAAGTGTCAAACGCCGAATTGAGTAAAATAACATAATTGCTGAATTGGCGTTGCATATTATTATTTTAATATTATTATGATTGTTATGTTATTTATGTGGGTATACACATGGAGTCCAAAGACTCATCATCGGAGAACTAAGTGTAAACCCTTCTCCCCCCCCCCCCTTGAGTACTGAAAATTTTCTTTTGTCACTCTTATAGTATTCATCTAATAAGTTTCGATCAAATCGTTTTCCTCCGCCTGTCAGTTAAACAATTCAAACCACACAAACTCAACTATCCTGATTGGGAACATTCCAAAACCCTGCTTGATCACTCGTCTCTGAATTCTCTTCACTGCCCCGATTCCCCCAAGAAACGCCAACACCCACATTTTTTGCCCAGTAGTCCAAATCAGAGCCTTTTTAAGAGGGGTAATAATCTCCCTATCATTACTCGCCAATCTGTGTTCATCACCCAAGTAATTCTCTGAGCTATTTTTCCAAGATTGGCAATATTATTATTAAGAAGAGAGTCCTCCAGCCATGTACTGCACGCACCCCCATTATACTGATTCGGAATTCATTACCACTGCTTGCACATACAAAATCCAATGGCAAACGATTCCAATCAGGAAATGCACTACGAGAGAAGCCCTCACTAACTCTACTAGTAAAGATAATAATAATGGAGCCTTCGCAGCTCAGTCGCTGTAACCGAAACCCTTTAATAAGAAAGACCTGGGCTTTTCCTCCGGGAAACAGACAGGTCAGTCCCATGAATACAAATACATACGGTTATCGGACAAGAAAGATAATAAGAAACCATCTTGTTCTAGAATTATTCCGTAGTAAACAAGCATTGCTATCCCACCAATCATTAGGTTGAGGAGGATGACGGGAACAGCATTAATCGTTATTACTACTACTAATAATAATATGAATACTGCAGGCTACTACTAAGAATAATAAACCTACTGGTTTTTTGAACAATAGTTGTTTCTGTTATCATCCTACAGTGTATTTACACAAGTACAATTAAGACATTATATTTCTGCTCTGTATAAAATAATGAACTTAGCTGTAAATTTAATTTCTGTTAATATTTTTTCTTTGAATATAAATACACATTTCATTTTCATATCAGTGTCATTTAATATTATACCAAGTAATGACATATATATTACATTAATTTGCAGTCTATGATTAAGAGGATTAGTTGAATAAGGCGGGCTAATCCCAGTTACTTCGAAGCTAGGGTTAGGTTTTATGAAGAGAGTGGGATTAGACTTCACTATTTATGTTGTTTGGTAGTATTTATGGATGGAATGCAGGTGGTGGATGTTGCTGATTAGTGGAGTGCATCTTAGTGTTAAAGCTATATATGTTGTTTGGTACTATTTATGGATGGAATGCAGGCGGTGGATGTTGCTGATTAGTGGAGTGCATCTTAGTGTTAAAGCTATATAAATCTCTCTCTCTCCCCGAAAAATATGAAATTATGATAAAGACCAACTTAATGGAAGCGCGCCCATGAAAATACCTATCGATGAAACAGAAACCCAATGCATATGAGAGCTGTAGTAGGGTGAATCTGTGTGAGAGCGTGGTCACCAATCAATCAATCAGCATTCTTAGGGAGGTTTTTAGTATCTTCTTCAACCTAACGAACTATTTATTTCTAATGCTCCCATCACCACGTTTCTCCATCCGTCTTCGTCATAAGCGCATCCTGGAATTAAATGCTCATCAAGCAGTCTAAAATCTTTCATTACCACAAAGATCCATCGTATTCGAAGTCTTCCTGTGGGACATTTATATCAATTCTGTTCGTAAATAGCTGTTTAACTGTTCATCATTTCTTCGAAGGTGACCAAACCATTTCATATTCTTACTCCTCATAAAGCGTGAATATTGAATATTTTACGTTTCTTTTAAATGTGAGGTTTCCTATGATCTCCTTTTGTTATACACAGATCGAGCAGAGTTTTTCTTTAGATTTTCTTTCTAATATAAATACACGAGGATCCGAGCCTTCAGAATCGTAAAATAGAACGATGACTATTACTATTGATTCCTAGAAAAAATTATCCACTTACTCAAATATATGATTATCCACATACAAGATGGGGAGGTATTCTGAATCATTGAAATTCACATCTATTGTTTGTTTTAACCACATATGTACATGGTTTATAAAATCCTTCTAGGTTTCCTTGCCTCCTTCAATCGTGCAGAAATTCTGCAAAGAACATTTGCGCTGAATATAATCCACCAGAACGATGGTCCTTCCCATTCTCCTTTGCTCACTTGGATTTCCAATAACTTTTTTACAATGCTAGATTGAACAGCGCGATGAGAGAAACAACATCTCCTTGGCAGATTCTAGATTATATTTTGAACTTGATGTTCCTGGAGGGAACCTGCCTTACAAAGGGTGGGTCTGTTACTTTGTTGTATGTATCATATTCCACAAATACTCGTAATTCTTAACAAATGCTTTTCTAACAGCTGTGGCAACATGAAAATAATCTCTTTTCGATTTTCCCTTGCGACACCATACCGAATACTCTTCATTGATGTTTGAAGAATATAAATTTGTTTCCTGATCAGTGAAGACACTATTTTGTAGCAAGTATTCCAGAGAGAAAGAGAGAAATTATAGGACAGGGTATGGCTATATTCCAATTAACTGACATTTCAAATCTTCCTAAATCAACTTGATGTGTTTGAAAAACTCGGCTGTCACCGATGTTCCTCATATTTTTACGTTCTGTTGAAATTTTATTTTCACACGCTTCCTTATTCTTTTTAGTGCTTTGACATCAACTTCAATCAAAGGCGGCCTCCAATTGGTTAATTCAGCATCTTCGTATGCAAACTATCTGTGGTGTCTTTCCATCTGCAGGCGATGAGGAATTGTGTTATTAAATTTCCTCGGGTGTTAGTTCATTATTAGCGTTTGTTTTTGTCCTCTTTTAAGTATCTCATTTCATTAATAGAAGCAGTTTTTGAGATATTTGTATCAGTTTCCATTTCTTCATGTAATATTTTTTCTGTCAACCTTTTCTCACGACGCAGTAATTTCCTCGCTAAATTTCATCAGTTCTTCTTAACCCCAGTCTTTTATAGCCTGTGCCTACATATTACTCAATAATTTGCTTTAAAGTGCTCACCCTGCAGAATTTTTTGTGGGCAGCGAGTACTAATATTATTACCCAAGTCCATTAATTTCTTTCAGGTATTGGAGGATTGGAATATTTCCTTGTTTTCTGCATGCTGTTTTCGTACAGTGGAATAGAAAAAAGCGAAGGTGAGCTTCATATTTACCTGTATAAGAAGAAATTGTCATCACAACAACCAAATGTGGAGATGAGTTTATTTCCAGCATTAAATAATTGTATTACACAAAAATGTGTTATTGATTTCGTACAAATTAAATTGTCATACGTTTATTAATTATCCTTAGGAAATTTGTATGACAAATTTCCTAAGGACGTAATTAATAAATTAATGTACAATGCTTAGAGAAAACTTTGCAAAGAGAAAGTCCACCCTGAAACACGATGCAGTTACCACAACAACAACTTGGCGTGTTTACCACACAAGCGATTCATCAGTCCTTGAGACAAAACGGCCGATTTCTCTTCATAGCAAGGATAAGGTCTCATTTGAATTCTGGAGCGAAGTTTAGAGCAACAATGCATCTCCCTATTGCATCCCAAATGGGGTGCAATAGGGAGACGCATCGGCCACTCGATACTGATTAATACCCACGATCTCCAGGAGATTCTATGCGGCTCGAGTGCGATGTGGTGTGACATTGTTGTACATAAAAATGAATTCTCCGCCTACCTACGATACCACGGAATAATTCATCGTAAATTTGAAGAACTTCGTTGCATATTGTCCGCCAGTCATATTCCATTTCTATAGACGTGTAGCTTAGTGCGTCCATTAATTATAATGCATGCCCACACCCTGACCCAAAAAGCGTCGTATTTATTTCTTTTAAATGCATTCTCTCGATAGTAAGCACTACCAAGTTCCCACCCGATCAAGTGTTGTCTAGAATCCGCAGAAGGACTAAAGGTACTCCCATCTCTAAAGAGTATATTAGCCCACTGGGTCCTGTCCAATTTCTAAGGATACAGCACCAGTGAATATGCTCTACAATGAGCTATGGATGCCTTTAGGTGTATAGGATTTCTGTGGAGTTTGTCGAGATATTCACGTAACTGTGCTTGAATGGAGCCGATTTTCAAGCTGACCTACTGTGTTGCGTCGATTTTGCCGTTATATCCAAAACTCTGTCTTCATACTCCGTGGTAGAGCGAGGGCGACCTCTTAGCAAACGTCTAGAACGCAGTCCACTGGTGTGAATCGCTGCTAGAGTCTGGATTGAACGCAATACAACGAGATTTCAAAGTTTGTGACTATACCAGTTATTCTGCAGCCTTCTTCAACCTTTCCAATAATTCTTTCGCGCGTAAAATAATCTCGTTGATGTCCTTGAGACAGTGCAAAACATCGAATTTTGCAACTTTATTCCTTCGCGAAAAGAGCTTCCTTCGTACATAATTCTCTGAGCCCACGCCTGTTGCCCTTCATCATGTTCAGTGACAGTGCTATCACATTATTCAAATTGCCACAATTCAATTAGTCTGAATGGGCTGTTGAAAAACTTCAGAAATAGTGTTCTTCCTTAGATTTTCAAAACCAGTTTATGTTTCATACAAGAACTCCAACTTCAGCATCGGATACTTTAGAAAGTCCTTCCATTCTCTGATTAATTTTGCCAAAATTAATCGCTCAAAATAAGGTAGTCGTTTGCTGTAATCTTGTTCTTTCAATGGCAACAATTATGTTGATAAGATCCCTCTGAAATTCTTCCAGCTCCATTTTGTTTTCTCCTGAACTTAACTTGATCGCACCTGCGTTCATTTCTGTTCCACTGGAATTTCTTTGAGGAATGCAGAATTTTCAACGCTTATTCTCGTTCCCTGAGGGATGACAGAGGGCCTTGTTAACGGAATTATCCCCGAACGCACGACATTTAGTATGTTAGTAAAACTCCTCTTACTTGGCTCTTTAACTTAAGTTTGAACTCTGGTGAGGTCCCTAGGGAATGGGCGAAGGGAAGAAAAATAGTTCCATTTTCTAAAGGAGGCTATAAGATTACAGACCAATCACCATCTCCGGATTGGTTGTAAAAGTATTGGAAAAGTTGGTTAAAGACAGAATGAAGGAATGGGTGGAGAAGAATTCTGAGGGCCAACATGGTTTTGTTAAAGGTCGAGCTTGCCTTAGCAATTTACTAACTTTTTATAATAAAGTGAATTGGGAAAGGGGAATGGCAACAAAATGATTCTGCTGAGGCTTTTGACAGGATATCCCATAGAATACTGTTGCGCAAATTAAAACAAATGGGGATGGATATAACACTTTTCATGTGAATAAGAGGTTGGCTGCTGGACAGATATCGAAAAGTAGTGTATGGAGGAGCAGAGTTCAGGATGAAAGGGACCAGTGGTGTTCCACAAGGTTCTGTACTTGGGCCGTCATTATTTAATTTGTGCATAAATGATATAAGAAGTGACTTGAAGGGAGATATTCAGTTGTTTGCTGATGATGCAAAGTTGGTAGCACCATCATCATCATGCGTATCAAGAATTTTGGCCTAGCGTGGCCTGTCGCAGCCTGCCTTAGAAGTCATCGTTGAATCTTTCAAGAGGACGTCCTGGTTTTCTCTTTCCTAATAGCTTGTAATTGAAGTCTTGTTTTGGTAATCTTTCTGTTTTCATTCTTTGAACGTATTCCATCCATTTATGTTTATATTTTTTAATTTTCTTCTATTACTGATTCCTGGTTTAATTCTTTCATAATTTCTTCGTTTCTTTTGTGATGAATGAGGGAAGTAATGGCTGACTGCATACCCCTAGAGTCTGGAGAGTAAATCAAGTGGGAGTTAAATGGATGAATAACACCATTAAGCTTGAGCTGCAAAAAAAAAACAAACAATTGTGGATGAAATTTAAGGAGAAAGGTGACTTGCAGGCCCACGAACAGTATGAAGCACAGACCAGAAAGGTAACTAGTGTAGTTAAAAAAATCAGCTAATGCCTTTTTATTCCCTAATAGGGAGTAGGAGAGGCATTTATACCCTCTCTAGCTTTTGGAGAGTGAGTGGGCAGTTCAATCTCCACCGGTAGTCAATCAGAGATAGCTGGCCCATGTCTATCACTAATTATAGCAGCCGCTGATGAAGAAACTGAAAAACAAGTGGCTGCGATCTCTTGGTAACTAACCCTAACAAGATATGTTACTGTCTGAAACAATGTGGGTACTACAGTTGATTTTCTTGAGTTTACGGGATAAAAAAACCGAGTTTCCTCGAGTAAAAACCCACTTGCCTGTGCCAGAGATCAACTAACTCATGAATCAGATGAAGAAAGGCTTAGAAAAAGTTCCTCCAGTCGGCGACTAGACTTGAATTTAAGTCTGACTTCGAGCGACCAAGAGCAGAGGAAGCATGTGCCACTTCCACTGAGCTACACAGGCCTACTACTTTAATCAAAAAAAGCTAAAGCAGATTATGAAAGTAAATTGGCAATGCAAGCTAAAGTGAATCCAAACAGTTCTTCCGATATGCTGCAAGCAAAAGAAAAAAATGTATACGGCGAGGTTATTCTAAGGAATGGCAATTGCAAGGAGGTAACTGAATCGGAAGAAATAGTAGAATTACTAAGCGAACACTTTGCAAGCATATATCATCCAGGTGATATTGCAGGAATGAGAGAACAAATGGCTGATACAGGAATTGAAGTGCATGAAATGGGGGCGAATAGTATATTACAGAACGTTAATGTAAATATATCTGTGGTATTGGATGGTATACTAGCTCGAGTCTAACGTGAAGCGGCAAAGGAATTTGCCGAAAATTCCTTTTGTCGGAATTTTCAGCAAGAATTTAAAGAGGGTGGAAAGGTAGGAAAATAATTCGATTCGTGAAGGAGATTCCAAGACTGCTGTTGCAAAGTACCGACTGATTAGCATATCGGGTATCGTCAAGGTTTCAGAGATATTAGTCAAGAACAAAATACATGGATTGACAGATGTGAATGGAATACTGTATGGGGACAGCATGGTTTTTTGAAGGGTATATCATGCCTCAGTAACTTGCTCATGTTTTATAATACAGTGATGGCTGAACTGGATAAGAGTAATGGATTTATAGTGATACTGCTGGACTTTACTAAGGCCTTTGACAGGATACCACATGGAATTCTAATCAGTAAACTGCAGCATGTGGGGATGGATATAGGGTTGATGGAGATATCAGAGATTAGTTTATTCAGGAGTGGAGTCCAAAAGAGGGCCTATTACTAGTGGTGTGCCGCAGGGTTCTGTTCTTGGACAACTGCTATTTAATTTGTTTATTAATGATAGGGGAACGGATCTGAGAGGAACGGTTCACTTGTTTGCTGATGATGCAAAGTTGGGTACAGCAATAGTGATTGCAGAAGATGTCAAAATCTTGCAGGATGATTTTGATAGATTGGCATTCTGGGCTAATGAGAATGGATATCGGTTTAATGTAGCAAAGTGTGTAAAGTTATGCATTTTGGGGTAAAAAAAATTGCAGCAGTATATCACCTTGGTGGAACTGTACTCCAGGAGGTTTATGAAGCCAGAGATTTGGGTGTGTTGGTGGATAGGGAGTTGAAGTTTAGGGGGAGCACATAGCAAAAGTAGCTAAATCAGATCACTTGGTTACTGAAGAATACTTTGTCAAGCAGAGATAAGCAAGTTATTGTTCTCTTTTTCGAGCTTGATTAACCTCCATCTTGACTACTGTGCCCCTGAGTTTCTTCTTGATGGGGAGGAGGTAGAGAGGATCCAGAGGCAAGTGTCCAAGATAATAACTGGTCTATGGAATTAACCTTACGAGAACAGGTTGAACATTTGTGGGTTGCAGAAATTGGTCGATATTCAGAAAAGTGGAGATATGACCGAAATGTTTCCAGCATTGATCTTGCTGGAAAAATTCAGCAAGATCAATGGATTAACTACTACTGCTAATGGAAACAAGACAGGATCCCACTTTCTAAAAACTTTTAGAAAGTGGGATCTTGGAGGCATTCCTTTTGGACTAACCCATAAGAAAGACCCCTCATTATGCTTGGAATTCCCTATATATATATATATTGCAGAATGAATATTGCAGACATCACAGAGGCTGAAGAAAAACAATTATATCGTAAGCCTGTGCAATATTTTTGGTCCAGCCGATACCAAGAAGTTAAACAGCAATTTCTTCAACTATCAAAGAAGCATTGAGGATTTGGGCTTCCAGGCTTAAAATTCTGCTATTTAAGCAATACAGTTTCAAAAATCCATAATATATTGCACTCTAATCCCACATGTGCAGACCTTCTCCTGTACTACATTGGTTTTCATCTTCCCCTGTTTGGAGTTGACGATTATAAAGGTCCAAAAGCTGAAATTGTTCCTGAATACTACAACACGTGCTTAACTTTATGACTTCTCAAATATTGACATCTTTTCCATTAAAAAAAAAGAAAAATTTGGTATAAAGAAATCTTCAACCTCTTTCGCCGCGAAATTCCACAGTTGGGTACTGACAACAATACTTTTTTTCACAATTTTTGGAAGTTCCAAGGATGCCCTAACAGGAGAGATATTGCTTGGAGAATTGCATATGGCCGCATTCCAGTCAGAACCATCAAATGGAGGTATTTCAACATTGGAGATCGAATCTGTGACATCTGTTACCAATTGGAAACAGTAGAACATGCATTCTACAACTACCCTCTTGCCTTGCGTATTTGGAACAGATTATGTAATTTGTTAGGCATTTCACTACTTACAACAGAACAGGTTTTTATTTGCAGCACCCACCACCGGTCAGCAATGGGAAAAGAATTTTGATTTTTATAATTAATGATTTAAATTACCTTTTATGGAAGTTTAGAAAGAAACATGGATTTGAAAACCAGCAATATGGCATCCAAATGCTTTATAATATTATATTCTGGAAATTTTACTGTTCTATGAGACGATTTTTGTATTTAGAAAGAAGCATGCTAGGAGATTCCAAATTTATAACTAGATGGTGTAGACCACCCGCATTATGCAATATTCACCAGGGCGAGATAAAATTCTGTCTATTCTTACTATGAGAGTTTTTTAAATAGTTCCATCCTCTTAATTCGATGTGGTCTTATAGTCAATTGCAGGGATGACTGGAGGGCGCAATCCCTGACAGAGAAGGCCAACTCAAGGCAGTTAACCCAGATGGAACTAACCACCTGGGTATTAATCATCTTTGCGCTTTAGTTTCAATTGGTCTTTTCATCTATATGAGAGTGGTGAAAAGAAAAAACAGATAGCCTTTGGCTATATGATGATATGAAAGAGCTGACGCCTTTTCTCTGTCTCTCATGCTATGTATTGTGTCTTTTCTTTCTCCTAATGCTATCAGGCATTAGGAGAAAGTTGCGTCTGTTGCACCCCTAAACTTGCTACTCTAGGCCTGTGATGAGCAACCCTTTAATTTTTCACCTCAATAAAGGTCGAACGCAGTCTGGGTAGTGACCCTTCCCATAATACATAGCATCATAAATGTCCATAAGGCAAGTGACGTGAAGTCATTAGCATCTGTGTACGCTGGTGGTTCCGTAAGTTTTTGGCCTGACTAACTTTTAGAGGTGATAGAAAGAAAACAACTGTGTCACATTTCAACGTAATCACTCTTTACTTCAATACACTTTTCACATCTTTGAATTAGCATTTCTATGCCCTTGAAAAAATAATCGGTACGTTTGTCTGCAAAATGGCCTAAAGCTGCATCTTTCACCTCATTGTCATCTGCAAATTGTCTTTATCGAAAGTCGTCAATTTTCGAGAAGACGTAGTAGTCATTGGGTGCTAGATCTGTGCCGAACGGTGTTTAATCTCCTGGAAACCACAGTCCTTCCCTGCTGACTTTGGACTAGAGCATTGTTGTGAAGCAGGAAAACATCCTGACTCAGCATTCTTCATCTCTTCTCCTTTATGGCATCGTGCAGTTTGTGCAGGAGTGAAGGATAATATTCTGCATTCAGGGTGGTATTCCTTTCTTTGAAGTCATGCAAGAGTATTCCCCGGCTATCCCAAAAGATTGGTGCCACCATCTTCTTGTTGGACTGAGTCACTTTGGCTTTTCTCGGCGGTGCTTTGCATGGTTTGTGCCACTCCATGGATTGCCGTTTGGAAAGTGGATTATAATAAAAAAGACTATGGTTTCATCCCCGATGAAAACTGATTCCAGCATTTCTTTCTGATTCCCTTGGCGAAGCTCTGACCTGCATGAACAGGTGTCACAGTGCACCTTGTGAATTGAAGAGGGAAGTCGGGGAACCGACTTGCACTGACCTTCGTCATGTGAAGCATCTCGTGAATGACTCGAAAGATGGTTGTTATAGAACGCTCGAACCTTGCTGAGATTTCTTTGAACTTCAGCTGTCTGTCATTTAGCAGTTCTTCAACAAAAGAGACATATTCTTCCGTCATCACTTTCATAGGCTGACCACGAAGATCATCTTCGATGCTCTCTCTTCCTAGGCGAAACAGTTTAGCCCATTCCTTCACAGCGGAACATGAAGAAGCTTCCCCATAAACGCCATCCAATCGTTGTTTGATAGCATTTGAAAAAAACCCTTCTTCAGTGAAAAATTTTATCACAGCTCAGTATTCAATTTTTAACATTAGAGCCATCAATGTTAAGCGCAGTAGCCTAACATGAAAAAGAATACTTTTTTTTTGGGATTACGTGTAAAACACAAGTATCAATTAATATTTTTATAGCCATATATTTCAGACTAAATGCGCCTCCGTAGCTCAGTCAGTATAGACGAAGCTCTTATGGTTGGAAATACCAGGGTTCGATTCCCATCCATGACGTGAGCAACCTTTATCTGGTCTCTTTCGACTAAAGGTGAGTTAGCCGATGTCATACGGAGGTGGAAGGTTTTCTTTTCTCCAGAAAATTGAGCATATAGTTCCATAGACAAATACCTTCCCCTCACCCCTAAAGTCTGGTTCTGCGACAACTCTGTTTATATTGTGCGCATAATGTCCTATCATGTAAAAGACTGATCCCAAATACATTGAATAAGGTACACGAGGAAGAAGATATTTTAGCCTAAATAAATAGGATATTATATACCATCACTGGCAATGATAGTTACAAACTAGGTACAATGTTAACAATGGATTGATTTGTTCTCTTTATCTATGATATGAGAAAGTCATACTGATTAAGTTTGGACAGTGAAGCAAGGCGTGAGTAAGCGTGTTTCCGACCGCTCGATATTGTAGTCTGTGTCTATTCCATGCTGCCAAGCCAGATTCCAGCCAACTAGAGGAATTACGGACAAATTCCCATTTGTCCATAATTCCTCCTTTCTAAAATTACCTCTCCCCATTCAGTAACACTCATCTGCACTGTTTACTCCTCTCAAAATTCCAAAGTCATAGCTAAGAAAGATTAGATTAATTCCTGGTCGATCTCATCATGAGCCATGAATCTCGAATGTCTGCGATCTAGATACTGAAATTACTTTAGGCGAGCTGAATGTCCTCATCTTCAAATGGCTTTCTTTTCAGTGCTGCAGGCATAGCTAGGCTAATAGCAGAAGTATTATGCAAATTGTGAAGGTTTCGACCTAAATACCGGATAACCTTTTTGCTCTCCCAATATCATTTATCCTTTCTTAACCCAATTCTCTTTTCATGTACACTGTTAATGGTCACATTTACTTTCAGTAACTTGAACTACAATCTGGTACAAATTTCCTCTGAATTAGTGCTTTCCCTTCAACCATTCCAATCTCTTCAACTTTGACGATCTTTCTCCTTCATGATCACACAACTGCTTCCACTATTAACAAGTGTACCATATCATTTATAATAAAAAGTACATTATTTTGCATGCCACAAGAATAAATAAAATAATCTGCCAAGCCTTGTATTTTTACGAAGAGAGTAGATGAGAGTCTACCATTTGGAAACAGCGTGGTGGATAGCTAATAATGATATGTGACCAAGATTGTCATCTTGTGTGAGGGTTACGGCCGATTCATGCCAGCGACTCGTAATTCCTAACAATTCTTTTTCTTCTTCTTCAACCTTCTGGTTCTGTCCACTGCTGGACGAAGGTCTCCGCCATGATTTTCTAGATCACTCAGTTTTCTGCCTCTCCCATCTATCTCACTCCTGCAATTTGTTCCAGTTCATCCCTCCACCTTCTTCTCGGTCTTCCTCTTTGTCTTGCTCCATCCATTGGTCTCCACTCTTGTTTTTCTAGTCCATCTCCCGTCACTGCATCTGGCAATATGGCCAGCCCATCTCCACTTACCCTGTTTAATGTATTTTACAATATCCGTGACACCTGTTTGAGATCTTATCCAGGTATTTGTCTTCCTATCTCTTAATGTTATTTTAGCATACTTCTTTCCATGCGATGATGTGTTGTTTTCAGCTTTTTATTTAGGGCTTCTGTTAAAGTCCATGTTTCTCCTCTGTATGTTAGGAGAGGAAGTATGCACTGGTCGAAAGCTTTCCTTTTTAGACTCATAGGGATGTCACTTCAGAATATGTCTCTGATTTTCCCATAAGCCATCCATCCAAGGTGAATTCTTCGTTTAATCTCTTTTCTTTGGCACTCCTCAAAAGATATCAGCTGGCCCCCAAATATACACATGAGGTAACGTGTTCTATTTCATGGTTTTCAATTTTGACAGTTCTATGGTTTATGTATTTATTCATCATTATCCTAACACTATGTTGTCTAAAATAGTTCTCTCAGAGATTGACTAGAAAAATGACCGAAGAAATACAAAACGTTCCTCTAGTTGGCGATTATAATCAAACAGAATGATCTTTAGGCAGCCTAGCGATATGGAACAAACTTAATTTTACGAAATGTTACCTTGCGACAACTCCTGTTTCATGCCACAGCTGTGTTGAATTATTCCATAAATGCAAAACAGCTATCTGCAGATAGAATCCTATTTCATAAAAACTGCAAAACGGCCTCAAGAATTCAGTATCTCTTCAAATGGATTAGTTGATCTGTGGTTTATTGGCACAAACACAGCAAAGATTACTTTCCTACACAGGGCATTAAAAATATATAGGGAAATTAGTAGAGAACATCCTATGTCCGCGCGGTTAGCTTAGTGGCTTTGGCTTCGCAACCATATGCCTGGGGAAGGAGTGTCCCAGGTTCGATTCCCGTCGAAGATGTGAGGAACTTGAGGATCTTCCTCAGCCATAGCCAAGTTAGCCAGTCTTGGGCGCGGGCAGTAGGGCGTTTCCGCCAGTTTATCTGACGTTTTTCATTCCGCAAGCAGGCAAACCGACCCCGTGAACATACGCTTCTACAGTGAAAAAATATATCCCCCCAGCCGCAGGCTAGGTGACAGGTCGGTTGGGAGTGGTACTAACAAGAAGTTGCATCTAAGTAACACCGGACTCTGCATAGGAAGTGGGAATAACGCGTAGTGAAAGAAGAAGTAGAAATATAAATTTTTAAAATAAATTAGGCAATGGCATATCTACAAAGAGATAGAATTTATGTTCAACTATAATAATCTAAAGAACTTCATGCAGCTTCTCCAAGTCAGACGAAGATCACATTGAATGTATACACTGTTTGGAAATAAGTCAAAGTCACCATAGTGAGAGGAACGATCCGGCATGACACCAACCTTAATAAAAAGATATCCTTTTGTTGCAATGACTACGGCTATCATCCGGGCATACTTTCCACAAGCATAAAATAGCGATCAATGCTTATTTTGGATCATTCTTCCTGTAGGGATGTAATGAGGTTTTGGACTGTTTTCGGCGGACGTCCCTTGACCTCACTTGACACTACAGTCCATCCCACAGATTATCAGGGCAATGTGGAGGCCAATCAAGTGTGGTGACATTCATGTTCACAAGTTACACAATTACAGCAGCAGTCCTATGACTGGGTATTGTGTTGCCGAAGGTGACAGTGGTCATTTCTGTAGAAACTACAAAGTTGGAAGCATTGCATTATCCAGAATGTTCAGATACCTCTCGGAGCGCAATGTTCGTTGCATGACAGAGGTAATAGGCCAAAACAGGATGAACAGGACCACACCTTCACCTGCAGATTTCATAGTTTCGGCTATGCACTCTAGTAAGACACTTTCACTGGGCCACTGCTACACAAAAATCCTTCCCTCTGCTCGATAGGGCGTCTAGCATGATTCGTTGATGTCTTCTGTGGTGCGAAAAGCACCACTGAAGACGACATTGCTGTTGGTTCGGATAATGTGGGGCTTGCATATTGGGTTCTTATCCATGGAAATCCATGTTGTCAGCCTCGGTTCTGAATGTTTCTGTGCATATTCTTGTTCCAGTCGATGCCCGAAACTCCTCATTCAATGTATTGACCAAAGAATAGCGTATTTTGCAAATTCTCCTTTGTAGCACCCTATGGTCAAGTTCGGTGAGTGTTATTAGTCGTATACTGAAAGTGGAACTTACAGTTGACTCCCTGCACTTCCATCTCAGTATGGTATACTGATTGTTTACCTGGTATGGCATAATTTTTCAACAGTTTACTGAACACATCCAAGCATAAAGCCAAATCAGTCGGTTCTCTTCTCAGAGGAGCCATTTCACCCGGAAACAGTTACACTGACTTTGGAGCATTATATTCTTCCAGTTTATAATGACTACAAACACGTAAGTCGTTATTGCATGGCACAATTCACCTTGCCCATGGGGTTGTGCGATGACTTTCTTCCGAGCACTCTATAGCTTTGCAGAATTAGTATAAACTGCATTTCTCGCTTTAAGTACTGGCATTCTACCAGAATATGATGAATGGATATACGAGTGTTCCACTCTTCACACAGGCATGTCATTGGTATTCACTCTCAATATATAAGATCCAATGTGGCAAAAACAACTTCCTCTCCTGTGTGATATGTGGATTAAACTGCCTGTGCTTTATTTCAAACTTCATGTTGTGCAGTTTATTTGCCTCTTTTATAATGGAGTGGAAAACAGAAGGTACAGAATGTGCGAACCAACCTAGTAGCTTCGTCGGTAGTCTCATTTCGCTTGATTCCGATGTAATTAGATATCCAGTACAATCGATCTTCCCCATTGAGAGAAGATTATATTGCTGTTAAGTTGAAAAGTTGATGATGATACGTTAATTACTTTGTTTCCAGTGTTGATGAAAAAATGGAGAGTACAGTTCTCTTTCTGGTGATGTTCAGGGAGAAGGTGGCTTCTCACCTTTCGCAGGAATGCTGTAAGCTTTCAGCTGAGTTTCTCAGTGCAGCTGTGCTACCTGTTCTGTGCATTGTATTTGAAACTTGTATATCTGAAGAAATAGTCGAAAATTGGGTGCTTTCTTGGTTCATGAAGAGGATGTCGTATTCTTTAAAATCAGATGACCTGCAGGTTAACTCTGCATATCTCCAAGACGGATCAATTGAGTATTAACGGAGTACTCTAGATGAGCATGCCGCCTTCCGTTAACGTCGCGGAACGAGACAGCTTTTGGCGAATTAGGATTAAATTTGTGGAGGTTACTAGGCCACATTCCCATTATATCGTGATCGGATTTAGTGGTTCTACTCTTGCAGGCAGGATTCCATTTGATGAATGCTTGGTGAGATTATAAGGGATTCCCCGATGGAGATATTTGCTGTTTCTATTGGATTATGGTTGCATATATACTACTTGGAAAGAAGTCAACAGAAACGATAGCGCGAGGAACAAACAGCCATGGCACCTATCTTATGTAGACATATAATCAGGTTTTGAACTATTGGGGGGTGGACATCCCCTTGACCTCACCTTGATACTACATTTCATCCCACAGATGTTCAATACGGTTTAAATAAGGGTCTGTGAAAGCCAGTAAAGTGTGGTGACATTCACGTACACCCACTATGCAGTTACCGTGGCAGCCTTATGATGGTGCAGGCTTGATGAAAGAGACAGCAGTTAGTTCCGTAGGAAGCATTGCATTGTCCAGAATATTAGGATACCTCTCGGAGTTCAATGTTCCTCTCAACACATACAGTGGTCGGTGGTCAAACCAGGAAAAATAGGAACATACCATCATATTGTCACCCTCGAATTTCATAGTTGGAGTTACGCATTCTGTTAAGAGACGTTCACCGGGCCTTCTGCTACACAGAAACTAGCCGATCTGCTTGGTAGAAGGTGGTGCATGATTGATCGCTCCATAACACGCCTTTCTAAGCTTCCACATTCATTGTACATCCTATTTGATCACTGAAAGATGAAGCTGTATGTTGGTTCGGGTAATATGGGGCGTTCATATTGCAGTCATGCCACTGAAAATGCATATTGTAAGCCTAAGCCTAGGTCGTCCACTGCTTTCAGCAATTGCGGTTGACTCCCTGCGCTTTGATCTCAGTATAGTATGACTGATTGTTGACCTCGGAGCCAAATTTGTCAGCAGTTTGCCAAACAGATAGACTTGAAAAATGCCATCCTATCACAACGCCTCTTTCGAATTCCGTCAGTTCCCTTCACTCAGACAATTTCATTCGGAGTCACCTGAACTTAGGAACATCATAATGCTCCAAATTATACCGGCTACAAAAGGTGCCTTGTTAGCGATGGCACGCTGCACATTGACCATAGAAGTATAGCAGTGTACTTTATGAACGTTGGCAGAGGCGTCCGCCACCATAGTGTATACCTGTTTGTAAGATACATGTAGGTATCAAGTCTTCTTCACTTCGCTGTTGAAGGCCTACTTTGGATGCGATTTCAGGCATGGCCATTTCGTGCGCAGATTTGATGGTCTTCATCTAAGTTCCCGTATTCCAGTTTTGCTAGGAACTGAAGGAAACGCCATGTCAGATTTGTGGATAAGATGCGTCCTACGACCCTCACACCATGAAAGAAAAGTGAGCTGTTTTAATAAGGAAATACCATGAGCAGACATATGAATTCAAAAATATAATAACGGAATAACTCACGTAAAGTATTATTTAATAATATAATTTTAGCCTGTGTATCGCAGGCATCTTCACTACATTTATAAAGCTAATTGAACAATGATGACAATTCCAAAAGGCGCCACCTAAGTAGCTAATGTAAGATAACTAAAAAGGTCAATACATTTCTTAACTAATATATATATATATATATATATATATATATATATATAGAAAGTATTTTACCTTGGGTATAATAAATGTTAAAGATAGACAGCTATTTTAAACCTGGTTTTACTCCATTTCCCAAGTAAGCAAACAGACCAACAAGTCAAGTTTGTGCCTGCAAGTGTTGCAAGTCTAACTGATCCTACAGGTAGTGCAAGACCAAGGCAACTCATGGTAAAAGTAGAATAAGCTCTGATCACTAATCTTAATATTTACCCTTCATGCAAAACACATCTCCTGGAGGAGATGTATGATGCTTTGTATTAAAGGCAAGGGGCCACTACCCAGACCGATTTCGACCTTTATTGAGGTCTCATCAGTGGGAGCCAGGCTAGAAATACCAAGATTTTAGTAATACAGAGTTTACAAGTATTTTGCCAGAACAAGTTTCCATAAGGTAACTTGTTCTGGTAAAATAATTTACCACAAGTTACCATATTATTATACCCAAGGTAAAATACTTTCTACATTTATATCTCCTCCTGAGATTTTTATTTAATAAGGTTAAAACAGCTTATGGTAATTTGTTCTGGTAAAATACTTATACGTTCTGTATTACTAAAATCTTGATATTTCTAGCCTGGCTCCCACTAATGAGACCTCAATAAAGGTCGAAACCGGTCTGGATAGTGGCCCCTTGCCTTTAATACAAAACATCATATATCTCCTCCTGGAGATGTGCTTTGCATTAAGGGTAAATATTAAGATTAGTGATCAGAGCTTATTCTACTTTTACCATGAGTTGCCTTGGTCTTGTACTACGTACAGGGTCAGCTAGACTTGCAACACTTGCAGGCGCAAACTTGACTTGTTTGTCTGTTTGCTTACTTGAGAAATGGAGTAAAACCAGGTTTAAAATAGCTTGGTATCTTTAACATATATATATATGGGTTACCAAGTAATTTTATAAGCTTGGTTATTTAACTCCTAATCCCAAGTATGCAAACAATTAAGTTGGCGCCTGAAACATAGTTCAAGTCTAAAGATGGTACAACACCAGGGCAACTTATTGTAAAGGTGGGTAAAGTTCTGATCACTATTCTTAGTATTTTCCATAATGTAAAGCACATCTCACTAAAACTTTAATTTCATATATATATATATACTGTATATATATATATATATATATATATATATATATATATATATATATATATATATATATAATAAAAAGTTAGGAAAGATTAGCTGATTTATAAAGTGCTATCTCCAATAAAGGGGATAGACGTTAACCATCGGATCTGTTTAAGTTAGGAGAGTGAAGTAGAGTTTCACATCTTTCTTTATAAAGCCGTTCCACGAGGAACCGACTTTTGTGAAGGACTCTTGTCTTGTTCCAATGAACTCTATGTCTAGTGATGATGGCATATTCTGCAAGTCCAGACTGTTCAGGTTCAAGGTATTGAATATAAGACTGGTGTTCTTCTAGCCAGCCTTATATTCAACACCAGTCTCATATTCAATATGTGCAATTGCAGAAACATAGCCCTGTAGTTTTGTATGGATTTAGTTTTGCTCTTGAGGCTGTTTGGTAGACTTTATATGTTGTTCGTGTATGTGAGAAATCTTCCTCCTGATGTACTATGATCGTGGCTTCATTGGTATAGACTGTCGTGATCAGGTCTTGATAAGAAATAATCAAAGGGACGACTTTTACTGATTTTTAGTTTTGTCTGTACAAACAGGCTCTATAGTAACTGTGTCAGGCAAGCCAAACAGTGTACAGCCTTGTTTTGTTCCTTTCTTGTATGGCTCTGTTGCAGTTATTCTGTTTATTTTTAGAAACAAGTGGGCATTAGAGTACATATCCTCGTCAAGAGATTTTTTATTCAAAGATAACCTTATTCAAAACGTTCACTCGGAATTAATTAAAATAAATTTATCTGCACTCATGAAGAGAGTTTATACTGAACTTTAAAATGTTACATTCATAAGATTTATTAAAACAGCAAAATGATTATTATATTTCCCCTTGAGGAAGGATTATATTTCTGTTAAGTTGAAATGTTGATAATACTGTTGCCTGTTCAATCTGGAGTTGATTATTTTGGTTCTAGTTTTGATGAAGTAAAAGTAAATGAAGGGTGCCCTTCTCTTTGGGATGATGCTCAAATAAAGTGGCGTTTCTGCTTTTGCGAAGCCTAAGCAGAATCAGTTGCCTGTCTCGGTGAAGGTGTGCTATCTCTTATATATATTATAGGTAAAAGTTGTATATCTCCTTTCTCAGTTATGCAGAAAGATTTGCCAATTGGAGGGTTTCCTGGCTTTTCATGTATAAGGTTGAGGTCTTCTTCAGACTGCAGATTAGTACTGCACTTCTCCAAGATGAACAGATCAATTTGGTGTTGACTGGGCACTCTGTATGATTGACTTTCCCAGTTGTATCGCAGAAATGACTAGTTTCTGGCAAATTCGGATTAAATTTGTGTAGCTTAATATTTGTGTAGCTTAATATGAGTAGAAGGTCATTGTGCCACATTCGCCATGTCTGTGTCGGATTTTGTGGATCGAGTCTTGTACGGAAGATCCTATTTGATGGATGCGTACTGGTGAGCGATCCTCTCATGGAGATATTTCATGGGATTAGGTTTGCATATGATTTATGAATGTTGGACCAATTGACTGCCATGATTTTGTTTGTAAGATACATGTAAGTGTCAAGTCTTCTGAAGTTCGCTGTTGTAGGACTACTTCATATATGATTTTTGCATTGTCATTAAAAGCACAGATTTTGTGGGATTCATTTAGGTTCCTATATTGCAATATTGCTAGGAATGGGATTGAAGGAAGAGCTATATCAGGTTTGTGGATAAAATGTCTTTTACTGCTCACATCATGCTAATTCCATGCAGGAATGAAGGGCTGCTTTTCTTTGACGGTTTATCATTCAGTTGTGGAAGTGGAAGGAATTGAGGTTGTTTTTACAGATGTTTTGGCTTTTTCGCCTTCTAAAGGAACCTCTTGAAAAGGGATCAGGTTAATTGGCACGTGATTTGCTGTCATTAGAATATTCAAAAAGGGGAGACCTCTGGTTGAGGAAGAGAAAATCTGCTATGTTGTCTGTGGAAAAACAAGGTCTGAAACTGATATCTTGCAATCTACTGACACCAATCCCTGTCCTCCATTCTGAAGGTAAACAGACCTCAGTGTATGAGAGCTAGTTGCTCCTCAGTCGATATAACGGAGAACTATCTCACAGGTTGCGAGGGAAGTGTGAATGAAGTAGCCTGGGAAGAACGTGATATGGAGAATTGTGAAGGGTTTGTCCAGATATTACGTAGGGAGCTAACGAGAAGAGCAACGATTACGAATGTCATGATAGCTAGAATTTGTGGAATGAGTGAACTTCAGTTTGTGCATGTACAGATAAATTTCAAGATAGAGGAGAACCTGAAACTATTCTCCGCTATCTGTATTTCAAGTTCTCTCCTAAAGTTAAAGGACTTGAATGATGGGATGAGGAATTACAAGGGGGGGGGGGGAACAGGGGCAAGGGTCTTGTACTTATACACCAAATCAAGGAGTATTAGGTATAAGAGTACAGAGTTAACAGCCTTGTACAGTTCGTCAGTTCATAAATCATCGGTGTCTGTCAGAAGTGGTTAACATAGTATGATGCGTTCACTGGAATGAATATTATGGTTGTAGCATTTTACTAAATATAGAAAAGAATAAAGGAAATGCTGGTACTGCTGATGATTTTTTAAGTGTTGTGTGCCCTCCATGTGGAACTTGAATAAGGCAGCAGTGATAATTGCTTTCAAGGTAATTTGGTGTGGGGTAGAGGTAAGGTGAAGTTAAAGGTAATTAAATATAGCAGGTGATTCCGAAATGCTCTCATCTCAAATAGTTAAAATGGCGAGTGACAAGAGGGCACTATTAATGGGTCACTGTAAATATGGAAGTATTGATATGAAGCAGAAAACAACCTGTGTGAGTAAGGAAACTGAATTTCATAAGCTACTCAGGGACAATAGCATATTCAGATATCGTTGAAGCAACATACGTGGTACGTGTTGCTTCCTCTGCATGCTGCATACGTTGGTTGTGATATACTGTATAATATTTATTCAATGATGCCACGAACTGCTGTAAAGATCGTGTTGTTTTGACCTAGGAATGCTACGCATTCCCTATAACGGTAAAAATTTCACTGAATAAATGAGAGCAGTGGAATTATTGACGGAGCGACTATGATAAATTAAGGAAACAGATTGGTTTCCGTAGCGATTTGATCAATTGAAAAGGAGAGGCATCAGCAGTGCCTAGGACTAGATTTCAGTCAATTGTCATTCCTGAGGTAGGATGATAAGTAAAGTACATATGCAATCGTTGAATTGTTGCAGGAGCTTGTGGAAACTATATTACGGAAGAGATCAAAATAATAAAATAAATCAGCTAACGCGTTTTATTCCCTTATAGAGAGTAGGCGAGGCCTTTATACTCTATCTAGCCTTTTCGAGACTGAGTGGGCAGTTCAATTTCCACCGGTAGCCAATCAGAGATAGCTGGCCCATGTCTATCACTAATTATAGCAGCCACCGATGAAGAGATTGGAAAACAAGTGCTGCCATCTCTTGGTACCTAACCCTAACAAGATATGCCACTGTCTGAAATAATGTGGGTACTACGGTCGATTTTCTTGAGTTTACGGGAGGAAAAACCAGGTTTCTCGTGCCAGAGATCGACTAACTCGATCACACCGGTCGAAGAAAGGCTTAGAAAAAGTTCCTCCAGTCGGCGACTAGACTTGAACTTAAGTCAAACTTCGAGCGAACCAAACGCGGAGGACGCAATCGCCACTTCCACTGAGCTACACAGGCCTTTACAGAAGAGATATAAAACAATATGATTCCCCTGAACATCAGGAGGAGTATACCTCACAGGTTGGGAAAGTAAGAAGTGTGGTGGGCAATAAAAAAATCTGCTACCGTCATGAAAAATATTTTGTGCTCAACTTTCCCCGAGACTCGGTGTGTGAGCTAATGTAATATATCTCATATTAACATTTCCCCTTTTTTTTTCGTCTGCCTATAACCTGTTAAATTGACAGTACACTAATTCGCTTAAATTATCACAACTCCAACATCCATTAACTTTTGCACGAGTACACGTGACTACTACAAAAAACTCTCAACAAATATGCTTCTACAGCTTGCAAGCGTTTATTTTATTTCGCCAACGCCGCACAAGCTAAAAGTAACTAATTATCGTTTAATAATTGGATTGAGTTCGACTAATATTGAAGTGGCGACCGGAGAAATTACTACATTTTTAAAATAAGTGACAAACGCATACATATCGGCCACGGATTAGAAGCCTTTATGCAGTTGTACGCAAATGCCACTTACGAGCGAATATGCAAATTGCTTGGTCACCTGCGTCAACAGTTGTTCTAGGCAACTATTTAAGAATACTGCTGTCACAATAGTCTGTTAAAATAGTAATGACACAAGGAAAAAAAGGATCTTTTGGAGTTCAATGAAGGGCTCATTGTGGTGCCGGTCTGGTTTGAGCCATGATGTTGAAAACAGCAGAGCTGAATGGTTTCTGAAAAGATGAGCTATCCCTGGTGTTTAATCAGTAGAAAAATAATCTCATTGCTTGCTTCAGAAGTGTAACTGTAGCCCTAAGATGGTGGTCAGGAACGAGATCGCGTTCGTCTGAAAAGGTTTGTTCGTGCAAGCCTTTTCAGACGAAGGCGATCTCGTTCCTGACCACAGAACTTCCTGTGTGCAGCAGTTGATTGAATCATTTAATGAAGGCTGTTCCCGATCCATATCGGTACGAACTATGTGGAGGGATTTGAGAAGAGGATTGGTATTGGCAATCGCATACCTATATGGAAACCACTGATTTTTGCAAAGAATTGGAAAGTTCGTTTACATTGGTGTCAATAATACCAGGACTGGAAATTCGAAGACTGGAAAAGAGTGATCTGATCCATCGAGTCAAGGTACACCTTGTTCTGTACAGATTGTAGGCAGAGAGTTTGACGTGAACATCATAAAGCCATGAACCCAGCTTGTCTAGGAAACAAAAGTCAAGGTTTTGGAGGTGGCGTCATAGTGTGGGGCATGTCTGTAGGTACGGAACGTGTCCCTGATATTGTCGGAAGGTTGGGTGTCATCCAAAAATATGAAAACATTGTTGACGAACATGCCCATCCTGCAATACTGATTTTTTATCCACCAAGTCATGGTTGTTTCATGGAGGACAATAGTACTATCTATTGTGCAAGAATTCTTCAGTAGAGATACAGGGAGCCTGACGACGACTTCCACCATCTTATCTGGCCACCACAAAGCCCGGATCTATAGACGTATATGAAATGTAGACGGGAATGCAATCCAACACCTTGTGGAATCTAGGCAAAACCGCATATGTACTGTATTTCGGACTAAAGGAGAACTGAGACGGTATCAAATAAAAGTTTGTAAATCAGTGACCGGTATGTGTATGATTTATCATATAATTAGTTTTTATAATTCGTTAAATATTTTTAAAAAAAATCAGCTAATGCCTTTTAATTTCCTACAGGTGCTAAGCAAGGCCGTTTTACCCCTACCTAACGTTTGGAGACTGAGAGAGCAGTTAAGTCTCCACCAATAGCCAACCCAAGAAAGACTATCATTAATTACACACGGCACCGGTGAAGAGATGCAACTAACAAGTACTGCCAACTCATAGTCCCTAATCCTCACACCATGTTTTACTGTCTTAAAACATTGTAGGGTATACGGTCGTTTTTCTTGAGTTTATGGTAAGAAAATTCCGAGTTTACGGGAGAAAAACGCGCTTGCCCGTACCAGAGTCGACTTCCTCGGCAACCGTTCGAAAAAGGCTTAGTAAAAATTCCTCCAGTCGGCTACCAGAAGATAGTTTGCGACACTCTTATTTCGAGCAGTCTAGTTTCGTGAACAACACATACCACTTCCACTAAGCTACACAGGGGCGCGTTCGAAAATTATTAACTTTTAATTTGAAATTCTGAAGGGAAAAAAAATTGGTCACTCGGTTATTAGGTGTGTGCCCTCCTTTTTTTACTGCAGAACGCCCGTACACCCGCCACCCGCACAGCTTTCAGAGAACCGTGCTAATTAGGAACGAAAATGACATAGAAAAGGAGATGCACTGAAACAGTAAAACAAACTCCAATAAACTATATTTAAATTAAGGGGATATTAAATCTCACAATATTTCAAAGCCGAATAAGAAACTGAAAGATAGGAATCAAGGAGTTTCATGCCGAATATAGCAAACTATAAAAGTTTCGGCTGACTGTAGTGTAAGCTAAGGCACATAGGTCAACACTAGGGAAACTCGTTGCAAAGGTGGTAAAGTTCTGATCCCTATTCTTAGTATTACCCATAATGTAAAACACATATCCTATGAGATGTTTGATGTTATACATTGTGGTGAAGGTCACCACCCAGACCGGTTTCGACCTTTGTATAGAGTGAAGCGGGCTCTAAAAATAAGACGATCCCGAAAGATCGCCCAACTCAGCGTTGTTCCACTCACTGAGTGGAACAACGCTGAGTTGGGCGATGTTTGAGCCTATTACTGGGTAGAGCCTATGCTGAAAAGAACACAGCAAGGCTCTACCCAGTAATAGGCTCACCCCCACCACCAAGTAGAGCTATAATCTCAGCGGTGGCTCCACTCAGAGACAGGCAAAAACCTACCTCCAAACAGAGCCTCTGAGAGCCATATCCGTCCCGCACCGGTTTCAACCCTCATTGGGGTGTAATCAGTGAGTAGGTAGACCAGGTAATACTGAGGTTATAGCGAAGAGAACTTTATACTTTGCTATACGAGTTGTCAAAAAGGTACACCCATAAATTACTTAAATACAGAGCTAAATAGGCTTCAGTTCGGCGATGTAACATTATTCGGGTTTGAAATAATGTGGGATTTGATATCTCCTTAATTTTAATAATGTTATATCGCCGAAGTTAAGCGTATTAGCTCTTTATTTAAGAAATTTATGGGTGCACGTTTGACAACTCGTATAGCAAAGTATAAAGTTCTCTTCGCTATAACCTCAGTATTACCTTGTCTACCTACTCACTGACGAGACACTGTCATTCCAGGAGAATTTTTTCATTTGCTAGTTTATTTACTTTGATATATTTACTGCGGTTCTGCTTAATATTTTACTAACGTTGTTACTGTTATATTGTGTTGCTTATTGTTACTAACTCTAAACTGCTGATGGTGCTTTATAAAACTACGGGATATTCAGAGTCTTTACGACTCTTAATTTCTTTTTTTTTTCTTTTTCACGCAGAGTCCGGTTAATATGAGCAAGATAATCCCAGTTCCGCCCCCCCCCGGAACAGAACCTTAGGAGTGGAGATTCCTGGATTGGAGGATACTAGAGTCTTAACGAAAGTCCTTAAGGATCTAATAGGAGTCTCAAACATCTACTCCTTCACCACATATGGACGAGGAGCATTTGTTATTGTGGTAAAGAACCTAGCTTCGAGAGACAAATTTCACTTCTGACCCCTACCATGGTGGGGTCACTAGTGAAGCAGTTAAAACTCAACCGCTTCCCTATGGAATGCCTAGAAGCCAGAGATGACGTGTTGGTGCGAACCTTTAGCAAGTGGGGTAAGGTGAGCAACATAAAGAACAGCATCTCCAAGGAGGACACTGCTTGGTACTCCGGCGAAGTGACATTTACGATGGACATGCAACAACCTGTGCCCAACCTCGTCACTATCGGCACGTCGCGTGTCATCGTCAATTATTCCGGGGTACAGAGACAGTGTCTGCGATGTGGCTTGGTCGAACATCTGGGAAGTGACTTCCCCCCGAAGCCAATTGTTTCAACTGCGTCGGCGTCCGGCACATCTCCAGCCAGTGCCGACACCCCTGCTGAAAGTGCTCCAACACGGAGCACAAAATACCAACATGTCCTCTGCGCATATTTGCAGAGCGGGCAGGGACACCGATCGAACTTTGAACCCACAGACTGCCTGAGACGCCGGTGAATTTCCGGTGCTCCCCAACCAGCGGGGAGAAAATATTCGCACAGACGGTTTTGGGGAAAATCAAAAAGCGTTCTGCAACAACAACAGCAGAAGAAACTCCCCCCCAGCAGCAACATCCACTGAGGAAACAGTCACCCCCCCTCGGTTGCTTCCACCGTACCACTACCAGCGACAGAAGAACAACGAACAACCGAGGGTACAGATGAAGCTGAGGATAGCGTTCCACCAGCTACCACCCCCTGAACTACATCTAAGGAGGCTTCATCTGTAGATGCTTCCACGACCTCCCCTGCAGTAGTCAGCGCCCCCTCCTGCAGAAGAAAAGAAGACAGAGGAGGGGAAACAACAACTCCCCCCCCCCAAAGAGCCACCTAAGAAGAGGAAGGAGCAGGCTGCTCCCCTAAAATAGAGAAAAAACATCGAAGCCGCTCCAGAAGAAGCAGGGACTCAACAACATCTGAGTCCGAAATGGAGGTAGAAACCCCTTCTCATCGTCAGGAGAGTATAAACTGCAATGTAAGTAAATACACCGGCTCCCAGTTCAACAGCTACTACTACAAAATAGTCGACAACAAACTTACCAGCTTTAAAAGCAAAAACAGTCGTCACTAGCTCGAGGTGCTCTCGAGCTCGTGTGCAAAACTGGAAGCCTGTCTGCAGGGTGCTGGATATTCTGACCGCCCCCCTCCCGACGAATTGAGTCCTTGATTAATTATGTCAAGCAACTGCGAATCAAGTACCTAGGCCGGGAATAACTTCATAAAACATCATAATGCCTCCCCCCCCCCTTCTGTGTTGCCTCACTCAACATTAGAGGGCTCCGTTCACCATCTAAATAAGAGGAGGTGTGGAAGTTAATGATAACGTTTAATATACGGCTCTTGTTCCTGCAGGAAACACACTCCTTCCACTACCGGGACATGCAGATACTGAGCCAAAAGTACCCCGTGACATCATATTGGAGCTTCGGCAACAGAAACAGCGCCAGGGCACTTATGCTATCCCCCCCCTCCTTGGAACCTTCCATAACATCCAGAAGGATGCAGAAGGGAGAGTTCGCGCCATAGTCTGGAAGAACCGTAGATCCACCATCAAGATCAACATTCTTCCAGTCGTTTTACAACTACTTGTATGGCGCCCATCATGTCATCCTGATGGGGGACTTTAATTGCGTGGCGGACCCGGCCTATGACAAAATGGGGGGAAATCCCAACTTAGGCACTGCTGGCTACAGGCAACTGGATATTCACCTCAGGAATCTCCAGCTGACAGAGATCTGGAGGGCTCACAACCCCTACTGTCGGGATTACATTTGGTAAAAGTCGTGTAATCGGCACAGGGCTCGACCGCTTCTATCCGTCACCATCCATTGTTTCCAGAGTCGAGGCAATAAGACACGTTAACATCTGTTCTTCCATCTCAGACCATAAATTAGTTGTGCTCACGTACCAACATCTAGAAACAATAGAAACTGGTCCGTGCCCCTGGAAGTTACCACCAGATTTCCCATCTCTGTTCTCGGCCAAGCTTCATCAACTGTGCTCCACCTGGAGCACCGCTGGCTGGGACTGGGACATGTGGGCACAACTCAAAATCTCCATTAAAGAACATGATCAAATGAGGCCAAAAACATGCCTTCCATCGAATATCTCGGCTCCGTGATCACTACAAGGAGCTAAATCGGTTCGTGGCCAGCCAACGCCAAGGCTTTCCATGTCACAATGCCATCCGTGACATTAATCTCGACATTGACATGGAGAGACAGAAACAGGTGGAAGAAAAGGACATGAAGATCAGACTCCACCTGAGCTCGGTAGACAGGCAATCTGCTACTTTCTACAACAGACGCCACGTCAATTTTCGACAGGAGCGCACCATCAGTGAAGGCGGGTATACATACACCACAACACCTCACATCCTAAACGCCTCCTGGTGGCACTACAGTCAACTCTACCAAGACAACAGTGCCACCCAGGATTAGTCCTGTTGGAACATTGACCCTTTCCCTGCACACATCCATGCAGGGTTGGATGCACCAATCACAGCGGCTGAAGTAACATCAGCCTTCAAACAATGCCATATGAAGAGAGCGCCTGGGCCAAATGGATTAGGCACAGAACTCTATCGTGAAGCCTGGATTTCATCCTTCCCATTCTCGTGGCAGTCTACAACGACTTCCTCTACACCGGAAACATGCCCCAAGAATTTCTGGCATGCCATACCGTCTTCATCCCGAAACCAAACAGGGATCCCACCAATATCAAAAACTGGAGACCCATCAGTCTGTCGAACACGGATTACAAGATCCTCGCCAATGTTCTAAACGACAGACTGAAGGTTGGGATGAAGTATGTCATCAAGAGCAAGTGTATGGTGTTCTTGGAGACCCATCAGTCTGTCAAACACGGATTACAAGATCCTCACCCATGTTCTAAACGACAGACTGAAGGTCGGGATGAAGTATATCATCAAGAGCAAGTGTATGGTGTTCCTGGCCGATTCAACTCCATCGATTAACTTCTGGTCAACACCAAGGAATAGTTCTTGGTGTTGACCAGAAGTCTCAATGGCATCGATCTCAACCTAGCATTCGACAGCGTCCTGCACTTCTTTCTGTTCGATATTCTGCAGAAAGTCGGGGTTAGCAGTGGACTGCTTTCCATCATTAGAGGAGGCTACAACAACAGCTCCACCCGCCTCAAGAACGGACACTTAATGTACCCTATTAACATGCAGAAAGGAGTCAAACAAAGTTGTTCCCTCAGTCCGCTGCTTTTTGCGCTAGCCCTTGAGCCATTTCTACAGGAAGTTAAAAGTTCACGTCCCATCACACTGCCGCTCACCATGGATGATTCCAAAGTAATAGCTTACACGGATGATGTGGTGGGCATCCTCAGGTACAATGACTCCATACGGAACTTCTTCAGCATCTTAGAGGAGTTCAAAGTGTCGGGGTTAACATCCAACCGCAACAAAACCAAGATCAACATGTATGGAGTCTGAGACCTAAACATTATCCCCATGGGTCTTGTCCCTACAGGAGACCACTCACCATCCTGGGGGTCCCATTTGCAGCACAGCCCGTCCTCGACATTGATCATCTTATAAACAACACAGTTGAGAGTCTTAAGGACTGGACAAACGGACAGCTGTCACTCTCCTCCAGGACTACTGTCATCAAAACCATCATATGGCCTGCATACCAGCATGTCGTGAACATTTCGAACATCAGCGAGGATCAAGAATACCGGCTTCACAGGAAATCCTTGAAGTTCTTCTGGGCAAATCTATGCCAGGAAGTTGGCATAAAGATCCTTCAACTTCTGGAGAAGCTGGGGACTTTGGCCTTCAGTCCTTAACACCATAGCCATCCTTTCAGCTATCCTGTGCGGTATTACTTGGGTTTCAAGCTTCCTCAGTTTGGGATCACGGTCCACCAATGTCCCAAAGCGGATATTGTCCCAGAAGACTACAACAGACTTTGCCAGCTTATGCAGCAACTCCACTCATCAGGTATTAACACCACCGGGATCCGAAACAGCAAAACTTGGTACGACCACTTTTTCAACATCCTTTGTACCGATGTTCCCGATCTAGGAATAGACAACAACATCCTCTTCGGCCACCTCTCCAAACATGGACGCTACCCGTCGAGAAAGGACCTGGCGTGGAGGATAGCATACAGCCACCTTCCAGTTAACATCAACATCTGGAGGTTCCACACCACAGGAACCCCTTCTGTGACTTCTGCCGGGGCTTGGACACCATAGAGCACACCTACGAGTGTCCTCTATCCAACAATATCTGGAGGAAGTTAAGCGACGTGTTCCGCATCCCCCTCCTACTGCAGGAAGAATCTGCAGTTGGAGGAGGATGCAGGTGAACCTGCAGTTCACCCACTAGCCACCAACAAGCAGACGTTACTGATATTCATCATCAACGAGATTAAATACCACATCTGGAAGGTAAGGAAATCTTCTAACCATGCTAACCCTCCCAGTCTGTTGCAACTCTCTCGAGTCGTCCTCTATAAGTTTTATAGCTCTTTGAGTAGGTTCCAACATCTAGAGCGAGAGGCATTGGGTGACACCAGATTTAACATCCAGTGGTGTACACCTCTTATCCCATGCACTAACAGAAATAACACCATCAAGTTCTGTTTGCTGCTGCTTTAACATCTCCACTTTCAGCCATTCTTCTGGTCTTTGTAAGGTCTATTTTGGTCCCTGGTCTCCCACGGAGGTAACTTGGACGAAGAACCCAAGCAGCGCAGGCCTACGCGAGGCGGGCTGTCCTGAAGGGGCAGGTCACCTGGACACCGGTTACCTCCGTGGTCCTTTCCAGCTCGTGCGACAGACATGTGTTTCGAGTGAACAGTTATCATCAGATAGCATTGAGCTAACAAGTTGAGCATTATGAACTGAGGCCTATTTTTCTTCTTCTTTCGTAGTCCCCACCTCCCCACCCACCCTTCCCAACCTATACTCTTTCCTCTCCTACTCTTCTCTTCTCTGCCCAGCATCCCACCACAACCTCTCTGTCACTTCCTTACCCTTCTTTTTTTTCTCTCCGGAGGCAATCTGACCCCATTTATTTTCAGTAGGCCGATGATGGCATTTTTACTTTCTCACCCGAAACGGTCTGGGTAGTGACCTCCCACCACAATGTATAACATCAATCATCTCCTAGGAGATGTGTTTTACATTATGGGTAATACTAAGAATAGGGATCAGAACTTTAGCACCTTTGCAACGAGTTTCCCTAGTGTTGAACTATGTGCTTTAGCTTACGCTACAGTCCACCGAAACTTTTATAGTTTGCTACATTCGGCATAAAACTGATTTCTCTCTGTGAGTTTCTTATTCGGGTTTGAAATAATGTGGGGTTTAATATCTCCTTAATTTAAATAATGTTACATCGCCGAACTGAAGCCTATTGGCTCTTTATTTAAGTAATCCAATAAACTATAATGTTAGTAGCACAAGTATGTTGATAGTAGAAGAAAGACTGAATGTGGAAGGGTGACCTTTAGTTTATGGAGATGAAACAGGGGTCAGATTTGCTGAAGACATAATTGAAATGTTCAATGATTACTTTGTTAGAGTGAAAAAAATACTGTTAAATTGATCAGGGTGGGATGGATGCACTGTCCCAAAAATGGACAATGGAGGAAGAAAGAGTTCTGTTCTGGGACATCGTTGTACAATTTTTATATTGATGATATGCGTCAAGGTTCGAGAGCCGATATTAAGTTGTCTGCTGATAATGATAAATTAGGAAGATCAATGTAAGAAAAGTATGATGTTGTTTTGTTGCTACAGGATTTCAATAGGTTAGTACTTTGGGTATGAAGAATGTGGGATATACTGCAATGTTGATACGTGTAAAGTTATGAAATTTGGCCATTTAAGATGGAGTATAGTTTATAAGATTGAAGAACAATCCAGTTGTTTCAATAGGTTGAAGGGCTAAGAGATTTCTGGCTTTTAGTGGATTGGGAAATAAAGTTCAGGGCACAGATAGAAAAGTTGTGGGAGTTATGGCCAAAATTGCTGCTATAATATGGAGAACCCTACATTATGGTGAAAGAGTTGATAGCCACGCTGTATAAGATTATCACGCTAAATTTTGATTTGTGTTCGTGAATTTGGTAATACCTAGTTATACTGGAGAAAGGATACACTGAATAGAGTGCAGAGGTGAATAACTAAGACTATCTTAGTGCACCGTGGAATACTGAGTATGAGGACAGATTGATGCGATATTGTTTGTAGAGATTAGTAGATAGAAGGAGGGAGAAGAGTTGTTATTGAGAAGCGTAACTTGGTGAGAAACGCCTTTTAGTTAGATATTGGGGAAGTGTTGCACAATGGACGATGCGAGAATCAAATGTCATTTCTGGAAACTGTACAGATATCACGAAACGTTGCAAAAAAAAAAAATTACATGCCGAGTTGCGTTTGAGTGGAATACAATGCCTCAGTGCTTAAGTACCTTCCACTGCTGATTATTTTGAAGGAAAGTTACAATAATTAATTTGGTCGGTGAGTGTTTGGACTCCGAGTCTCGGAAGTAATACTAATGCTACTCAAATGAAAAAATCAACTTAGACCTTTTCTTCCCATATAAGGAGTAGGCGAGACCGTGGAGACTGTGGTGAAATTTCAATCTCCACCGGTAGTCAATCAGACATAGCTGGGCCAAGAGAGGTGATGACAGGTGGCTGCGAATGCCGCAATCTCGTGCTCCCTAATGCTAACCTATGTTTATTGTCTGAAAACAGTAAATAATGTGTGTTCTACAATCGAGTTTCTTGAGTTAAGGGCGAAAACGAGTTTACGATAGAAATAAACCTGCTTGCTTGTGCCAGAGATCGACACCAACTCCAGAAAACCGGTCAAAAAAGGGTTAGTTAAAGTTCAAGTCGGCGACTAGAATTGAAACTACACCGACTCCACTATTCGGGGACTGATACTAATGTAATGAGTTACCTGTATCTGAATTGATGAAAATGTTGCAAAATATTAAAATACTTTTTAAAATTCTAACACAAAGAACTTAAGTTTGTGTTATAACCTACTAATCCCTTTTATTCCATAGAAAGAATAGCGAACGTTTCTCTCTATACATAAGGAAAGCGGTAGGTACCTAATCCGATTAGGCACAATAGCTGATTCTAGAACTATGTAATTTCGAGACATACGGAGAGTGAGAACAACCACGTAGCCATTTCGTACATATATCTAAATCCTAAATAATGTTATTTAGTGGATTATGAGATCTAAATCGGATAACGTCTTTTATTCCATAACGGTAATCATCGAGGCTGCAGAGACAGCTTATTTTTAACACTTTCATTGCCAAGCTGAAAATTGGAATTTCGTGTGGTGGGCAAATTTTTTTTATTTTTTTATTTAGTTAGCGACGTCCACGGGATAACGCATGATCGGCCGCTTGGTGAGAACTCGCATCGCGCGATATCGCGTGATTGGCAATGAACGGGTTAAAGAGAATACAACAGACAAAACTTGCCATCTAACGATCCATAACACATTATTTCCTGAAATAGTATTAGTTATGGCCGATAATTAGTTTTTCGGAAGAAATCTGAAGTTTCCTGGAGGAAACCCTACTTGCCATGACAGAGAATGATTCATTCACGAATCGTTTTAGAAAAGTTTACAAAATTTATTCTGTTTGTAACTGGGATCGAACTTACAAACCTCTTTGTTCAGGTGCATCGCGATATGCAGGCAAACTCTGTTTCCATAGGCTTACATTCACTGGAGACTCTCTCTCTCTCTCTCCCCCCCCCTTGTGCACACTCTTTTAAAACTTTTTATTTCGTGATTACTTTAGATGAATCTTACCTGTATTAAACAATGCGATTATGAAATAAAAAGTAGTATGAAAAACCCTTCCAAGAAACTCCATGAAATTAGGATTATCACAAGTGAGCTCGTTCAGCTCAGTTGAAGTAGTGTTTCAACTCGCAACGCTAGAGTGCTTCAAGAAAGATCTAAGTTCAGTTCTGAACACCGACCAGAGGAATTTTTTCTAAGCCGTTTTTGCACCAGTTCCCAAGAAAATCTATCTCTAACACATCTCAAGCAAATTTTTTTATTATAAACTCAATAAAATAAACTTTCGAACGTACATTATTTGACACAATAAAATATAGTGTTAGGAGTAGGGACCATCAGATAGTGGCAAAAGTCTCTTCATCTGATGCCGTTAATAATTAGTGATTGCCTTGAGCCATTGGTCTCTCATAGGTGAATATTAAACCTTTCCCCAGTCTCTAAAATTCAGATAGGGATAAAACCTTTTCGCCTAATCCGTATAGAATAATAAAAAAGCTTTAGCAGATTTATTATTTATTTTTTATTCACAATTTTGTGACAGGTGCCTTTAAAAACGCTTTTTGAACATACCTTGTATTGCAATTTTCACAAATAAACACTAATGTGCTCCGTTAAATACACATTGTGAAGTGAGGATTCTGTGGATGAGTAGACATATAAAGCAGGAACTGTAAGAAAAAATAGATAACATTGTGGAGGATATCTGAAGAAGAAAGTGATCAGCTTATTCCCCTCCAGTACAAATTACAGACAAAAATGGCGATTAGCATGGTCAGGACTAAACCAGATTGTCTGCATATTGGAAGTGATCAATGCGAATTTAGCAATCGGATTTGCTGCTACATGCTATGCGAATGTGCAAGAGAATACGCGCTATTTATTCAGAATTTAAGTAAAATAATAATAAGCTGACACCTTTTATTCCCTTATAATAGGAAGAGTAGGCGAGGCCTTTAAACCCTATCTAGCTTTTGGAGATTGAGTGGGCAATTGAATCTCCACCGGTAGCCTTTCAAAGATAGCTGACCCATTTCTATCACTAATTATAGGCAGCCACCGATGAAGAGACCGGTAAACAAGTGCTGCCATCTCTTGGTATCTAACCCTAACAAGATATGTTACTGACTGAATTAATGTGGATTCTACTTTCGATTTTCTTCAGTAAATGCAATGAAAAACCCGAGTTTCCTTGAGAAAAATCCCTCTTGCGATCGACATACTCAGGAACCAATCGAAGAAAGGCTTAGAAAAAGTTCCTATAGTTAGCGACTAGACTCAAACTGCAGGTCTATCGTCGTCCGGCCACGCACAGAGGATGCAAGCGCCACTTTCACTGTGTGAGGGAGTTGACACCTGACTTGACGTATTTTTTAATACAAGTCTTGCACTCGGTCAACTTCCTAAGGAGTGAAAGGAGGGCTTGATTGTGTCACTTCATAAAGGAAGTGATCCAACTCAAGCATCAAACTATAGGCCTATCTGTGTGTCAGATGTTGTGGTTAAGTTTTTGGAGAAGCTTGTGAGAACTAGGATCCAGAGTTGGGTTGACAACAATGATATTATCTTTGATGGACAGCATGGATTTGCTAAAGGGTGGTCATATTTTAGTTATCTACTTACTTATTACAATAAAGTGACTGCTTGCTTGGACAGAGGAGAAGGATACACAGTGATATACTTCGATTTCGAAAAGGCTTTTGATAAAGTACCTCGTGATAAATTGATAGTCAAATTGGAGCGGATGGGGTTGGATATTAGATTGGTGCATTCGATTGGAAATTGGCTGTCTGATAGGTATCGACAAGCTGTGTAGGGGAAGCGATGTCAAGGAAAATGAAAGTTACAAGCAGAGTGCCTCAGGAATCTGTTTTAGGGCCATTAGTGTTTAACTTGTATGTTAATGATATAGGTGAAGATTTGGATGGAGATATTCAGTTGTTTGCAGATGATGATGCAAAGTTGGGATGAACCATGAAGAGCGTGAGGATGTTGTGACCTTGCAGGAAGACTTGAATAAATTTGGTGCTTGGGCACGGAAATGTGGATGTGAGTTCAATGTTGCAAAATGTAAGGTTTTAAAATTTGGAAAACAGAGATGGGATGCAGAATTTATGCTTGGTGAGAATATATTGTTGGAATTGGAAGAAATGAGAGATCTGGGGATGATAGTGGATAAGGATCTGAAATTTTGGGGACACAGCCAAAATTGTGAAGACAGCACAAAGGCTTCTGCAGAGGACACTGACCTATAGAAGTAGGGAGATTCTTGTTCCATTGTATAAGGCTTTGATTACGCCATACATGAACTATTGTGCCCAGATTTGGTCACTAGGGTTTCAGAAGGATGAAGAGATGTTGGAAAGGGTCCAAAGGCGACTGACTAAAGTAGTTTCTGACCTCTGGAATGTCGAGTATGTGGAAAGATTGAGGAGATGCAATTTGCAGATTCTGGTGGGCAGGAGGAAGAGGGGGAGATGCGATAGAGACCTACAAGTTGGTAAGGAGTTGCTATAAGATCAATGCTGGAGAAGTTCTACAGAAATTAGTGGGTGATTAGGAGAGAACCAGAGGTCATACCTGGAAACTGTATAAAGAAGTTGTGAGTATAGGAGTGAGATTCAGGTTTTTTTCGTGCAGAGTTGTGAATGATTGGAATGCCTTGCCTGAGAATCTGGTGTCTGCAGGGAGTCTCAATGTGTTCAAAGCACGGCATGGTGAGCTGTGTGTGTGATAAAAGGACCTCCCAGATGAATCTTTGACTCCATGAGGTCTTGGGTAATAATAATAATAATAATAATAATAATAATAATAATTTTTTTATTATTTTTTTATTATTTTTTTTTTAATTTTTAATTTTTTAAATTTTTTTTTTTATTATGTCTCAGTATAAGTTACATACAATAATAATATTTACAGTATTTACAATAAGGATTATAGAGAATTTTTTTTTTTTTTTTTTTTTTTATGTCTCAGATGAATTGCATACATAGTTGCTGTAGTAATTATGTGTATATAATATTTATAACGTATTACAAGTGTGTATAACAGATACTTGCAAGTTAGTAATTTTCTTCCTCGAAGCTTAGCAGAGCTTATCTGAGGAAGATAATAGATGACAGAGGGTGGTGGTTTCATGGTTGTGTTCCTGTAGTGGTCACAAGCCAGGTGTTGATTTTACTGTTTGTTGGTACGTGCTTGAAAGACTTCGACTGCTATTACAGTTTAACTTTTTTTTTTTTTGTGAAAATAGGGTTGGATTTAGACATGGTGTGTTTGTTGCTTTGTGTTCTTGTAGTGATAGTTTTGGAGAGCGGGTTGTCATAGGTTGGTGTGTGTGTGTGTGTGTGTGTGTGTGTGTTTGTGTGTGTGTGTGTGTGTGTGTGTGTGTGTGTGTGTGTGTGTGTGTGTGTGTGTGTGTGGTGGAGGAGAGAGAAACAGGAATTGCTCTAATTTTCATTCTCGGTATAATATTTATATAGTGCCTGTTTCAGCTCTCTGTATGTTCCTAGGTTTCTGTTCTCGAACAGCAGTTTGTTTATCATGTCAGGTACGTAGAAGTTTCGGGTGGCTTTGGCGTGGTGATTGTTGTACTTATATGTTATGTAGTTTATTGACTGTGGTCTTGTTATTTGATATGTTGTTCTGGTTACTCTATATGTTGGGCTGTAGTAGTGTTTTAACATGACTGTGTAGTGGCATAATTGTTTCACCTTAAATATTTTGTGTTTTGTCTGTGCTTCCTACATAAGAGTGGGTTGTTCCCAGAATATCAGTTTTATCATTTTATCTTGCAACCATTGAAGCCTGTTAAGTCTGTAGTCTGCGCAGAATGCGTATGATGTGATTGCATATCTTAAAATGTTTTCACATAATGCTTTATAGAATAATAATAATAATAATAATAATAATAATAATAATAATAATAATAATAATAATAATAATAATATATTTCATTGTAAATGTCTGTTTTATTTGAATTTAGATGTACATTTAAACAAAAAAATGATTTATTTTTAATAAAACAAAATTTATAAAGATACTATACATTTTTACTTAATATAAATAATTTATCATCAATGAGACAAGTGAAATTGCCTATTTCTATATCTGCTATATTGCTCTCTTTTGTGCGTTTTTTGTATAAATCCAGTCTTTAACCAATGATCCATACATAAGAATTTGAGAGCTAAAAAAAATGACCATATTTACTCGAATGTAACTGGCACTTTTTTCCCAAAATGATAGATAAAAAATCGTGGTGCGAGATATATGCGGGGATTTTCGTAAACTAAAGTTTTCAGAAAAAAAAACTGAAAATGGTATGACTTACCAAGAAGCTTCTATTCTCCATCACTTTTTCTCTCCTCGAGAGCGGTTTCCTTGTGTGTAATACAAGCTATCTACCCAAATACAGTCATCTTCTTACCTATTATATCAAGCAAAAATTACCAGTAATTTAAGACTTGAGATTCATAATGAACAATCCTTCGCAAATTACTAATGAGAAGTGCAAGATGTGCAGGATTGTAAGTCATTAAAGAAAAAACAACTATTAAGAAGTGCATATGATTAGTGCGGTATTAACAAAAGATCGCGCAATCCAACAAAACAAGCTGACAATTGAATTGAAATGTTAATTCTCTTAAACCGATTTCCATAATATCTGAAATGCATTCACTATATTAGTGTTTATATATTCCCTCTTGTCTCTAATTGCACTATTTGTTGAGAAATATATTACACAGTCTGTAAACGTCTGTGAACCTTATTCAGTGGCATGATGAAACTAATTGTTTTTCGTGTTTCTGCAGTATAGTTGCTGTTGTGGAGGGCGTATTGTTTACTGCAGGGAATAAAATGTGAAAGTTGGGGGTGATAGTGATTCGCAATTTGAGTAGGAAAAATTCATGCATATAAACTATAAAAGATTATGAAATTCACATCGTATGATACTTTATGGGTTGTTTCCTTAAGTATCTAATAAGTGGGTTCTAAAATGTTTAGTTTTAGTATGTACGACTGTAATTTTTTTATTAATAAAATATAATAAGCACATATTTAACTGTCAATGGGAACTAGCGCCTTTTTTATTTGCTAAAGTAAACGCTGTATTTTTGTAAAATATCATGTTGCGGTAATAAGGCTGAACGAAAACCCTTATTAAGCAGCGCCGTGAGGCAGGCTGCCTCTATGCTACACCCTGTCGACGGTACTGGGCAAAGCACAGCTTAAGAATGAATCACATCCTGTCTTAAACTAACAATTTCCACTAAAATATAATAAACAATCGAGAATATTTATACAATTTTCGCTGAGTCGATGCTTACTCTGTGAAATAAAATCTGTGATAATATTGATAACGTTTCACTTCAAACAAATTATAATAAAACTGGTGATGTATTAAGTTAAAAATGTTGCTAGATTATTAAGAATTCATAATAATTTGACTGATTTAAAATTTCATTTTATTTCATTAACTATAATTCGTAATTGTGATATTTATATAAGATATAATTCAAGAATAAGAAAATTTATGTATATATATATATTTTATATTTCCCGTGGTGAAATGCGCCCCTATCTTCAAACGCCCTTGTGCGGTGCACAATTTGCACAACTGCATGGCTCGGCCCTGCAGTTGTGCAAATTGTGTTCATCTAAGGGGAACTGTTTTAGCTTAGATTTATGCAGGGCGTTTAATGCTGGCAGTCTTATTTTCTCATGCATGGTATTCATATGTTTCTCTACAACTTCATTTCATACTGCATCCATCAAAATATTTTAAGGGTATGCTGTCAGCTTGATGACTGAGTTGAATTTCAAAGGTAGATACAGCTATCTCCTGTTGATTTATTATAACTCGAGTTCAGTAAATATTATGTTGTGCAATATAAAGTTGTTTTGGTTCTTATGTATTTGTACACGTAGATCTTGGTCTTATTCCTCTGCATCATGTTTCTGTTCAGGACATCTGTTGCATTTATTTGTATTGATGAGTGACAGTTTGTAGTAGAATGTCAAGAACATCTGGTAGTATTACTACGTTGTAGTACGGGAATTTTGAAGGTCCTACAATCACGGCGTTATTTCGATATAGTCAAGTGATTGATGGTTCTACAGTTTCGTTTCTTAGTTCTGCTGTTCGCTGCTGTGTTCTTGACATTAAAGTCTCCTTCTGATGTACTGATTGACTGGTCTCTAGAATTTCAGTTAAGTCTGTTTCTGTGACTGTTATTTGGAGGGGTATATGTAGAGTATATTTTCGATGGGGGGATATATTTGAAGTTTAAATGCATCCCTGTGATTACTATGTTGTTACTGGCAGGATGCGCAACTTCATTATGTTGTATATTATGCTCCACGATGATGGGCGTAAACCCAGAATGTAGCATACATATATTAATACAGAATATAGCAGAGTTCATTAGCATCTTGTTTTCGGCTGTTTGTAGATGTATTTCGTTTAGACGTATATGCTCCGCACTGTATCTTGTCGTAAATTCTTGTAGCTCTCAATTTATTAACTTCACTATTGTCGTTTCAGAACTTAAGCTGTAGAGCAGTCTTTCTCAAACTTCAGATATCTGCATACCCCTTCTTAAATTTTCATTATTACCAAGTACCCCCTAATCAAAATAATAATGTAAAATGAATAAATAAAGTGTATTTCATTGTAGATGTCTATTTTATTTGAATTTATTAAACAAAAAATATGATTTCTTTTAAGTATAACAAAATTTGGAATAATGTTACACCCGATATCTTGAGAATATAGAATTCTCAGCTATCATGGTGTAACATGAAGAATAAATAAAATAAATTAAAAAACCCTACATAAAAGATAATAGTTGAATTAATTAAAGAAAGTTAATAGAATAGAATAAGAAGAATAGGTCACAACATAAATGGCGCAGTTGACAGGATGTAGTTTAGCTAAATAAATCTTATTTATAAGCTATTCACAACAAGTTGGTTTTGGTAGCAGATCAGACAACTAAGAGGCAGAAATTTAGATAAGTTTTGTTGAGAATTTTAGAGAGTTAACTAGTGTAAATTGGATGCAAGTATCACAGAACCCTCCAGTAGTTTAAGCATGGACAACAACGAATTTTTTCGTTATATTAACCCACAGCAGGTGTCCCACAATTTTCGGGCGAGGAGACTGATGACGTTCTAAATTTCTTTAGTTACATAGAAGAGCTTAGAAGAGGTGGAGGATGGACTGATTTTCAGTTGCTAGTCCTGCTCCGAAGTAAACTGGTGGGAAAGGCTAAAGCTTTCCTGTATTCTTCCCCCATTCTCAAGGAAACCCTGGATTACTCCCGATTTAAGTCAGTCCTAATTTCTGAGTTTTCCAAACTGGGAAGCTTAGGACATAACTTATGGAAGCTCCAGAGGTGCTCTCAGAAGGAAAACTAAAGTGTGGCTGAGTTCCATAACAGGTTACTGACGATAGCTAGTACACTAAGTGTCCTTAGTGAAGAAAAACCTCACTTGGACTGGGCCATTTTCCAACAATTCAGACAAGGAGTCAAACCTGAATTGAAGGAGACAGCATTCGATAAGAAATTATCCAATTTTAGAGAATGTTACGATGCAGTAAAAGAACGCGAACAACTGCTCGGAGACCTTCGTTCGGCACATGTTCATGGGTCAGTAAATATAATTGAGGAGAGGGAAAATTCTGAAAAGGGGCAAGGATATATTAAAGAGAGTAAGGAGAGGAGAGAAAGATCAAAAACAAGAGAGAGACTAGAAAAGGACAATAAGCAAGAGATAAGCAATTTGACAGAGTCTTATATTAATTCCGATAAAATCAGGGATATTGTGAAACAAGAGATAGAGATACTCCAAAAGCCCATTATGGATCGGTTAGATGAAGTAATGAAACAATAAGGAACATTATCTGTAAGAACCCCAGAGTCTAATTGTAGCAGAACTGAGGAAACCATTTCAGTTATCAGTTATACTATCCAAAGTCGTACCACAACAAGAGACAGTTATTTCTCAAAATCAAGGGAGAGTTAATGACCAAAGAGGCAGTAGAGAGCCCCAAGATGTTTCAATTGTAACAAACTGGGACATTTTACTCAAAACTGTTACTTTAACAAGAAGCGTTTTGGTAGAGGTCATGACAGAGATTCAGACTTACATACGTATACAAACAGAGTATGGAAAAAGGGACAAGGAAGAAAGGAGCATCCTTACGAGATGGAAGTGAAGGGCCAATGCATATGGAAAATACTGCAATGCTTTGCTAGACACTGGGGCTCAATCATCCATCATATCTGAGGATTACTTTAAGAAAATAGAACCTCATAATATCACTCACCTTAAACAACGAGTGAGAGTGTCAGGTGTCACAACTTCCAGGACTCGTGCTTCTAGGTCAGTGAATCTAAAGTTATACCTGCCTGAGTTCAAATTATGTGTTTGGCTGGAGTTTTTGATCCTACCAGGATCCTTTCTTCCACACACCAAGCTGATCCTAGGCAGAGATATCCTATCAAGGTATGACTTTAAATGTGATTACATGAGGAAAGAAATGTACTTATTGGGAAGGAGACAATTTACAAGGAAGGGGAAAACTCAAGAGTTACTTAAGGAAGAGAGAAATGAGTCTCAAGAGAGGAATCGTGAGTCCCACGTAAATAAAGTGAAGAAATCATCACATGAGGAGGAAATCTGTGAAAGGAAATCACAAGTAGTTACGGTTAAATCAGAGGTAAATTTTTGCAAGAATAGAAAGGGGAAGAGAAATAAGAACCAAAGAAATTAAGTACATCAGTTATGAGTATATGGATAATGAATACAAAAAAAAGGGAAAGGGGAAGGAAAGTAAAAAAAGGGAGGGGGGAACCCCGTATATAAGAGGAAAGTGGAACACTTCAAAAGGGAAAAATTTCTCTTAAAGAAATTTTTTTGTTTAAAGGGTGGACCTTTGTTACACCTGATATCTTGAGAATATAGAATTCTCAGCTATCATGGTGTAACATGAAGATTAAATAAAATACATTAAAAAAACCTGCATAAAAGATAATAGTTGAATTAATTAAGAGAAAAAGAAAGATTATTGCATCCAATAAAATATATAAAATATAAAGGTTTCGTTAAACTAACTAACAAAAGAAAGAATATATTAATATTGTGATATGATTTAAATGAGAAAAGTTAAATAAATAAGACAGAAAAGGATTAGTCATAAGAGATGGTATCTGAGAGGCTAGAGATTAAGTTATTAAGTAAGTTCATAGAAAAATTTTGGAAAGGGGATTAAATTAGAGGCTAGCAAAGGAAAACAACAGACTATTGCTCAGTGCCGATTCCCGGATTGAGACATCGTACGAGCCCTCCGATCAAATGACATTTGAGAGAAAAACGCCACCTTAATTGGTCGGTGAAGTAAAAACAAGTAGGGGCGGAGAAAAGAAGTTAGAAAAAGTGTCGTTAGGAGAACAGGTATAAAAGGGTTGGAAATCCCCACCCCACGAGGCCAAAGTTATAAAACTTCTACCTCGCAAAGCTATTATTCATTTGGCAAACATAATCAACTCCATACTTCACTACAAGTATTTCCCTTCCTACTGGAAATTGGCGTACATTGTTCCAATTCATAAACCTGGAAAGGATCCCACTCTGCCACAGAATTACAGACCAATCAGTCTCATTTCTAATCTCGGAAAAATAGCTGAAAAGGTAATTCTTACTAGGCTTCAAGATTCTGCACTCCTGCTAAACATCCTGCCTGAGGAGCAGTTTGGTTTCAGACAGTTGCATAGTACCACACAACAAATGCACAGATTGGTGGAACATATCATTACAGGTTTTAACTGGCGCCAATGCACTGGGGCTGTTTTCCTAGACTTAGCCAGTGCATTTGACAAGGTTTGGCATTATGGTTTACTATACAAGCTTATATCATCCGGTATCCCAATCGGAATCATTCAACTCCTAAAGACGTACCTCTGCGATAGGCACATGCAAGTGAGACTAAGTGGAGTGATGTCCTCACAGAAACACATCTTGGCTGGAGTTCCACAAGGGTCCTTGCTAGCACCAATCCTGTTCTCCTTATACCTGCATGATATACCACACAACCCATCATCTTCAATTAAAGCTCTTTACGCTGATGACACAGCGATATTGGCCAGATCATTAAAGCCTCACTTAGCCATCAAGAAACTGCAAGAAAACCTACTGCAAATAGAGCAATATTTTGCCAAATGGCGTCTCCAGGTGAATCCTCAGAAGAGCGTAGCCGTCTTATTCTCTAGAAGATCAGTGCTTCCCAAAGAAGATATTCTCCTCTTTAACACAAAAATTCAGTGGAAAACAGAGATCAAGTACCTTGGTGTAGTAATGGACAGTAAACTGACTTTCAACTCCCATATCAAGACTCTCTGTGCAAACACATCCAAAACCATAGCCCAGCTCTATCCGCTAATAAACAGAAACAGTAAACTGAGCACCAGAATCAAACTTCTCATATACAAACTGATGGTTCGTCCAATACTTACCTATGCTTCACCGGCCTGGAGCCATACTTCAAACTCAAATATCATTAAATTACAACGCATTCAGAACAAGTGTCTTAGAATGATCCTGGGCGCTCCATGGTTCATCCGAACTGTCCAACTGCACCGCGACACGGAGGTCCCCTATATTTACACCTTCATGCAGACTATAGCAACCAAATTCTTTTCAAAGGCAAGTGTGCATCCTAACAGACTGATCCAACTGGCCGCTGACTATGATGCAACGGACTATTCTAAGTACAAAAGACCTAAAGCCATCCTAAATCCCCTCACTGAGGATTAATCTCCTAGCCCAATCAGGGCGAGCAATATAGCTCATAAACTCTTCCCACTCACAGTCTCTGTTAAGATAGCCGGGAATATGAAAAGCTTTTGCTTCACCCGTTAAGCCAGTAATGTTACTAGTTACCCCACGAGGCTTTTTTGGTTTTGGTTTTGATTCTGTTCCAGGAGAGTCCTTCGCGAGCTCTTGCGTAGGGATTTCACGGTGTTTTCCTGAGTGGCGAGATAGGGGTTATACCTCTACATCACAACACGGAAACAAAAGTGAGCGGGATTTCGATTCCGTATTTCCTATGTGAGAAGCGAAGAATGCCATAAAGTCGAGGAAAAGAAAGCACATTCTTTGTGTTCCAACTTCAGTGACAACTACGAAAAACGGAGAGCTGTAAAGAAATAGATGTCCACGTGGCGAGTTGCACAGCCGTCATATAGATGTTTCAATGTGTGTCCTGAGTTACGAAAGGTTAAGACCGCGTAAGCCTAGTTCAATTCCAAAAGGAGCGTAGAAGAAGCAGATTATCGGTGAGGTTACATCAAGATAGTTCAATCAGAAGAATGTAAAGGTCCATGTGAGAAACCCAAGAAAGAAAGGTACTGTAAAATATATCTAATGTTAACTAAAATTTGTCTGTGATAAGTATCATTATTCAAATACGGAACTGTTGAAGTGACGAAGGAAAATTTATACTAGGACTTTAGTATCTGACAGAATATATTAAAAGTAAGCTGGCTAGTGTTAATGTTATGTGAATAATTATAATAATGTCATAATTGTGTGTTAGTGCAGAAAAAGGTTTAGTTAATCTACTTAAGTTTGAATAGTTAAATAGTGTGAATTAATCTTATTTGTCCATGTCAAATGAATTTACGTGTTGAATGTGTATGGCGGCATGATCGTAATACTAGTTATCTGTTAGTGCAGTAAATGATCTAATTAATCTGCTTAAGTTTGCATAGTAAAATAGTGTGAATCAATCCTATTTGTCCATGTCAAGTGAATTTATGTGTTGAATTGTTATGGCGGCATGATCGTAATACTCATTATAGGATCATAGTCTAATTACTTGTATTAAGCTAATGTTAGTTTGTAAGTATTCAGTTTAGCATTAAATTGAGTAATCACAAAATTTTGAATTTGTACCATGTTAAGGAATTTAATAAACCTTTGTTCAATGATAAAAGAATTGTCTGAAATTGCTGTCCAATGCACCACTTGAAAAATACGAACCTAATCACGAGGGAAATTAATGTTAAGAAACGAGATAAAGTGTCACGACTGCAACATAGTTGCACTTTCAGACATATTTGAGTTCTTTCTCCTTGTTTTTGTATATAATATCTCAAACTAAATATCCCAAAAGGCGCAGTATAAATACAAATATTAGGGGTACTAAGGGGAGAAATAATTTAAGTATTAGTAAAAATTTTGGTGATATCTCGTGCGTAGATAATAGAAGAAGACAGATAAGAGGAAAATTATAAAATAGAATAAAAATTGTAAAATGGGACACAACAATAGGTTCCTCTTCATTTCCCATCCATGAAAACCCACATTTCAAGTAATTCGTATAATACGTAGGAAGATTTTTCATATTCGTCCTAGGTGGTTCTCTAAAGATGTCAGACGACACACCCTTATCAATTTCATTTGATCCAAATACGACATCAACGTCTTCTTGCTGCCTACGGCTACTTGTATTTGCTATATTGCTCTCCTTTGTGTGTTTTATAAATCCAGTGATTAACTAGTGGTTTATACTTAAGAATTTGAACGCTAAAAAATTTACCGTATTTACTCGAATATAACTTTTACCCCAAACATTTAGGCTACAAAATCATGGTGCGAGATATGCAGGGATTTTCGGAAACTAAAGTTTTCAGAAAAAAAACTTTTGGCATCGAGAACAGTTTCCTTGTATGCACCGTCAAAGTCATTTACCCAAATAGCTTCAACTTCTTTCCCATAATTTCAAGCAAAAATTACCAGTAATTCACAAGCCTTGAGATACATAATGAACAATCCTTCACAAATGACTAATGAGAAGTAAAAGCAGAGCACGAAACAGACAGCAATGGTAAGCCAGTAGAGACAGAGCAACTATAAAAAAGCGCATATGGGTGGTGCGGTAATAATAAAAGATCACGCAAACCAAAGATAAAGGCAAGCCAACAGTTGAATTTAAATGCTAATTCTCTTCAACCGAATTCCATAATATCTGAAAAACTTTCACTATATTTTTCTTAGTTTTAACACGTTTACGACAGGATGTGTCAATCAAAACCATATGTTGCACCGGTAAGATATGGTTTTGCTTGAGTCTATGCAGCAGTTTCTGTTGGTGGGAGATGTGATTCATTAGTTAGAGCCGTTTTTATCCCAGTTGTCTCTGATTGCACTATTTGTTGAGAAATATATTACAAAGATGCAAATGTCTCTCTGTACCTTATTCAGTGATACCATAAAACTACTTTTTCTTGCGTCTTCAGTATACTGACCCTTTTGGGGAATGAGGGTGTGTTGTTTACCACAGGGAGCGAGTTACTATCGCCAGGACGTGAACGTTGTAGCGATAGTAACTCACAATTTGAATACTGGAATTCATACATAATATATACTTTTAAAATAATTATTTTTTTCCCCCTTAACAATGATTCCATCCGTTAAAGATGCATAGCCGAAAATTGCCACGTACCCCCCTGAAGAACTTTCGCATACCTCCCTGGGGTACGCATACAACACTCTGAGAAACACTGCTGCAGAGAGTTTGTTCTTGCACGTTTGTTTATCATCGATTATTATAATACTGTGGAACTATTTATATATGCCTAACAAACTTGTCTGTAGAGTCGAGTTGTCCTGGATGGAGTTTGCTTGCTGAAACAAATTAGAATCCCGTCCAAAGTGACTGCTTCGATTATAGCATTGCTGGATTCGGTTGGGCGCTAGGATTAAACTTTTGCTTGGGCTGTAATGGTGCTATCTTCGCATACGAGGAGCATACTTGGGCGATTGATGTGCCAGTGGAATGTTGCACTCATTTGGTCTGTGTGCTCATGCAGTTGTTGGTGAAGATTTTTTGGTTGTTGTGTGATTAAGTATTGCTTGTACCCTGTGTAGTTAGCAGGATACAGTTCAGCACAGTTGGCGCATTTAAGAGCCTCTCTGTTCTTTTTTCTTTTTCTTTTTTTTTTTTTTTGTATGAAGCAATTGCCTCATATTCCTTGCATTTAACATCCTGCAGCAGCGTTGTGAAATTGCAGCATATTCGATTTTGGTGGCATTGTCCATTTTGTTTGTTCTGTTGTAATGGTTCTGGTTTTATAGCCACGTCACGGATAGTCTTTATATCATAAATATCTCGGTATAGTCTGCTGATGTAGCCCAGGACAGGAGTTATTGACGGCTTATCTAATTCCTTCGTGGTAACGGATTGTGTGGTGATTCAAATTTTTATCGTCCAAAAATTTAGCGAGTGTGCGGTAGTCGGCTACTATCTCTGACTCCATTGAACTCACTAATCTGAAACACACCTTCCTGATTTTGTAAAATTTATTTTACGACTGTATTTTTCTGGCTGTGAAGTCGATTGTTCTTTAGTTCGCAGGATAATTGTATGAAGTCTTTTCTGCTATCCCACGATCAGTCTTCTCACTCCATGGAGATACCTGTTTAATTTTTTTTTTAAATTTTTATTATTTCTCAGATAAATTACATACATTAGACGAACACAATTATGCATAAAAAATACTTTCTCGTGCATAAAGGTTTTCAAATAATAACAATAACTGTTTACAACCTATATTATTATAATATTCATAATGATGATTATTACAGATGTTTCTTTGAAATTTTTTACGCTCTATATATACAATATCAATGGATATAATACTTTTGTTACCGTTATTACATACACTACATACATTTGATTACATATGATACATTACTTACATTTGTTTACATATGATACTTACATTACATACATTGGTTTACATGTGATACGTACATTATATGCACTTGGTTACATACTTGCTACATCTTGGATGAGAACTAATTTCTCTGCTTTCATCCTCGAAGCTTATATGTAAGCTTATCTGAGGATGACACCAGTTGGTTATTATTTATTATTTTTTTTGCTGTATTGGGAAGCTACGAAATCTATGATTCAGAAATTCGCGCGCACACGCACGCATCATTATTATGAATAATAATAATAATAATAATAATAATAATTTTTTTTTATTTTTTAATAATAATAATATATTTATTGATTGCTAAAATATTTATACATACAATAAACATCTTGTGTGACATTGCACCTTATAATTTTACAGAGTTCAGCACTAAGTGCTGCAATTCCTACATTGGATTTCAATTAAAAAATTTTTAGTAATACGTTGCCTTTATATTATGTATTTACAACACATGTTCTTCTAATATTAACAATGAAGATTATACAAAATTTTTTGTATAATTTTTTATTTATTTTTATTATTTTTATTTATTATTATTATTTTTTTTTTAAAGTTTGAGAAAGAGTGATTATTCATACAAATTTCTGCATTTGCTTATAAGGAGTACTTGTAGATGAGTGAGGCAAGTTAATCCCACCTACTTCGAAGCTTGAGTTAGCTTTTATGAAGCGAGTGGGATTTAGCCTTCACTATTTGTGCTGTTGCTACTGTTTATGTATGGGATGTAGGCATTGGATTCAAGTGATTTATGATGTGTATATTAGTGTTAATGGTTTCTTAACTTTGTTGGTATATTTTCCAGAGTTCCCTTTTTAATGTTCTGTAGTTATCTACGTGTGATAACTTTCTTGGTAGGTTGTTGAGTTGCGTAGGTATCTGATGTGATCTCACAAAAGAACCGCATGAGTTGTTGAAGGGTGTGGGGATGTAGAGAGTTGTTGTAGGTCGTGTTATACGATATGTGTCTCTGTTGTTTCGGTAGGTGATGTTGAAATAATTACTTGTTAATGTCATGTAGTGTTTCAGGTTTTTAATGCTCAGAATTCTATGTATAGCCGTGTGCTTGTCAGATATTGGTTGTTGCGTGTAAGGTGTCCAGATCACTGTCGACACGATTTTCCTGTGTAGTGTTTCTAATTTTGTTAGGTGGCTGTTTGATGCATTTGCATAGACTGCTATTCCGTATCTGAGTAGGGATTCGCAGATACCGTGATATAGGAGTTTTTTTATGTTGGGTGGAATAACATCTTTAACTTGGAAGAGTTTTGCTGCGATGATCCGGAATTTGGTGTGTAGGTATTCTATATGTTTTTTCCATTTAAGGTGGGAATCTATATAGAGACCGAGGTATTTTGCATGTGTTACCGGTTTGATTTCGGAACATTGGCAGGTATTTTTGCTGTGAATGCAGCGGTATGTGTGACAATGTATCGATAGTGATGCAGGGCGTATGATTCATGAGTTGGGTACTATCAACATCTGTGTTTTGGTGCCATTGATTAGAATTGTGTTTTGGTGGAAGTATGTTGTGATTTCGTTTAGGTCTTGTTGTGCTATATATATTAATAATAATATTAATATTAATTAATAAAATAAAATAAAATAAATAAATAAATAAATAATAATAATAATAATAATAATAATAATAATAATAATAATAATAATAGTGATTCGTTTTTGTTTCCATGGAGCAGTAGTTCCAATAGATGTTGTTCCTTGTGTGGTTTTTCTTTTGACTTCGCAGATCTAGTCGTTTCCTCCACTGTTTCCGAGATTCAATCTAGGGCAGTTTGTGAATACAAGTCTGGGATTCTAGTCTTTTAATGAATTCTATGTTGATTTCCCCAACTCAACTTGCAATCGATCTGGCCATTTTTTTGCGGTAATTAATAGAAACTGCTGAATTGTGCGAACTTCAGCTGGATCTTTACTCTAGGCTTCATGGGATTGCTCACTTACAGTTAGTGAGAAGGAAAGACAATTTATGAATGCAATAAAGAAGGAAGGGATAGAGAAATAGAGTAAATCAAATAAATAACGGGTACTTACCGTGGGTGATATGTCAAACTCACAGTCACTGAAGATCACAATGAATCAAAGTGTCAATGAGTAATAAAGATTTCCAAAACAAGACAAGCTCTCAAGATCAGATTGAGAGCTTGTCTTGTTTCAGATATCTTAATTCAAATATAGATAATTTAAAAATATGCTATTTTTATATTATTTATACAACCCAACATTTTATTTTCTAAATATAGTATTTAAATCTACTAATGCCCTTTATATCCAGCATGTAGTAGATCAAGCCGTTTTACTATAAGAAGTATGGGGGAGGGAGTTTCCTTTGGGAGTAGTTGAGACCGTTTTTAGCCCTGTATAAGTTTTGGACGCTGATAGGCAGTTCAATCTCCATCAGTATCCAATGAGTGATAGCTATCAGATATTCACTAATTGTAAACGGTATCCGATGAAGAGTGATAGACGAATGCCACCATCTCGTGGTTCCTAACACTAACAAAGGTATTACTTCTGAAATAGTGCAGGTTCTAAGGTCGATTTTCTTACGTTTACGGGAGGGAAACCTACGTTTCTGGTAGAAAATACCTTTTGCTTGCACCACACATCGCTAACTTGCGAACTGGTCGAAGAAAGGGTTAGAAAAATGCCTCTATGTCTGAATTGGAACTGATAGGCTTTCTTCGGGAAGCCTAACTTTAGGGATATAATGCATCAACTACACATGGCTATACATGGTTTCTGCATTATCGATGTCTTTTTTAAGGCATCAGTGTACTGAAATATAGTTTATCTAAAAAAATCAGCTAACATATTTTATTCCCGTATAGGAAGTAGGCAAATCCGTTTTAGTCCGCTTTAACTTTTGAAGCCTGACTGAACAGTTGAAACTCCACTGATGGCCAGTCAGAGATAGTTGGCCAAGGCTATCACTAATTAAATCCACTCAGTGAAGAGACGGCTAACAAGTGCTGCCATCTGGTCTTTCCCAACCCGAACACAATATTTTAAATGTCTGAAAAATAGTGTGAGTTCGACCGTAGTTTTCTTGAATTTAAGGGATGAAAACCCGAGTTTCAGGAGAAAAAACCCGCTTGCCCTCCAGAAATCGACAAACTCTGGAACCAATCGAAAATAGTCTTAGAACACGTTTCTCTAGCAGGCGACTAGATTTGAACCCAAGTCTTTCTTCATGGGATTTACGGCGTAGATTGCAAACCCCACTTCTACTGAGCTACACAGGCTCTCGTATTACACAGAGGTCGTAAAGTGCAAACGCCACTTCTACTGAGCTACACAGGCTCTCTCTCCCTCATTTATCTATTGATCCACTTTTATTAAGGTTGTTTCATAGGTATATAATTGAATAATTTTAGTATTTTGGTGATTTCTGAAATAAATGCTTTCTATATCATCTGGAGAATTTTAATTAACATGCCTTTTCATTACAAAAATAAGAGATGACGGTTGTCACACGACGATATTGTTAGAAATTGGTTTGTAAAAATTCTTAAAACTCAAGACCGTTGTTAGCCTGTACAGAATCCCTAGAAAAGCATTATTTTGTTACCCCTAAATTGAAGAAAATATGCAATTTTTTTTTAAATACTGTGATTTTATGGATTTAATAAATTTAGGTTAATCCTTTATCCAAGTGTAATCCAACAAAGTTTGCGCCTAAAGTATCTTCAGGTCTGAGGTAACTCGTGGTAAAGGTGGACCAAGCTCTCATCACTCCTTGTCTTATATCCCCCATAATGCAAAGCACATCTTGCGGACATGTATAATGCTATGCATTAAAGGAAGGGCCACTACATATATTGAGGTGTCGTCAGTGGGAGCTAGACCCAGAGGTGGTGATACTAAGATGGAAGCAATGGGGAGGTCATATTTACCTATACGGGTTGCCAAAAGGTGACTCACCTTATTATTAAATTATTGTGGATTTAGAGAAAGTTGTTGGAAGCTTTTTCCCACTTGGTTAGACTATAATAAATTTAGTTTAATCCTTTATGCAAGTGTACAGTGCCGTAACAAGGGCGTGGCGAAATAGACGCCCGCCACGGGAGCAACTAGGTTTGTGGCGCAAAACGTAATAAATGTAAAAAATAAAAATAAATAAATAAATAGATATAAAAGTCCGCTATTTTGATGGGGTTAATATCAATATTAAGTAGTTAACATATTGCATTTAGTAAAATTTAACTTGTTACATTTAAATTTTTGTCATTTTTGGGTTAAGGGGGGGGGCGCAAGTTAGACACTTATCACAGGTGCTTCATACCCTCGTTATTGTACTGCAAGTGTATATACACTTGGATCAAGGACAATTATACATGTCCACAAGGAGATGTGCTTTGCATTATGGGAGATACTAAGACAAGTAGTTATGAGCGCTTTTTCCACTACCACGAGTTGCCTCGGACCTGAAGATACTTCAGGTGCAAACTTTGTTTGCTTACACTTGGATAAAGGATTAAACTAATTTTATTTAAATTAAGGGGATATTAAATCCCACATTATTTCAAAACCGAATAAGAAATTCAAAGATCGGAATCAAAGAGTTTCATGCCTAATATAGTAAATTATAAAAGTATCGGCGACTACTAGGGTAAGCTAAAGCACGTAGTACAAACTAGGGCAACTCGTAGCAAAGTTGCAAGACCTTTGATACGAGTTGCCCTAGTTTGTACTACGTGCTTTAGCTTACGCGAGTAGTCGCCGATACTTTTATAATTTACTATATTAGGCATGAAACCCTTTGATTTCGATGTTTGAATTTCTTATTCGGTTTTGAAACAATGTGGGATTTAATATCCCCTTAATTTAAATAATGTTACATCGCCGAAGTGAAGCCTATTTGTTCTTTATATTTAAGTAATTTAATAAGGATTAAACTAAATTATAGTCTAACCAAGTGCAAAAATACTTCCAACATCTTTCTCTAAATTATTACTATTATTACAGGCAACTCCAGGGAGTCATTAGACTCATCGAGGGAGGCCCCAAATCATATTCATCACAACTATTTGACATTCATACAGTATCTATCATACCTCGCCTTAAACTCATTCACTGTCACAACATCCACCACAGACTGAGGGAGCGCATTCCACTCATTCACTACTCTAAAAGTAAAGAACCCAGCTCTAACACCTTTACTAACCACACTTTTGCCCAGTTTCCATGGATGTCCCCTAGTCCTCCCACAACCAGCCCTGTTCTCAAAAATATCTTCTGAATTAATTTTATAGAAACCCTTCAGTAATTTGAATGTCTCAATCATATCTCCCCTCCTCCGCCTATCAACCAATTTTTGCAACCCACAAATCCTCAACCTGTTCTCATACGGTTCATTCCACAGACCTGCTATCATCTTGGTCACTCGCCTCTGGATCCTCTCCACCTCCTCCCCATGAAGAAGAAACCTAGGTGACCAAATCTGAGCACAGTAGTCTAGATGGGATCTTATCAAGGCTCTATACAGAGGAACAATAACCTGCTTGTCTCTGCTTGTCAACGTATTCTTCAGCAACCAAGTGATTTGATGAGCTGTTTTGGCCACTTTTGCAATGTGTCCCCTAAATTTCAATTCCTTATCTACCAACACTCCTAAATCTCGTGCCTCATCAATTTCCTGGAGCACGGTTCCACCAATGCAGTAAACTGAATCTATCCAAATAATCCTGCAAAATTTTGACGTCATCTACATTCACTATTGCCCTACCCAACTTCGCATCATCCGCAAAGAAATGAACTGTTCCTCTCAGATCATTTCCTATATCATTTATGAACAAATTAAACAGCAGTGGTCCAAGAACAGATCCTTGTGGCACACCACTAGTCACAGGCCGTCTTGTGGACTCTACTCCTGAGTAAACCACTCTCTGATATCTCTCCGTCAACCACCCTCCTATCCATCTCACCAACCCTATGTCCATTCCCATATGCTGAAATTTACTGATTAGAATTCCATGTGGAAGCCTGTCAAAGGCCTTGGCAAGGTCCAGTAGAATCACCGTAAACCCATTACCCTTATCCAGTTCAGCCGTCACTGTGTTATAATACGTGAGCAAGTTACTGAGGCATGACCTACCCTTCACAAAACCATGCTGTCCCCGATACAGTATCCCATTTTCTTCTATCCAATCATGTATTTTCCTCTTGACTATTTTCTCTAAGACCTTGACAATGATTCCTGATATGCTAATGGGTCGGTAATTTACAACAGCAGTCTTGGAACCACCTTTATGCAGTGGAACTATTTTCCCCTTTTTCCACCCGCTCGGGACTAACCCAGACCCGAGACTCAAATTAAACAAAATGGTCAAGGGTACTGACAATTCTTTAGCTGCTTCTCGTACAACACGAGCTGGTATACCATCCAATCCCACAGATGTATTGACTTTGAGGTTATGCAATAGACTACTCACCTCCACTTCATTAACCACAATTCCCGTATAATCTACTGGTTTATTCGTTTCTGCAATGTCACCACCTGGATGATATACTTTTGCAAAGTGCTCACTCAGTCACTCAACTATTTCAACTGATTCAGTAACCTCCCTACCATCGGCATTCTTTAAAATCAATCTGCCATGTACATTTTTCCTTTTACTTGCTACATATCTAAAAAACTGTTTAGGATTCTCTTTAGTCTGCATGGCCAATGTTCTTTCGTAATCCTTTTTTGCTTTTCTTACCACACTCGTCACCCTTCTGGCCTGCGCTTTATACCGTTCATGTGCCTGCCGGTCACCCTTCTCCTTAAATTCCCTCCGTAGTTGTTTCTTTTTTTGCAACTCAAGCTTAATGGTGTTATTCATCCATTTAACCCCTTCAGTAATTATTCGGACTCTAGGTATACAGTCAGCCATTGCTTCATGCAAGCACTTCTTAACTACCTCCCATGCACTGTCAACTTCTAGTCCTTGCAGTTGTACATGCCATGGCACTGAACCAATCAAACTCCTAAGCTTGTCATACTTTCCAGCCCAATAATTCCACATGTACCCTGTCTTAATTGAAAATTCTACACCTTTAGCCACCTCCCAAGTTAAGACCCTATGATCACTCTCACCGATTGGTGGCAATGTGGTCATATTTGTTACAGCCAAATCCTCAGATGTAATTACTAGGTCAAGCACTCTCTGACCCCTAGTATTTTCCATTACATGCTGTTGCAGAGAGTTATCCCTTAATAACCGCATAAAATCCAGTTCCTTCCTCCCGTGAGTCCTCTCCTCACTCCAATCAATGCGACCATAGTTGAAATCTCCCATAATAATCACCCTCCTTCCACCCATTTCTTCTATTTGCTTGTGCATACTGTCACCACCATCTTTTCCATCACCTGGTCTATAGCAGCACCCAATTGTATATTTAGTTCTGCTAACCACAATCTCACACCAAATGGCCTCAAATGTGCTCTTTTCTCTATCCTGCAATTCAACTTCTATTCTCCTTGGCTGGAGCTCATCAGCTATCATCAACAATACTCCTCCCCCCATTTTATTCTCTCTGTCATTCCTGAACACACTATACCCATCACATTCATCACATCACAGATGATATCACTAGTTATATCATCTACAGTCAGCCATGTTTCACTAATACCTATAACCTGTGGTCTGGAAGTGCCAGCCATGGCCAAAAACTCTTCCTTCTTGTTCCTAATACTCCTAGTGTTAGTGTACATGAATTTAAGACCCCCATTATCCCCAACCCTACCTTGATGCCTTATATTAACTATCCCACTCAGATTTGTTGTCCTTATTTGCTCTGGCATATTATATTCATTCTTACATTCAACTGCCTCCATAAGGACTGTATCTCTACTTCCCCTCCCCCTCACAAATCTAGTTTCCCTGAATTTGCACATCCACTACATTCAGCAACACTTTCTCAAGTCTTCTTACACCGTAACCATTCAAATGCAAACCATCCCTCTTATATAGATCCTTTCGCCCATCAAACTCACTCCACACATCCACAAATTCCACACCACTCGTCATACATAACCCACGCATAAAGTCATTTGCAATTATAGCCCTCCTTTTAAACATTTCACTGTCATACCGTGGCAAAAGACTAATCATTCTAACTCTCTCACTCTTTTCTTTTGCTACCTCAAACAATTCGTTCAGGTCTTCTATCATTTCCATTTTATCTCCTTTCAAATCATTCGTACCTGCCACAACAATAATTTCTTTCACCCTTTCTTTTTGCTCTCTAATAGACGCAGTTACGTCTTTTATGGTCGCACCAGGTTGGTACGATTTTGTCAAATCCTCTACTAACACACCTCGTACTAACGAGTCTCCTTACAGCACTCTATCCTTCATTTTGTTCATGTTCACATTCATACGTCTATTTTTCCTGTCATACCTTTTATTATTGGTTGGTTCATTCAGTCTACTTTTGTTCATGCACTCTAGCTGCTGTTTTGCTCTTTCTATCGCACTATTCAACAACGCGATCTCACTCAATGCATCTATCTCATCTTTTTTGTTCTCTGAGAAACCATTTATACTATCATTCACACTTTCTACATTCACACTCTCACAATTTTCATGTACAGCTTGCCGTTTCTTGTCATATCCCTATTTCCTTCATTCTGAAGGTTGACAAAAATATCACACTCACGATCCGAAATACACTTCAATTCCTCATTCTCCGTACATTTTCTACACACATTCAATCCTTTATTATCATCTAACCACACTCCGACCGCACTCCGCAAAGCGTACATTTCACAGCTAGTACACTGACTCATTTCTTTTATGCTACCGTTCTTTGATAACGATGGCGAACCTTCATTACTGGCCGCCATTTTCCTTCGCACAGGTGCCATTACTTATCTGTAACGTGTTTTGTCAAATTATACGTTATAACACACCAAAAATAGACGCACTAAAATACGCAAGGCAAACAAAACAAAACTACACAATATTAAGTAATTTGTATCGATAACTGAAAATGATACTTATCTTATCTGGAGCTTGCACGAATACTACACATTACGAATTCATCTAGAGGCGACTTCCCGACATAGATTATGTTATAAAACACTTTAGTACACTAACCACGCTAATAAAGCTCCAATAATGTACCAAAATTAAACACTTAAGTCCATTAAATTGAATCCAAAAACACCAATAAATCAACAAAAAACACAAATCTCTCAGGAGCTCTCTGATAGCATGTCCGTTCACCAGCTAGCCTCGACACCGATAAATTGTGGATTCAATTTTCCGGTTTTTGCTATTCTCCAAGCTTCCCGCTCCTAGACGTAGTCTTATTTGTTTAGTGGGATACCACGGTCCTGCCTAGACTCATCATTTCTTGATGATCATGCGATCCCTAACTAGGATGTATAGATTAAAGCGTACGGAGATGCGACAGACAGCTACCGCCATCTCGTTTACCCGGTTCAAAGGATATTATTGAGGCTTTTAAAATTCCTTTCCTTTGGTTTCCTGTAGGAAGCTTGCTTTCCCGTGATTAATCTGAATAATTCGGACAGAAACTTTATTATTATTATTATTATGTGACACCTCCAGGGAGTCCAAAGACTCATCGAGGGAGAGCATGCCAACAGCATCGAACAATTGAAGGGGTTACAACTACTAACCGCGCTCAGACTTGCTTTTTGCGAGCCGTTAGTAGTAGAGGCTCTACCAGTCGACCAATCTTTGCTGGCAACTTCCAACAGAATGCTGTTGGAACATTCCAACAGAATGATCTTCCAGAATCTGGATTCCGGAAGATCACTTTCTTATATTAAAAAACGTTTACTTTTCTTGACCAAAAAGCTCTGGAAAGACTTTTAATGGGATTATATTGATCAAGTGCATATAATAAACAACTATGTTATACCAACTAGTTTCATCAACTAAGGCTGTTGGCATCTTCAGGGTACATAACTGATGTAAAGCACTATAAAGTAAAAAACTGTTACAAACTATAATCAACCGATTCCAATTATATTAAACAAAGAACTGAGCGCGTACAATACATGCATAGAGCGTACATGATATCACTTGTTGTTATTTAGGAACGTTCTATAGTTGCCACTATAATTCAGTTCTGGCGACTTGAAGGATCTGATAAGGGTCTTCCAGATCACGGGAAAGATTAGTCCTTGGTTCCTGTTAAGGTTTTGTATGCAGCGGGCAACTGTTGTGGCCTCCTTAAAAATTGGGGAGCGGAAGTTCTCCTCCATGTAAGGAATTGTGCTTCTATCCCATTATGTACCCTGAAGATGCCAACAGCCTTAGTTGGTGAAACTAGTTGTTATGACATAGTTGTTTATTATATGCACTTGATCAATATAATCCCATTAAAAGTCTTTACAAATCTTTTTCTTAACTAGCATTAAGATTACCACAATTTAAAAATATAAAAAAAGGAAAGAAAAAGATTAAAGAAATATAAATTTTTGTGAGGACTTTTAGTATTTTTAATGCCTTTTCTTGAATTTTATTAATCAGATGCTATCGCCGTAGACTTATAACTTTCTATGACAAATATTTTCTGCTGCTTGGCTATGAAGTATAAGAACAAACCACGACGAGCCTATGTTTTTCTGTTATATCTATATGAATTTTAATTTTCTTTCGCGTTATGGGCTTTTTCAAATTTTACAAATGTCGAAAGGGAGCGTTTATTTATTTATTTTTACTACCCTATAAGTTTCTAACAGAATTTTGTGCAGTGTCCTCTTGTGGGTGAGAATATTAAGAAATGTTTCTGTACTGTGCGAACTGTGACGTGCAAACGGCAATAATTTATACGTTGGCGTATTTTATCAAACGTTTTGGGATGTTGAAATCTACTCCAAACTGTTTTAGGCTATTATAGAATAGAGTAATGGGAACTATGAGTCGTACATATGTGCTACTCATTTTTTTAATCTTGTGTCATGGGCTGATACGGTGTGATGAACACACACATAGGGTAGGTTGCATGTACATATATTTATATTTATTCCATACGATATAATTTTTATCTACACTATAATATTTGAATATACTTCCTTGGAACCTTCGATTTCATCGTGGGAGGTGAATCTTTATCCAGACAAGAACTGTCAGTGTTTTACTGATTTACCATCATTACATATAAATGGTAGTATAATAGTAAAAATATCTGGTTTGCGGCATAACTTGGTTAGTTATTATATAATTCCCATGCGTCTGTTGTACAATTCCCATTCCATCGTAAATTTTTTAGAGGTGCAATACTCTTTTCATAATTAGTTTTACCTACCAAGCCCCTCCCACCTATTTGTTCAGTTGCGTTTGATTAGGTACATGGATATTTCGACTTGTTCCTCCAAATGTTTGAGTGTGTTTCCTTTGAATCTGCTCTACATGATCTGTAATTTATTAATAAATTGTTCATTTTAAACACTCCTCTTCTGAGACCACAACATATGAAAATAACTTGCAGGCATATTTTTCATAAATTAATGAATTGCAGGTAATAAAGATTTCAAAATAAAATTAGAAGAGACGCAACCAGATGATACTGTGCGAAAACACAGTTGCAGTAATTTAAGTATGTAGTATTAAGACACAGTTATTAAAAATAAAATTTTGATCCAAAACATCCCACATTCATGGAGTGCTTTCAAACATCTTTCTTTCCTTCAGTTTGAAACACCTAGGTTCAGATCTCATTTAACTGGCAAGTTTTTACATATGTAAATTTGGTCTTAGTTTAAATCTTGTCACTTGTGCAGAAATTAATAAGAAAAGCACCTGATCCCATTCCATACTTCTGGACAAATATAGAGCAGCCTTCAAAATTCAATGGTTAGTATTGGAGAGTCCAATTTTCAAAGGATTTTTAAAAAAAAACTATGGATTGCTTAGAAATTTTTGCATGAGTGACATGATTTAAATGTCTTTACTACAGAGATTTAAGTACACCATTTTTTCAACAGAAACTTAACCACATAAGTGAGGAACAGAAAGTTAAGGGTATGCACTGAACTTTCCATTGGCATTTTTCTAGACAAACATACTCAACTCGATTGTACAGAAACACTAGTGAGAAACAAACATGATACCTATCAAAATTACATGACCATTAACTCAGTGCATTAAATTGATACAGCAGTAAATTTGTTGGCAATCTTTAAGTTAGTACTAAATTAGAAATGCATTCAAGATAGTGGGATCAGTTAGTTGAAATTATGGCTGAGGCTATAAAGAAAAAATGGTATTAGTCTGAAATCACATGTTTGATTCTCACCAATGTGTCAATGTAATTCAAATTGATGGTGCAATCTTCTAGAAAAATGCCAATGGAAAGTCAGTTGCTTCTCCTTAATTTTTTGTTCCTTCTCATATAGAAATATATGGTTAAGTTTCTGTTGAGAAAATGGCGTACTAAATGAAATTTGTGCATTAACTAATATCCATTTATAATTAGAAACCACATATAACTCTTCTAATCAATTAAATTCATACACAGTTTTTTTAACAGGGATCTTAGAAGGCACAGTAAAAAAATTGGTTACCTCTTTGATTCTTATCATTATAGGATCTCCATGGGCTCATCGCAGGAGGTTTATTATAGGGGCACAGACTATCATACCATTCCTTCGGCCTAGTTCACTCTCTTATCCTCTTAGGTAGCATGTTATAGATGCCACTTTCTCGATAAAGAAGGGGGGGGGAATGACTTAATTTCTTTATTGTGCAAATTCTGAAATGGTTTCTTTTTCTATCCTTTAGGAAAGCTTTCTATTGTTCACCTAGTAAATAATAATTCCAAACAACTTGTACCAAGAGACAGTCCATCTAGAATAATAATAGGTATGAACTTGATACTGAGTACTCATATTTGTAGATTTAGGGACTCAAAAACACACGTGTTAGACAGATTATTTTATTAATTACAAATAAAATAAACTTGACGTTTCGACCTCTATATCGAGGTCATCATCAGAAGAATACAACTGTATGCAGAACCAAGCTACATGCTCATCCTTTCTATATCAGTAAGCTAAATCTACGCAGTTAATAAATCTTTTTTCTAGCCTGACCTCTAGTGATAGAAAAGAAAAAAAAAAAAAA